>NC_143168.1:6456357-6763477 GCF_047325235.1 Durio zibethinus | reverse complement strand
GTCTGAAATGGGGACACTTTTTTCATACAGTCACAAAATCTTCTCCACTTTGAGTTTTTAGCTGAATTGTTTTATGCATGCAAACAAAAATACAAGGATCACCTCTACCAAATTTGGGGACAAAACTCTTTCGAAAAAAATTTTAAAAAATCCTGAATAGCAAAAAGTTTCAAAAATCGTGAAAAATAGAAAACAGTCATCTTGCCACAAAACTTCACATGAAGGCTTAGGGGACCATTGTATGAATTTACAAGCCACAAAAATGGCATTGGCATGGCAAAAATATGAAGATGTTCTTGAACCCGCCTACCACCCATTCGATCCCCAACTTGCGAATCTTGCCTCTCTGGTCGACTGAGTGCCCGCACGCTCGTTTCGTGGGTTGACTTAGCAAACGGAGTTCATACCTTATCTAAGCATATAGATTTCATTCCCAATCTAAGATCAGATTGGATCAAAGGTTGCGGCAATAGGATCGACAGTACCCAGGGGGGATCGAGCCGATCCCCGGCTTACGCATTTTGCCTCTCCGACCGACTGAACGCTCGCACGCTCGTTTCGTGGGTTAGCTTAGGATATGGAGTTCATTCCATGTCTAAGCATACAGAGTTCATTCCCAGTCTAAGATCAAATCGGACCGAGGGTTGCGACAGCAGGACCAGCAGCTGGATCGACAGCACGCAGAGGAGGACCTGGCTGATCCCCGACTTGCGCATTATGCCTCTTCGACTGGCCTCTCTGGCTGGCTGAGTGCCCGTATGCTCATTTCATGGGTTGACTTAGGCATACGAAGTTCATCCCCAGTCTAAGCATACAGAGTTCATTCCCAGTCTAAGATCGAACTGAACCAAGGGTTGCGACAGTAGGATCGGCAACACGTAGGGGGGTCGAGCGATCCCTGGCTTACGCATTTTACCTCTCCGGCCGACTGAACGCCCGCACGCCCATTTCGTGGGTTGGCTTAGGCATAGCGAGTTTATTCCATGTCTAAGCCCCAGCCAGACCGAGGGTTGTGGCAGCAGGACTAACAGCATGTAGAGGGGGACTGGGTCGATCCTCGCCTTACACATTATGCCTGTTGGGTCGGCTCAGTGCCCGCACGCTCGTTTCATGTATTGACTTATGCATACGGGGTTGATTCTCAGTCTAAGCATATGGAGTTCATTCCCAGTCTAAGATTGGATGGGACCAAGGGTTGTGGCAGCAGGATCCGTAGCACATAGGGGGGACCGAGTCGATCCTCGGCTTGCGTATTCTACCTCTCCAGCTAGCTGAGCGCCCGCACGCCCGTTTCGTGGGTTGGCTTAGGCATAGGGAGTTCATTCCATGTGTAAGCCCCAACCGGACCGAGGGTTGTGGCAGCGGGACTAGCAGCACACAGAAGGGGAATGGGCCGATCCCTGGCTTGCGCATTATGCCTCTTCAGCCGGCTCAGCACCTGCACGCTCGTTTCATGGGTTGACTTATGTATACAGAGTTCATTCCTAGTCTAAGATCAGACCGGACCGAGGGTTGCGGTAGCAGGATCGATAGCACACAGGGGGGATCAGGTCGATCCCTGACTTGTGCATTCTACCTCTCCAATTGGCTAAGCGCCCCCACGCTCATTTCGTGGGTTGGCTTAGGCATACGGAGTTCATTCCATGTCTAAGCATACGAAGTTCTTTTTTGGCCTAAGATTTTGAGCTACGGTGCACATGCTGGGCTCGGGCATGTGCTGGTGCCGTATTTTTTTTGTCCGAGGCACCATCATTGGAGCATCGCTGGAGAGCCTAACTGGCAGCATTGGGGGGCCCGAGGGGGTGTGCGCACATGATGTCTGATAGGTGCTGGGACTTGTGTCACGGGCTCCGACCTTAGACTCAGAGACCGTATGGCCTTATGCTTGGAATCTCCTCCTTTATGCCTAAGTCAGCTTAAAACACAAGCGTACGGGCACTAGGACAACAGGAAGGGCTGATTACGTAAGTTAAAGAGAAACAAGATAAGAATGCAAAATTCTGGAAATGCCTTTGTATTCACTAAAACGAAAGTGTTTGATGGTGTACAAATGAGGGAGGAGTAGCTCTCTATTTATAGTTGAGGCTCCAGCTTACACTTAATGGCAATATCCTTAGAATAAAGGCTAAAATCATGGGATTATACAGATTAAAATCAATCAGGATGCTAACTCTTGATTTTCAGGGTCAACCAAATCTGCTAGGATGCTACTGCTGATCCTGCCTGCTTCCAGAAGCTTCCCTTGCGTGTCTAGCACCTTGGGCCCTTTTGGATGTGGTGCGGGCAGCTTGTATGCCAGGCCTTGTTCTCACGGGCTAGCCTGTAAGTTGGGCAGGCATTCTGAACTCGTTTGCTAGCCTTTGTGTGCAGATACTCACCAACACTCCTGGTCTGCGAGCCTCAACCTCTGGCTCACCTACTGGTGCTCCTGATGTGCCTGGCGTGCCCGCCCAAGGCATGACATTCTCCCTCACCAGATTGCGCAATGCCCTTATTGCATCTTTTGCATGGTACTGCCTGATCTGGTCCCCGAACTGCCATAAGTCATCTACTGGTTCCCAGCTCACTTCACTGTTTGGAAGTCCCTTTCAGTGCACCAAGTACTCTTATCTTGGCTGATACTTCTTTCGTCTCACCTCCCGATTAGCTATGATGCTGTGGACCTCCTTCTCATATGAGGCCCTTGCTCCCAATGGTGCACGCTTTGACTCTGCCCATCCTGGATCTCCCTCATCCTCATGGAACGGCTTGAGCATGCTCACATGGAACACCGGGTGTACCCTCGACTTGGGTGGCATATCTAGCTTGTAGACAAGCTTGTCTACCCTCTTGACTACTCGGAAAGGTCCCTCATACCTCCGGACTAGGCCTTTGTGCAGCCCCCTATGACGCACAATGGGATGCAGCTTCACCAATACCAAGTCTCCAACCTGGAACTGCACATCCTGCCTATTTTGGTCTGCCCACTTCTTCGACCTCTTGGCTGCCTTGTGTAGACAAACTCTGGCCAAGTCAGTTTGCTCCTGTCATGCCTTGGCAAACTTGTATGCTGCTAGATTCAACCCTGTATAACCTGCAGTAATTGAACCGGGTGTTTGTGGTTGTTGCCCTATCATAACCTCAAATGGGCTCTGGTTCGTTGCTTCGCTCCTTTGCAAGTTGTAGGAAAACTATGCAATATCTAGCAGCTTTGGCCAGTCCCTTTGTGTGGCACTCACATAGTGCCTGAGGTAGACCTTTAATAGTCCATTCACTCGTTCTGTCTGCCCATCGGTCTGCGGATGCATGCTGGTAGAAAAGTTAAAGTCTGACCCCAACAGCTTGAACAACTCAGTCCAAAACCTACCCGTGAAATGCCCGTCCCGATCACTAACAATGGTCTTTGGCACTCCCCAGTACTTAACCATGTTCTTCAAGAACAATCGAGCTGCCTCCTCGGCTGGGCACTCCTTGGTTGCTGGAATAAAGATTCCATACTTGAAAAACCTGTCCACCACTACCATGATGCTTCCAAACCCTTCTGTTTTGGGTAGACCGACTATAAAGTCCAGAGAAACACTCTCCCATGGTTGTTTTGGCACTGGCAATGGCTCCAAGAGACCACCTGGTTTCTTGAGCTCCACCTTGTCCTATTGGCACACAAGACAAGTCTTCACATAGGCCTCCACATCATCCCTCATGTGCGGCTAGTAGTACCAGTCCTCGATCAATGCCATGGTACGGCTCACTCTGGGGTGTCCAGCCCACCTTGAATCATGGCATTCTTGTAAAACTTCCTTATGGGGCTTCCCGTGCTGCGGCACAAATAGTCTACTTCCCCTGGTGTACAGCAAGCCATCCTACAACCAAAACCGCCTATCTTACCTTGCTGGGCGTACTCCATCAAAGCCTTGGTTGTAGGATCATGGACAATTCCTTCCTTGATGTGCGACACTAGTGACCCCTCTGGTTGGCTAATGGCAACAAGGTTAGCCTTCCTACTCAGGGCATCTGCCACTAGGTTCACCCGCCCCAGCTTGTACTCCATCAAGAAATCAAATTCCATAAGAAAATCTTGCCATCTTGCCTGCTTGAGGGATAGCTTTTTTTGCGTTTGGAAGTAGCTGGTCACCACATTGTCTATCCTAACCACGAACCTCGACCCCAACAGGTAATGGTGCCAAGTGCACAAGGAGTGCACCACTGCAATCATCTCCTTCTCTTAGACCGTGTACTTGCGCTCAGTCTCGTTCAATTTTTTGCTCTCGAACGCGACTGGACGTCTCTCCTGCATCAACATGCCCCCTATGGCAAAGTTCGATGCATCCATATGCACCTTATACGGCTTGGCATGGTTTGGCAAGGCCAAGACTGGCTCCTCGGTCACAGCCTGCTTTAACCTATCAAAGGCTTCCTGGCATCCTGCCCTCCACTCCCATGCTTTCTCTTTCTTGAGCAAGTCAGTCAATGGCGTGGCTATTGTTGAGTGACCTTTGATGAAGTGCCTGTAGTAGTTGACCAGCCCAAGGAACGATCTCAACTCAGTGACCTTGGCTGGTGGTTGCCACTCCAGGATGACGTGTATCTTGCCTTCATCCATGCGTATCCTGCCACCTCCCACTATGTGGCCAAGGAACGGGATCTCCTGCTGGGCGAATGAGCATTTCTCCCTCTTGACAAACAGCTTGTGCGCCCGTAACACCTCGAAAAGCTATCTCAAGTGGTCTACATGCTCTCCTAAAGTCTGGCTGTAGATCACAATGTCATCCAAATAAACCACAATAAGCCAATCAAGGAATGACTGAAATACCTTGTTCATAAGGGTGCAGAATGTTGCTGGGGCATTCGTGAGTCTGAAAGGCATCACCAAGAACTCATACGAACCATACCGAGTGACACATGCTGTCTTTGGCCCATCTCCCTCTACGATCCTGACTTGATAGTAGCCTGACCTCAAATCCAGCTTGGTGAACCAACTTGCACTCCCAAGTTGATCGAACAAGTCTGTAATGAGTGGGATGGGGTACTTGTTCTTGATGGTCAGCTTGTTCAAAGCCCGGTAGTCTATGCACAGCCGCAACAACCCATCATGCTTGTGCTGAAATAGAACCGATGCACCATAGGGTGCCTTCAATGGCCTGATGAAGCCAGCATCAACTAACTCTTTGAGCTGCTTTCTCAACTCCTCTAACTCTGGTGAAGACATTCGGTAAGGGGCTCTAGCTGGTGGCTTGGCCTCGGACACTAGCTCAATCTTGTGGTCCACCTCCCTCTTAGGTGGTAGCTTGCTAGGTAACTTTGTGGGCATCACATCACTAAAGGTCTTCAGCACCTTTAGCACCTCCAAGGGTGACTCGTTCTCCTTCTCCCTTGGCTCATCATATTTCAGGGCTGCCAAGAAGGGGTCTTCTTGTCTGCTTACCACCTTGGCAAATTAGATGGTTGACACCACCTGTGACCCAACTCCAGACCCTCTCCTTAATGGCACTAGGCATTGGCACCGTGCATCCAAGATGCAAACACAATCGGCAAAAGGCATAAGGAGGGCGTTAATCCAAACAAGGAAATCCAACCCAATCACAAACTCATAGACGTCAAGGGGTATTACCTCAACGGTCACCTTGCCTTTCCAGTCTCCAAGCTATAACTCCACTCCCCGTGTACTCCAATGGCTGAAACTTCCTTGGAGTTCACCATTTTGATGGTACCAGTCCCTTTCTGCACCTTTAGTCTGAGCTTTCAAGCTCTATCACCTGAAATAAAAAGATGTGAGGCACCTGTGTCCACCAGTGCACTCACCTTCTGACCCGCAACCATCAGATTCGTAAAATCAAGCCGTTTGGCTTACGGTTCCCTTTACTCTGGACAGCATTGAGCACCAACGACCCAGCTTTGCTGCCCCTAACTCTGGCTCCTCGTCAGACTCCTTGTCTACAGTAGCCAGCTTGCCCTTCTGCAGGTAATTGCGCGCTATGTGGCTCCCTCCACATAGGTAGCATGCTAGTGGCTCTCGGTTCCCCTTTGCTTTCCACTTTTCTGCTGGTGGCTTCCTCTCGCCATCCTTAGTTAAAAGATCTCGGTCTCTATCCTTGGATTCTCGATCATGGTCCTTCCCCTTGGACTGCTTCTTTTGATCTCTATCGTCCCTGCCCTTACCCTTAGGCTTGGTAGACTCGAACTTGTTCAGAGGCTTGAACTCTATCAAGGCCTTGGCAGTAGTCATGGCTTTAGCCAAGTCATGAACTCCTCTCCTTTGTAGCTCATGCTTCACCCATGGCTTCAGCCCATCCATGAAAGCAAATAAGGCATCCTTCTCACCTAGATCTGAGATCTATAGCATCAGTTCAGAGAATTTTTGGACATACTCCCTTAGGTCCCCTTGCTGGCTTAGCCTATGCAACTTTGCCCGTGCCTCATCATCAACATACTCTGGGTAAAATTATTCTCTGAACTCTTTTTGGAACTCTGCCCAGGTTCCAATCTTGGCACTCCCATGCCTGACATCATCACACCTACACCTCAACCACAATAAGGCTACATCAGTGAGATACATAGCAGTGGTGCTTACCTTTATCGCCTTGTCTTGCATGCCCATGGCTTGGAAGTACTGCTCCATACCCCAAAGGTAGTTATCTACTTCCTTGGCTGCCCTAGTCCCCTTGAACTCCTTAGGCTTGGGGACATCCAATCTAGACTTGGACACTCCAGCAAACATGCCATTCCCAATGGTAGTCTTGCAAGCAACGAGCTCACTGGTAAGCTCCTCCATCCGCTGGCGCATGGCCTCCATGCCATCGCGCAAGGTCAGCACTTCAGCCTCCAAGGTCTGATTCTTTTGGGTGAACATGTCCAAGCCTTTGTTGAGAGTAGCTTGCAGCTCACTTTGGATCTCCTCCCCTATGGAGTCTAGCGATGCAATGTGAGTCTCTACCCCCTCAAGCTTTCTCCCCCATGTCACCCATGGTCACCTCCACCTTGGCCAGCCTACCGTCCATGGTAGACTAGATATCTCTAGAACTGGCTTTCCTCCCTCTTCCATGTCCATGCTCTTGGGCCTTTGGTTGTTGGTTAGCAACGTCACTTTGGGATGCCATCTCCTCTAACCTGCACAACACAAACATGTAGAATCAAACTTGCTCTGATACCAACTGTCACGGGCTCCGACCTTAGACTTAGAAACCGTGCGGCCTTAGGCGTGAAATCTCCTCCTTTATGCCTAAGTCAGCCTAAAACAAAAGCATACGGGCACTAGAACAATAGGAAGGGCTGATTACGCAAGTTAAAGAGATACAGGATAAGAAGGTAGAATTCTGGAAATGCTCTTGTATTGACTGAAACAGAAATGTTTGATGGTGTAAAAATGAGGGAAGAGCAGCCCTCTATTTATAGTTGAGGCTCCAGCTTACACTTAATGGCAATATCCCTAGAATAAAGGCTAAAATCATGGGATTATACAGATTACAATCAATCAGGACGCTAACTCCTGATTTTCAGGGTCAACCAAATCTGCCAGGATGCTGCTGCAGATCCTGCCTGCTTCCAGAAGCTTTCCTTGAGTGTCCAGCACCTTGGGCCCTTCTGGATGTGGTGTGGGAAGCTTGTATGCCAGGCCTTGGTCTCACGGGCTAGCCTGCAAGTTGGGCTGGCATTCTGAACTCGTTTGCTAGGCTTTACGCACAGATACCCTCCAGCATGCCTGGTCTGCGGGCCTCAACCTCTGGCTCACCTGTTGGTGCGCATGATGTGCCTGGTGCACCCGCCCAGGGTGTGACACTTGGCCCTTATAATGGCTCATCAAACCTCAAGAACTCACACCCCCTTAAAGAGCATTTGAGATTTTATAGGTTTGCTGTCAGTAGCCATTACAGTGTCTGAAATGGGGACACTTTTTTCAAACGATCACAAAATCTTCTCCACACAACAGACCGAGGGTTACAGCAGTAGGATCGACAGCACGCAAAGGGGACCGAGCTGATCCCCGGCTTGCGTATTCTGCCTCTCCGATTGGCTGAGCACCTTGCACGCCCGTTTTGTTGGTTGGCTTAGTCATAGGGAGTTCATTCCTTGTCTAAGCCCCAGCTGGTCCAAGGGTTGTTGCAGCGGGATCGGCAGCACGTCGGGGGGACCGGACCGATCCCCAGCTTGCGCATTCTACCTCTTCGACCGGTTGAGCACCCGCACGCCCATTTCGTGGGTTGGCTTAGGCATAGGGAGTTCATTCCATGTCTAAGCCCCAGCCAGACCAAGGGTTGTGGTAGCGAGACTGGCAGCACGCAGAGGGGGACCGAGCTGATCCCCGGCTTGCGTATTATGCCTCTTTGGCCGGCTCAGTGCCCGCACGCTTATTTCGTGGGTTGACTTATGCATACGGAGTTCATTCCCAGTCTAAGATCGGACTGGACCAAGGGTTGCGGCAGTAGGATCGACAGCACGCATGGGGGATCGGGTCGATCCCTGGCTTGCGCATTTTGCCTCTCTGACCAGCTGAGCACCCGCACGCTCGTTTCGTGGGTTGACTTAGGCATGTGGAGTTCATCTCCAGTCTAAGCATACGAAGTTCATTCCCAATCTAAGATCGGACCGGACCGGACCGAGGGTTGCGGTAGCAGGATCGACAGCACGCTGGGGGGACCGAGCGGATCCCTGGGTTGCGCATTCTACATCTCCATTTGGCTAAACGCCCGCACGCTCATTTGATGGGTTGGCTTAGGCATACAGAGTTCATTCCATGTCTAAGCCCCAGCCGAACCCAGGGTTGTGGCAGCGGGATCGGTAGCAGGCAGAGGGGGATCGGGCTGATCCTCGGCTTGCGCATTATGCCTCTCCGGTCGGCTAAGTGCCTGCATGCTCATTTCATGGGTTGACTTCGGCATACGGAGTTCATTCCTAGTCTAAGATCGAATCGGATCAAGGGTTACGGTAGTAGGATCGACATCACACAGGGGGGACCGAGTCGATCCTCAGTTTACGCATTCTGCCTCTCCGACCTGCTGAGCGCCTGCACGCTCGTTTCGTGCGTTGGCTTAGGCATATGGAGTTCATTCCATGTCTAAGCATACGGAGTTCATTCCCAGTCTAAGATTAGACCGGACTGATGGTTATGGCAGCAGGATCGACAGCAAGCAGGGGGGACCAGGCTAATTTCCGGCTTGCGCATTCTGCCTCTCCGGTCTGCTGAGCGCCCGCACGCTCTTTTCATGGGTTGGCTTCTGTGTCTAATCCCCAGCCAGACCGAGGGTTGTGGCAGCAGCATCGGCAACGGGATCGGCAGCACGAAGAGGGGGACCTTGCTGATCCCCGGCTTACGTATTATGCCTCTCCGACCGGCTGAGCACCCGTACGCTCATTTCGTGGGTTGACTTAGGCATACGGAGTTCATCCCCAGTCTAAGCATACGAAGTTCATTCCTAGTCTAAGATCGGATCGGATCGAGGGTTGCAATAGCAGGATCGACAGCACGCAAGGGGGACCAGGCCAATCCTCGGCTTACGTATTCTGCCTCTTCGGCCAGCTGAGCACCCGCACGCCCGTTTCATGGGTTGGCTTAGGCATAAGAAGTTCATTCCAAGTCTAACCCCCAGTCGGACCGAAGGTTGTGGCAGCGGGACTGGCGGGCCGATCCCCGGCTTGCACATTATGCCACTTCGGCCGGCTCAGCGCCCACACGCTCGTTTCGTGGGTTGACTTATGCATACGGAGTTCATTCCCAGTCTAAGATCGAACCAAATCGAGGGTTGCAGTAGCAGGATCGACAGCACGTAAGGGGGGACCGGGTCGATCCTCGGCTTGCGCATTCTGCCTCTCAGGCTGGCTGAGCACCCGCATGCTCGTTTCGCGAGTTGGCTTAGGCATATGGAGTTCATTCCATGTCTAAGCCCCAGTCGGACCGAGGCTTGTGGCAGCAGGACCGGCAGTGGGATCGACAGCACACAGAGGGGGATTAGGCTGATCCCCGACTTGCGTATTATGCCTCTTTGACCAGCCTCTCCGACAGGCTGAGCACCCGCACGCTCGTTTCGTGGGTTGACTTAGGCATACGGAGTTCATCCCCAGTCTAAGCATACGGAGTTCATTCCCAGTCTAAGATCAGATCAGACCAAGGGTTGTGGTAGCAAGATCGACAACACGTAGGGGGGACCGGGCCAATCCCCGGCTTGCGCGTTCTGCCTCTTCGACCGACTGAGTGGCCGCACGCCCATTTCGTGGGTCGGTTTAGGCATGGGGAGTTCATTCCATGTCTAAGCCCCAGTCGGACCAAGGGTTGTGGCAGTGGGATCGGCAACATGTAGAGAGGGACCGGGCTGATCCCCACCTTACGCATTATGCCTCTTCGGCCGACTCAGCACCCGCACACTCATTTCGTGGGTTGACTTAGGCATACGGAGTTCATTCCTAGTCTAAGATCAGACCAGACTGAGGGTTGTGGTAGCAGGATCGACAGCACGCAGGGGGGATCGGGTCGATCCTCGGCTTGCGCATTCTGCCTCTTCGACCGGCTGAGCACCCGCACGCTCGTTTCGTGGGTTGGCTTAGGCATACAGAGTTCATTCCATGTCTAAGCATACGGAGTTCATTCCCAGTCTAAGATCGAACCAGACTGAGGGTTACGGCAGTAGGACCAATAGTAGGATCGACAGCATATAGGGGGCGACTGGGCTGATCCTCGGCTTGCGCATTATGCCTCTTCGGCCGACTGAGCGCCTGCACGCTCATTTCGTGGGTTGACTTAGGCATACGAAGTTCATTCCCAATCTATGATCAGATCGGACCGAGGGTTGCGGTAGCAGGATCAGTAGCACGCACGGGGGACCTGGTCGATCCCCAGCTTGCGCATTCTGCCTCTTCGACCGACTGAGCGTCAGCACGCCCATTTCGCGAGTTGGCTTAGGCATAGGGAGTTCATTCCATGTCTAAGCCCCAGTCGGACCGAGGGTTGTGGCAGCGGGATTGGCAGCACGTAGAGGGGGACCGAACCGATCCCCGGCTTGCGTATTATGCCTTATCAACTGGGTCAGTGCCCGCACACTTGTTTCATGGGGTGACTTATGCATACGAAGTTTATTCCCAATCTAAGATCAGACCGGACCGAGGGTTGTGGCAGTAGGATTGACAGCACGTAGGGGGCATCGGGTCGATCCCCGGCTTGCTCATTCTACCTCTCCGGTCGGTTGAGCACCCGCACGCTCGTTTTGTGGGTTGACTTAGGCATACGGAGTTCATTCCATGTCTAAGCATACGGACTTCATTCCCAATCTAAGATTTTGAGCCACGGTGCACATGCTAGGCTCAGGCATGTGCTGGTGCCGCATTTTTTTCACCCGGGGCACCATCGTCGGAGCATCACCGGAGCACCGCCGGAGAGCCTAACTGACGGCATTGGGGGTTCCGACGATTGGGGGGCCGGGGGGTGTGTGCACATGACGTGCGATGGGTGCTGGTACTTGACCCTTATATTGGCCCCCTATCCCTCATAAACCTTGAGAACTCATGCCCCCTTAAAGAGCATTTGAGATTTTATAGGTTTGCTGCCAGTAGCCTTTAAAACGTCTGAAATGGGGACACTTTTTTCAAACGGTCAGAAAATCTTCTCCACTTCGAGTTTTTAGCTGAATTTTTTTGTGCATCCCAATAAAAATACAAGGATCACCTCTACAAAATTTTGGGACAAAACTCTTTCTAAAAAAATTTAAAAAAATCCCAAACAGCAAAAATTTTTGGAAATCGTGTAAAATAGAAAACGGGTCATCTTGCCACGAAACTTCACATGAAGGCTTAGGGGACCATTCTATGAATATACAAGCCATTTCATTCCCGTTCGCTCGTTTCGTGGGTTGGTTTAGGCATACGAAGTTCATTCCATGTCTAAGCATATGGAGTTCATTCCCAATCTAAGATCGGACCGGACCGAGGGTTACGGCAGCAGGACCAGCAGCAGGATCGGCAGCATGCAGGGGGGACCGGGTCGATCCCAGGCTCGCACATTTTGCCTCTCTGACCCACTGAGCGCCCGCACGCTCGTTTCATGGGTTGGCTTAGGCATACAGAGTTCATTCCATGTCTAAGCCCCAGCCGGACCGAGGGTTGTGGCAGTAGGATCGGCAGCACACAGAGGGGGATCGGGCTGATCCCCGGCTTACGCATTATGCCTCTTCGACCGGCTGAGCGCCTGCACTCTCATTTCGTGGGTTGACTTAGGCATACAGAGTTCATCCCCAGTCTACGCATACGGAGTTCATTCCCAGTCTAAGATCAGACCGGATCGAGGGTTGCGGTAGCAGGATCGACAGCACGTAGGGGGACCGGGCCGATCCCTGGCTTACGAATTCTGCCTCCTTGGTCGGTTGAGTGCCCACACGTCCGTTTCATGGGTTGGCTTAGGCATAGGGAGTTCATTCCATGTCTAAGCCCCAACCAGACCGAGGGTTGTGGCAGCGGGACCGACAGCACGCAGAGGAGGATCGGGCTAATCCCCAACTTGCACATTATGCTTTTTCGATCGGCTCAGCGCCCGTACGCTCGTTTCGTGGGTTGACTTATGCATACGGAGTTTATTCCCAGTCTAAGATCCAACCAGACCGAGGGTTGCGGCAGCAGGATCGATAGCACGTAAGGGGGACCAGGCTGATCCCCGACTTGCGCATTCTGCCTCTCCGACCGGCTGAGCGCCCACACGCTCGTTTTATGGGTTTGCTTAGGCATACTGAGTTCATTCCATGTCTAAGCATACGGAGTTCATTCCCAGTCTACAACTTTGAGCCATGGTGTACATGCTGGGCTCGGGCATGTGCTGGTGCCACATTTTTTTCGCCCGGGGCACCATCGCCGGAGCATCACCGGAGAGCTTAACTGGCAGCATTGAGGGTTCCGACGATTGGGGGGGGTGGTGTGCGCACATGATGTGCAATGGGTGCTAGTACTTGGCCCTTATATTGTCCCCCTATCCCTCATCAAACCTTGAGAACTCACACCCCCTTAAAGAGCATTTGAGATTTTATAGGTTTGGTGCCAGTAGCCATTAAAGTGTTCGAAATGGGGATAGTTTTTCCAAATGGGCACAAAATCTTCTCCACTTACAGTTTTTAGCTGAATTTTTTTTTGCATGGCAAGAAAAATACAAGGATCACCTCTAACAAATTTGGGGACAAAATGCTTTCTAAAAAAATTTAAAAAAATCCCGAACCATAAAAAGTTTCAAAAATCGTGAAAAATAGAAAACGGGTCATCTTGCCATGAAACTTCACATGAAGGCTTGGGGGACCATTGTATGAATTTACAAGCTGTAAAAATGGCTTTGGCATGGCAGAAATATGAAGATGTGCTTGTACCCACCTACCACCCGTTCGATCCCCGACTTGCGCATCCTGCCTCTCTGGTCGGCTGAGCGCCCGCACGCTCGTTTCGTGGGTTGACTTAGGCATACGGAGTTCATCCCCAGCCTAAGCATACAGAGTTTATTCCCAGTCTAAGATCAAACCAGATCGAGGGTTGCGGCAGTAGGATCGACAGCACGTAGGGGGACCAGGCCGATCCCCGACTTGCACATTCTGCCTCTACGCCCGGTTGAGCGCCCGCACGCTCGTTTTGTGGGTTGGCTTAGGCATAGGGAGTTCATTCCATGTCTAAGCCCCAACCGGACTGAGGGTTGTGGCAGCGAGATCGGTAGCACGCAGAGGGGGACCGGGTCAATCCCCGACTTGTGCATTATGCCTCTCCGGTCGGCTCAGCACCCGTACACTCATTTTGTGGGTTGACTTAGGCATATGGAGTTCATTCCCAGTCTAAGATCAGATCAGATCGAGGGTTGCGATAGCAGGACTAGCAGCAGGATCGATAGCACGCAGGGGGGATTGGGCCAATCCTCGACTTGCGTATTCTACCTTTTCGACCTGCTGAATGCCCGTGTCACTCCCTGGGTGGGCACGCCAGGCACATCAGGTGCACCAGCAGGTGAGCCAGAGGTTAAGGCCCGCAGACCAGGCGTGCTGGCGGGTATCTATGCGCAAAGGCTAGGAAACGAGTTCATGACACCCACCTAACTTGCAGGCCAGCCCGTGAGACCAAGGCCTGGCATACAAGCTGCCCGCACCACATCCAGAAGTGCCTAAGGTGCTGGACATGCAAGTGAAGCTTCTGGAAGCAGGCAGGATCAGCTGGAGTATCCTGGCAGATTTGGTTGACCCTGAAAATCAGGAATTAGCATCTTGATTGATTGTAATCTATATGATCCCATGATTTTAGCCTTTATTCTAGGGATATGCCATTAAGTTGTAGCTGGAGCCTCATCTATAAATAGAGGGCTGCTCCACCCTCATTTGTACACCATCAAACACTTCTGTTTCAGTGAATACAAGAGCATTTCCAAAATTTTGTCTTCTTATCTTGTTTCTCTTTAACTTGCTTAATCAGCCCTTCCCATTGTTCTAGTGCCCGCAAGCTTGTGTTTTAGGCTGACTTAGGCATAAAGGAAGAGATTCCAAGCCTAAGGTCGCACGAAATTTGAGTCTAAGGTCGGAGCCCGTGATAGTTGGTATCAGAGCGAGTTTGATTCTACGTGTTTGCGTTGTGCAGGTTAGATCGTGATTGAGGAGATGGCATCCCAAAGCGACGTTGCTAGCCAACAACCAGAGGCCTAAAAGCATGGGCATGAAAGAGGCAAGAAAGCCAGTTCTAGAGATATCTGGTCTACCATGGACGGTAGGTTGGCCAAGGTGGAGGTGACCGTAGGCAACATTGGGGAGAAGCTTGAGGAGGTAGAGACTCACATTGCATCGCTAGACTCTATGGGGGAGGAGATCCAAAGTGAGCTGGAAGCTACTCTCAAAAAAGTCATAGACGTGTTCACCCGAAAGAATCAGACCTTGGAGGCTGAAGTGCTAACTTTGCGCGATGACATGGAGGCCATGCGCCAGCGGATGAAAGAGCTTGCCAGTGAGCTCATTGCTTGCAAGACTGCCATTGGGAATGGCATGTTTGCTGGAGTGTCCAAGTCCAGATTGGATGTCCCCAAGCCTAAGGAGTTCAAGGGGACTAGGGCAGCCAAGGAAGTAGACAACTACCTATAGGGTATGGAACAGTACTTCCAGGCCATGGGCATGCAAAACGAGGCAATAAAGGTAAGCACCACTGCTATGTATCTCACTGATGTAGCCTTATTGTGGTGGAGGCATAAGTGTGATGATGTCAGGCATGGGAGCGCCAAGATTGGAACCTAGGCAGAGTTCCAAAAAGAGTTCAGAGAATAATTTTACCCGAAGTATGCCGACGATGAGGCGAGGGCAAAGTTGCACAGGCTAAGCCAGCAAAGGGACATAAGGGAGTATGTCTAGAAATTCTCTGAAGTAATGCTACAGATCTTGGATCTAGGTGAGAAAGATACCTTACTTGCTTTCATGGATGGGCTGAAGTCATGGGTGAAGCATGAGCTACAAAGGAGAGGAGTTTAAGCCTTTGAACAAGTTCGAGTCTACCAAGCCCAAGGGTAAGGGCAAGGATGATAGGGACCGGAAGAAGCAGTCCAAGGGGAAGGATTGTGACCAGGAGTCCAAGGATAGAGACCGAGACCATTCGACCAAGGATGGCAAAAGGAAGCCACCAGCAGGCAAGTGGAAAGCAAAAGGGGACCGAAAGCCACTAGCATGCTACCTATGTGGAGGGAGCCACATAACACGCAATTGCCCGCAGAAGGGCAAACTGGCTGCTGTAGACAAGGAGTCTGACATACGGAGTTCATTCCATTTCTAAGCCCCAACCGAACCGAGGGTTGTGGTAGTAGGATCGGCAACGGGATCGACAGCATGTAGAGGGGGATCGGGCTGATCCCCGGCTTATGCATTATGCCTCTTCGGCCGGCTGAGCACCCGTACGCATGTTTCATGGGTTGACTTAGGCATACGGAGTTCATCCCCAGTCTAAGCATACAGAGTTCATTCCCAATCTAAGATCAGACCAGACCGAGGGTTGCGGCAGCTGGATCGGCAGCACGCAGGGGGATCGAGCCAATCCCCAGCTTGTGCATTCTGCCTCTCCGACTGGCCGAGCACCCGCAGACCTGTTTCATGGGTTGGCTTAGGCATAGGGAGTTCATTCCATGTCTAAGCCCCAGCCGGACCGAGGGTTGTGGCAGCGGGACTGGCAGCACGCAGAGGGGGACCGGGCCGATCCCCAGCTTGTGCATTATGCCTCTCCGATCGGCTCAGTGCCCGCATGCTCGTTTCGTGGGTTGACTTATGCATACGGAGTTCATTCCTAGTCTAATATCAGATTGGACCAAGGGTTGTGGTAGCAGGATTGACAGCACACAGGTGGGGACCGGGTCGATCCTCAGCTTGCGCATTCTACCTCTCCGACTGGCTGAGCACCCGCACGCTCGTTTCGTGGGTTAGCTTAGGCATATGGAGTTCATTCCATGTCTAAGCATACGAAGTTCATTCCCAGTCTAAGATTTTGAGTGACGGTGCACATGCTGGGCTCGGGCATGTGCTGGTGCCGTATTTTTTTCACTCGGGGCTCCATCGTCGGAGCATCGTCGGAGAGCCTAACCGGCTGCATTGGGGGTTTCGATGATTGGGGGGGCTAGGGGGTGCGCACATGATGTGCGATGGGTGCTGGTACTTAGCCCTCATATTGGCCCGCTATCCCTCATCAAACCTTGAGAACTCACACCCCCTTAAAGGGCATTTGAAATTTTATAGGTTTGCTGCCAGTAGCCATTAAAGTGTCAGAAATGGAGACACTTTTTTCAAACGGTCACAAAATCTTCTCCACTTCAAGTTTTTAGCTAAATTTTTTTTTGCATGCCCAAAAAAATACAAGGATCACCTTTACCAAATTTGGGGACAAAACTCTTTCTAAAAACATTTTAAAAAATCCCGAACCGTAAAAAGTTTTGAAAATCATGAAAAATAGAAAGCGGGTCATCTTGCCATGAAACTTCACATGAAGGCTTAGGGGTACATTGTATGAATTTAGAAGCCATAAAAATGGCATTGGCATGGCAGAAATATGAAGATGTGCTTGAACCCACCTACCACCCATTCGATCCCCGGCTTGCGCATCCTGCCTCTCTGGTCGGTTGAGGGGCCGCACGCTCGTTTTGTGGGTTGACTTAGGTATACAGAGTTCATCCCCAGTCTAAGCATATGAAGTTCATTTCCAGTCTAAGATCGCACCGAACTGAGGTTTGTAGCAACAAGATCAACAGCACGTAAGAGGGACTGGGTCGATCCTCGGCTTGCGCATTTTACCTCTTCGGCCGGTTGAGCGCCCGCACGTCCATTTCGTGGGTTGGCTTAGGCATAGGGAGTTCATTCCATGTCTAAGCCCCAGTCAGATCGAGGGTTGTGGCAGCGGGATCGGTAACACGCAGAGGGGGACCAGGTTGATCCCTGGCTTGCGCATTATGCCTCTCCGATCGGTTCAGCGCCCGCTAGCTCATTTCATGGGTTGACTTAGGCATACGGAGTTCATTCCCAGTCTAAGATCAGACTGAACCGAGGGTTGTGGCAGCAGGATCGATAGCACGTTGGGGGGGATCGGGCCGATCCCTGACTTGCGCATTCTGCCTCTCCGATCGGCTGAGCACCCGCACGTTTGTTTCATGGGTTGGCTTAGGCTTACAGAGTTCATTCCATGTCTAAGCATACAGAGTTCATTCCCAGTCTAAGATCGGACTGGACCGAGGGTTGCAGCAGCATGATCGACAGGATGCAGGGGGGATCGAGCCGATCCCTGGCTTATGCATTCTGCCTCTCTAGCCGGCTGAGCACCCACACGCTCGTTACGTGGGTTGGTTTAGGCATACGAAGTTCATTCCATGTCTAAGCCCCAGCTGAACCGAGTGTTGTGGTAGCAGGACTGGTAGTGGATCGGCAACATGCAGAGGGGGACCGGGCTGATCCTTGGCTTGCACATTATGCCTCTCCGGCCGACTGAGCTTCCGTACGCTCGTTTCATGGGTTGACTTAGGTGTACGGAGTTCATCCCCAGTCTAAGCATATCGAGTTCATTCCCAGCCTAACATTAGACTGGACCAAGGGTTACGGCAGCAGGATCTGCAGCACGCAGGGGGGACCGGGTTGATCCCCGACTTGCGCATTTTACCTCTTTGGCCGGCTGAGCACCCGTACGCCCGTTTCGTGGGTTGGCTTAGGCATAGGGAGTTCATTCCATATCTAAGCCCTAGCCAGACTGAGGGTTGTGGCAATGGGACCTACAGCATGCAGAGGGGGACCGAGCCGATCTCCGGCTTACGCATTTTGCCTCTTCAGCTGGCTCAGCACCCGCACGCTCATTTTGTGGGTTGACTTATGCATGCAGAGTTCATTCCCAGTCTAAGATCAAATCGGATCGAGGGTTATGGCAGCAGGATCGATAGCACATAGGGGGGTTGGGTCGATCCCTGACTTGCGCATTCTGCCTCTCTGATCGACTGAGCGCTTGCACGCTCGTTTCCTGGGTTGGCTTAGGCATACGGAGTTCATTCCATGTCTAAGCATACAGAGTTCATTCCCAGTCTAAGATTTTGAGCCACGGTGCACATGCTGGGCTTGGGCATGTGCTGGTGCCGCATTTTTTTTGCCTAGGGCACCATCGTCAGAGCATCGTCAGAGCATCGTCGGAGAGCCTAATGGCGGCATTGGGAGTTTCGGCGATTAGGGGGGCCGGGGGGTGTACGCACATGATGTGCGATGGGTGCTGGTACTTATGTCACTGGCTCCGACCTTAGACTCAGAAATCTCCTCCTTTATGCCTAAGTCAGCCTAAAACACATGCGTACGGGTACTAAAACAACAGGAAGGACTGATTATGCAAGTTAAAGAGAAACAGGATAAGAAGGCAAAATTCTGGAAATGCTCTTGTATTCACTGAAACGGAAGTGTTTGATGGTGTACAAATGAGGGAGGAGCAGCCCTCTATTTATAGTTGAGGCTCCAGCTTACACTTAATGGCAATATCCCTAGAATAAAGGCTAAAATCATGGGATTATACAGATTACAATCAATCAGGATGCTAACTCTTGATTTTCAGGGTCAACCAAATCTACCAGGATGCTGCTGCTGATCGTGCCTGCTTCCAGAAGCTTCTCTTGCATGTCCAGCACCTTGGGCCCTTCTGGATGTGGTGTGGGCAGCTTGTATGCCAGGCCTTGGTCTCACGGGCTGGCCTGCAAGTTACGCGGGCGTTCTGAACTCGTTTGCTAGGTTTTGAGCGTAAATACCCGCCAGCACGCCTGGTCTGCGGGCCTCAACCTCTGGCTCACCTACTGGTGCACCTGATGTGCCTGGCGCACCCGTCTAAGGTGTGACATTCTCCCCCACCTGATTGCGCAATGCTCTCATTGTGTCTTCTGCATGGTACTGCCTGATCTGGTCCCTGAACTGCCATAAGTCATCTTCTAGTTCCTAGCTCGCTTCACTGTCTGAAAGTCCCTTCTAGCACACCAAGTACTCTTGTCTTGGCTGATAGTTCTTCCATCTCACCTCCCGATCAGCTATGATGCTGTGGACCTCCTTCTCATATGAGGCCTTTGCTCCCAATGGCACACACTTTGACTCTGCCCGTCCTGGATCTCCCTCATCCTTATGGAACGGCTTGAGCATGCTCACATGGAAAACCGGGTGTACCCTCAGCTTAGGTGGCATATGCAGCTTGTAGGCAACCTTGCCTACCCTCTTGACTACTCAGAAAGGTCCATCATACCTCCAGACTAGGCCTTTGTGCAGCCCCTTATGGCACACAATGGGATGCAGCTTCACTAACACCAAGTCTCCAACCTGGAACTGCACGTCCCGCCTATTCTGGTCTGCCCACTTCTTCGACGTCTTGGCCGCCTTGTGTAGACAAACTCTAGCCAAGTTAGTTTGCTCTTGCCATGCCTTGGCAAACTTGTATGCTGCTGGATTCAACCCTATATAACCTGTAGCAATCGAACCGGGTGTTAGTGGTTGTTGCCCTGTCACAACCTCAAATGGGCTCTGGTTCATTGCCTCACTCCTTTACAAGTTGTAGGAAAATTGTGCAATATCTAGCAGCTTTGGCCAGTCCCTTTGTGTGGCACTCACATAGTGCCTGAGGTAGACCTCCAATAGTCCATTCACTCATTCTGTCTACCCATCGGTCTGCGGATGCATGTTGGTGGAAAAGTTCAAGTTTGACCCCAACAGCTTGAACAACTCAATCCAGAACCTGCCCGTGAAACGCCCGTCCCGATCACTAACAATGGTCCTCGGCACTCCCCAGTACTTAACCATGTTCTTCAGCAACAATCGAGCTATCTCCTCGGTTGGGCACTCATTGGTTGCTGGAATGAAGATTTCATACTTGGAAAACCTGTCCACCATTACCATGATGCTTCCAAACCCTTCTGCTTTGGGTAGACCAACTATAAAGTCCAGAGAAACACTCTCCCATGGTTGCTCTGGCACTGGCAATGGCTCCAAGAGACCGCTTGGTTTCTTAAGCTCCACCTTGTCCTGTTGGCACACAAGAGAAGTCTTCACATAGGCCTCCACATCGTCCCTCATGTGTGGCTAGTAGTACCGATCCTCGATCAGCGCCAAGGTACAGCTCACTCCGAGGTGTCCAGCACACCTCGAATCATGGCATTCTTGCAAAACTTCCTTGCGGAGCTACCCGTGCTGTGGCACAAACAGTCTACTGCCCTTGGTGTACAGTAAGCCATCCTGCAATGAAAACCGCCTAGTCTTACCTTGCTAGGCATACTCCATCAAAGCCTTGCCTGTAGGATCATGCGTAAGTCCCTCCTTGATGCACGGCATCAGTGACCCCTCTGGCTGGCTAATGGTAGCAAGGTTAGCCTTCCTGCTCAGGGCATCTGCCATTAGATTCACTCGTCTCGGCTTGTACTCCATCTGGAAATCAAATTTCGTAAGAAAATCTTACCATCTTGCCTGCTTGGGGGACAGCTTCTTCTGTGTTTGGAAGTAGCTGGTCACCACATTGTCCGTCCTAACCATGAACCTTGACCCTAACAGGTAATGGTGCCAAGTGCGCAAGCAGTGCACCACCGCAGTCATCTCCTTCTCTTGGATCGTGTACTTGCGCTCAGTCTCGTTCAGCTTTCTGCTCTCGAACGTGACTGGACGTCCCTCCTACATCAACATGCCCCCTATGGCAAAGTCTGATGCATCCGTATGCACCTCATACGGCTTGGCATGGTTTGGCAAGGCCAAACTGGCTCCTAGGTCACAGCCCGCTTCAACCTGTCAAAGGCTTTCTGGCATCCTGCGCTCCACTCCCATGCTTTCCCTTTCTTGAGCAAGTCAGTCAATGGCATGGCTATTGCTGAGTAACCTTTGATGAAGTGCCCGTAGTAGTTCACCAGCCCAAGGAATGATCTCAACTCAGTGACCTTGGCTGGCGGTTGCCACTCTAAGATGGCATGTATCTTGCCTTCATCCATGCGTATCCTGCCACCTCCCACTATGTGGCCAAGGAACGGGATCTCCTGCTGGGCCAATGAGCACTTCTCTCTCTTGACAAACAGCTTGTGCACCCGTAACACCTCAAACACCTGTCTCAAGTGGTCTACATGCTCTCCCAAAGTCTGGCTGTAGATCACAATGCCATCCAAATAAACCATAACAAACCGACCAAGGAATGACTGAAGTACCTTGTTCATAAGGGTGCAGAATGTTGCTGGGGCATTCGTGAGTCCAAAAGGCATCACCAAGAACTCATACGAACCATACCGAGTGACACATGCTGTCTTTAGCTCATCTCCCTCCACGATCCTGACTTGATAGTAGCCTAACCTCAAATTCAGCTTGGTGAACCACCTTGCGCTCCCAAGTTGATCGAACAAGTCCGCAATGAGTGGGATGGGGTACTTGTTCTTAATAGTTAGCTTGTTCAAAGCCCAGTAGTCTATGCACAGCCATAATGACCCATCATGCTTGCGCTGAAGTAGAACCGATGCACCATAGGGTGCCTTCGATGGCCTGATGAAGCAAGCATCAACTAACTCTTTGAGCTACTTCCTCAACTCCTCCAACTCTGGTGGAGACATTCGGTAAGGGGCTCTAGCTGGTGGCTTGGCCTCAGACACCAGCTCGATCTTCTGGTCCACCTTCCTCTTAGGTGCTAGCTTGCTAGGTAGCTTTGTAGGCATCACATCACTAAAGGTCTTCAACACCTTTAGCACCTCCAAGGGTGACTCGGTCTCCTTCTCCCTTGGCTCATCATATTTCAGGGCTGCCAAGAAGGTGTCTTCTTATTTGCTTACCGCCTTGGCAAATTGGATGGCTGACACCACATGTGACCCAACTCCAGACCCTCTCCTCAATGGCACTAGGCATTGGCACCGTACATCCAAGATGCAAACACAATCGGTAAAAGGCACAAGGAAGGCGTTAATCCGAACAAGGAAATCCAACCCAATCACAAACTCATAGTCATCAAGGGGTATTACCTCAATGGTCTTCTTGCCTTTCCAATCTCCAAGCTGCAATTCCACTCCCCGCGCTACTCCAATGGCTGGAACTTCATTGGAGTTTACCATTTTGATGGTACCAGTCCCTTTCTGCACATTTAGTCTGAGCTTTCAGGCTCTATCACCTGAAATAAAAAGATGTGAGGCACCTATGTCCACCAGTGCGCTCACCTTCTGACCCGTAACCTTTAGATCCGCAAACATCAAGCCCTTTGGCTTACGACTCCCTTTACTCTGGACAGCATTGAGCACTAACGACCCAAGCTTTGCTGCCCCTGACTCTAGCTCCTCGTCAGACTCCTTGTCTACAGCAGCCAGCTTGCCCTTCTGTAGCAATTACGTGCTATGTGGCTCCCTCCACATAGGTAGCATGCTGGTGGCTCTCGGTCCCCCTTTGCTTTCCACTTGCCTACTGGTGGCTTCCTCTCGCCATCCTTGGTTGAACGGTCTCGATCTCCATCCTTGGACTCTCGATCACGATCCTTCCCCTTGGACTGCTTCTTTCGGTCCCTATTGTCCCTGCCCTTACCCTTAGGCTTGGTAGACTCGAACTTATTCAGAGGCTTGAACTCTATCAAGGCCTCGGCAGTAGTCATGGCTTTAGCCAAGTCATGAACTCCACTCCTTTGTACCTCATGCTTCACCCACGGCTTCAGCCCATCCATGAAAGCAAATAAGGTGTCCTTCTCACCTAGATTCGAGATCTGTAGCATCAGTTCAGAGAATTTTTGGATATACTCCCTTATGTCCCCTTGCTGGCTCAGCCTGCGCAACTTTGCCCGTGCCTCATCATCGGTATACTCTGGGTAAAATTGTTCTCTGAACTCCTTTTAGAACTCTGCCCAGGTTCCAATCTTGGCGCTCCCATGCCTGACATCATCACACCTATGCCTCCACCATAATAAGGCTACATCAGTGAGATACATAGCAGTGGTGCTTACCTTTATCGCCTCGTCTTGCATGCCCATGGCCTGGAAGTACTGCTCCATACCCCAAAGGTAGTTATCTACTTCCTTAGCTGCCCTAGTCCCCTTGAACTCCTTAGGCTCAGGGACATCCAATCTGGACTTGGACACTCCAGCAAACATGCCATTCCCAATGGCAGTCTTGCAAGCAACGAGCTCACTGGTAAGCTCCTCCATCCGCTGGCGCATGGCCTCCATGCCATCGCGCAAGGTCAACATTTCAGCCTCTAAGGTCTGATTCTTTTGGGTGAACACGTCCAAGCCTTTGTTGAGCACAGCTTGTAGCTCACTTTGGATCTCCTCCCCCATAGAGTCTAGTGATGCAATGTGAGTCTCTACCCCTTCAAGCTTTTCCCCCATGTCGCCCATGGTCACCTCCACCTTGGCTAGCCTACCGTCCATGGTAGACCAGATATCTCTAGAACTGGCTTTCCTCCCTCTTCCACGCCCATGCTCCTGGGCCTCTAGTTGTTGGTTAGCAGCGTCACTTTGGGATGCCATCTCCTCTAACCTGCACAACACAAACACACAGAATCGAGCTTGCTCTGATACCAACTGTCACGGGCTCCGACCTTAGACTCAGAAACCGTGCGGCCTTAGGCTTGGAATCTCCTCCTTTATGCCTAAGTTAGCCTAAAACACAAGCATACGGGCACTAGAACAACAGGAAGGGCTGATTACGCAAGTTAAAGAGAAACAGGATAAGAAGGTAAAATTTTGGAAATGCTCTTGTATTCACTGAAACAGAAGTGTTTGATGGTGTACAAATAAGGGAGGAGCAGCCCTCTATTTGTAGTTGAGGCTCCAGCTTACACTTAATGGCAATATCCCTTGAATAAAGGCTAAAATCATGGGATTATACAGATTACAATCAATCAGGATGCTAACTCCTGATTTTTAGGGTCAACCAAATCTGTCAGGATGCTGCTGCTGATCCTGCCTGCTTCCATAAGCTTCCCTTGCGTGTCCAGCACCTTGGGCCCTTTTGGATGTGGTGTGGGCAGCTTGTATGCCAGGTCTTGGTCTCATGGGCTGGCCTACAAGTTGGGCGGGCGTTCTAAACTCGTTTGCTAGGCTTTGCACGCATATACCCGCCAGCACGCCTGATCTGTGGGCCTCAACCTTTGGCTCGCCTGCTGGTGCGCCTGACGTGCCTGGCACTCCCGTCCAGGGCATGACACTTAGCCCTTATATTGGCCCCCTATCCCTTATCAAACCTTGAGAACTCACACCCCCTTAAAGAGCATTTGAGATTTTATAGGTTTGCTGCCAGTAGCCATTAAAGTGTCTGAAATGGGGACACTTTTTTCAAACGGTCACAAAATCTTCTCCACTTCGCGTTTTTAGCTGAATTTTTTTGTACATGCCAACAAAAATACAAGGATCACCTCTACCAAATTTGGGGACAAAAAACTTTCTAAAATTTTTTTTAAAAAATCCCAAACCGTAAAATGTTTCGAAAATCATGAAAAATAAAAAACGGGTCGTCTTGCCACGAAACTTCACATGAACGGTTAGGGGACCATTGTATGAATTTAGAAGCCATAAAAATGGCATTGGCATGGCAGAAATATGACGATGTGCTTAAACCCACCAACCACCCGTTCGATCCTCGGCTTGCGCATCCTGCCTCTCTGGTCGATTGAGGGCCCGCATGCTCATTTCGTGGGTTGACTTAGGCATACAGAGTTTATCCCCAGTCTAAGCATACGGAGTTCATTCCCAATCTAAGATTGGATCGGACCGAGGGTTGTGGTAGTAGGATCGACAGCACGCAGGGGGGACCGGGCCAATCCCTGGCTTGCGCATTCTGCCTCTCTGATCGGTTGAGCGCCCGCACGCCCGTTTCGTGGGTTGGCTTAGGCATAGGGAGTTCATTCCATTTCTAAGCCCCAATCAAACTGAGGGTTGTGGCAGTGGGACCGGTAGCACGTAGAGGGGGATCGGGCCGATCCCCGGCTTGCGCATTATGCCTCTCCGACCGACTCAACACCCGTACACTCGTTTCGTGGGTTGACTTAGGCATACAGAGTTCATTCCTAGTCTAATATCAGACCAGACCAAGGTTTGCGGCAGCAGGATCGACAGCACGCAGGGGGGGACTGAACCGATCCCTGGCTTGCGCATTCTGCCTCTCCGATCGGCTGAGCGCCCACATGCTCATTTCATGGGTTGGCTTAGGCATACGGAGTCCATTCCATGTCTAAGCATACAGAGTTCATTCCTAGTCTAAGATCAGACCGAACCGAGGGTTGCAACAGTAGGACCAGCAGCAAGATCGACAGCATGCAAGGGGGACCAAGCTGATCCTCGGCTTTCGCATTCTGCCTCCCCGATCAACTGAGTGCCCGTATGCTCGTTTTGTGGGTTGGCTTAGGCATACGGAGTTCATTCCATGTCTAAGCCCCAGCCAAACCGATGGTTGTGGTAGCAGGATCGACAGCGAGATCGGCAGCACGCAAAGAGGGACTGGGCTGATCCCTAGCTTGCGCATTATGCCTCTCCGATCGGCCTCTCTGACCGACAGAGTTCCCGCATGCTCGTTTCATGGGTTGACTTAGGCATACGAAGTTGATCCCCAATCTAAGCATACAGAGTTTATTCCCAGTCTATGATCAGATCGAACCGAGGGTTGCAGTAGTAGGATCGGTAGCACGCTAGGCTTTGTGCTCAGATACCCGCCAGCACGCCTGGTCTACGAGCCTCAACCTTTGGCTCGCATGTTGGGGCACCTGATGTGCTTAGCGTGCCCACCCAGGGCATGATACTTGGCCCTTATATTGGCCCCCTATCCCTCATCAAACCTCGAGAACTCACACCCCCTTAAAGAGCATTTGAGATTTTATAGGTTTGCTGCAAGTAGCCATTAAAGTGTCTGAAATGAGGACAATTTTTTCAAATGATCACAAAATCTTCTCCACTTTGAGTTTTTAGCTGAATTTGTTTGTGCATGCCAACAAAAATAAAAGGATCACCTATACCAATTTTGGGGACAAAACACTTTCCAAAAAAATTTTAAAAAATCCCAAACTGTAAAAAGTTTCAAAAATCGTAAAAAATAGAAAACGGGTCGTCTTGCCACGAAACTTCACATGAAGGCTTAGGGGACCATTGTATGAATTTAAAAGCCATAAAAATGGCATTGGCATGGCAAAAATATGAAGATGTGCTTGAACCCACCTACCACTCATTCAATCCCCGGCTTGCGCATCCTGCCTCTCTGGTCGGCTGAGCGCCCGCACGCTCGTTTCGTGGGTTGACTTAGGCATACAGAGTTCATCCCCAGTCTAAGCATACAGAGTTCATTCCCAGTCTAAGCATACAGAGTTCATTCGCAGTTTAAGATCGGACCGGACCGAGCGTTGCGACAGTAGGATCGGCAGCACGTAGGAGGGACCAGGCCGATCCCCAACTTGCGCATTCTGCCTCTCCGACCGACTAAGCACCCGTACACCCGTTTCATGGGTTGACTTAGGCATAGGGATTCATTCCATGTCTAAGCCCCAGTCAGACCGAGGGCTGTGGCAGCGAGACCGGTAGCATGTAGAGGAGGATCGGGCCGATCCCCATCTTGCGCATTATGCCTCTTCGGCCGGCTCAGCACCCACATGCTCGTTTCGTGGGTTGACTTATGCATATAGAGTTCATTTCCAGTCTAAGATCGAACCGAACTGAGGGTTATGGCTACAGCATCGACAGCATGCAGAAGGGACCGGGCCAATCCCTGACTTACTCCCGCACGCTCATTTCATGGGATGGCTTAGGCATACAGAGTTCATTCTATGTCTAAGTATACGAAGTTCATTCCCAGTTTAAGATCAGACCGGATCGAGGGTTGCGGTAGCAGGACCAACAGTAGGATCGACAGCACGCAGGGGAGGATCGGGCCGATCCTCGGCTTGCACATTCTGCCCTTTCGGCCGGCTGAACGTCCGCATGCTCGTTTCATGGGTTGACTTAGGCATATAGAGTTCATTCCCAGTCTAAGATCGGATCGGACTGAGGGTTATGGCAGGAGGAACGATAGCACGCAGGGGGATCGGGCCAGTCCCCAGCTTACGCATTCTACCTCTCCAGCTGGCTGAGTGCCCGCACGCTCGTTTCATGGGTTGGCTTAGGCATATGGAGTTAATTCCATGTCTAAGCATACGGAGTTCATTCCCAGTCTAAGATCAGATCAGACCGAGGGTTGCGATAGCAGGACCAGCAACGGGATCGACAGCACGTAGAGGGGATCGGGTTGATCCCCGGCTTGTGCATTCTGCCTCTCCGACCGGCTGAGCACCCGTACGCTCATTTTGTGGGTTGGCTTAGGCATACAGAGTTCATTCCATGTCTAAGCCCCAGTCGAACTGAGGGTTGAGGCAGCAAGACTGGTAGCGGGATCGGTAGCGGGATCGGTAGCACGCAGAGGGGGATCGGGCTGATCCCCGACTTGTGCATTATGCCTCTCTGATCGGTTGAGTGCCCGCATGCTCATTTCATGGGTTGACTTAGGCATACGGAGTTCATCCCCAGTCTACGTATACGGAGTTCATTCCCAGTCTATGATCAGATCGGACCGAGGGTTACGGTAGCAAGATCGACAGTACGTAGGGGGACCGGGCCAATCCCTAGCTTGCGCATTTTACCTCTCCGGTCGGTTGAGCTCCCGTACGCCCGTTTCGTGGGTTGGCTTAGGCATAGGGAGTTCATTCCATGTCTAAGCCCCAGCCAAATCGATGGTTGTGGGAGCGGGATCGACAGCATGCAGCGGGGGATCGTGTCAATCCCTGACTTACGCATTATGCCTCTTCGACCGGCTCAGCGCCCGCACACTTGTTTCGTGGGTTGACTTATGCATACGGAGTTCATTCCCAATCTAAGATCGGACTGGAACGAGGGTTGTGGCAGCAGGATCGACAACATGCAGAGGGGACTGGGCCATTCCCCGGCTTGCGCATTTTGCCTCTTCGGCCAGTTAAGCACCCGTACGCTCATTCCGTGGGTTGGGTTAGGCATACGGAGTTCATTCCATGTCTAAGCATATGAAGTTCATTCCCAGTCTAATATTTTGAGCCACGGTGCACATGCTGGGCTAGGGCATGTGCTGGTGCCGCATTTTTTTCGCCCGAGGCACCATCGTCGAATAGCCTAACCGATGGCATTAGGGGTTTCGGCGATTGGGGGGGCCGGGGGGTGTGAGCACATGATGTGCGATGGGTGCTGGTACTTGGCCCTTATATTGGCCCCCTATCCCTCATCAAACCTCGAGAACTCACACCCCCTTAAAGAGCATTTGAGATTTTATAGGTTTGTTGCCAGTAGCCATTAAAGTATCTGAAATGGGGACACTTTTTTAAAACGGTCACAAAATCTTCTCCACTTTGAGTTTTTAGCTGAATTGTTTTGTGCATGCCAAAAAAAATACAAGGATCACCGCTACCAGATTTGGGGACAAAACTCTTTCTAAAAAAATTTTAAAAAATCTCGAACCATAAAAAGTTTCAAAAATCATGAAAAATAGAACACGGGTCGTCTTGCCACGAAACTTCACATGAAGGCTTAGGGGACCATTGTATGAATTTACAAGCCATAAAAATGGCATTGGCATGGCAGAAATATGAAGATGTGCTTGAACCCACCTACCACCCGTTCGATCCCCGGCTTGCGCATCCTACCTCTCTGGTCGGCTGAGCGCCCGTACGCTCATTTCGTGGGTTGACTTAGGCATACGGAGTTCATCCCTAGTCTAAGCATACGGAGTTCATTCCCAGTCTAAGATCGGATCGGACCGAGGGTTGAGGCAGCAGGATCGACAGCACGCAGGGGGGGCAGGGCAGATCCTCGGCTTGCGCATTCTGCCTCTTCGACCGGCTGAGCTCCTGCATGCCTGTTTCGTGGGTTGGCTTAGCCATAGGGAGTTCATTCCACGTCTAAGCCCCAGTCAAACCAAGGGTTGTGGCAGCGAGACCGACAGCATACAGAGGGGGACCGGGTCGATCCCTGGCTTGCGCATTACACCTCTCTGACCGACTCAGCGCCCGCACGCTCATTTCATGGGTTGAGTTAGGCATATGAAGTTCATTCCCAGTCTAAGATTAGATCGGACCAAGGGTTGCAGCAGTAGGATTGATAGCACGTAGGGGGGATCGGGTTGGTCCCCAGCTTGTGCATTCTGCATCTTCGGCCGATTGAGCACCCGCACGCTCGTTTCATGGGTTGGCTTAGGCATACGGAGTTCATTCCATGCCTAAGCATACGGAGTTCATTCCAAGTCTATGATCGGACTGAATCGAAGGTTGCGATAGTAGGACCAGTAGTGGGATCGGTAAGATGCAGGAGGGGACCAAGCCGATCCCCGGCTTATGCATTCTGCCTCTCCGACCGGCTGAGCACCCGTACGCTCGTTCATGGGTTGGATTAGGCATACGGAGTTCATTCCATGTCTAAGCACCAGCCGGACCGAAGGTTGTGGCAGCAGGACCGGTAGTGGGATCGACAGCACGCAGAGGGTGATCGGGCTGATCCCCAACATGTGACTTATGCCTCTCCGGCTGGCCTCTCTGGTCGGTTGAGCACCCACACGCTCGTTTCGTGGGTTGACTTAGGCATACAAAGTTCATCCCCAGTCTAAGCATACGAAGTTCATTCCCAATCTAAGATCGGACCGGACCGAGGGTTGCGGTAGCAGGATAGGTAGCAGGGATCACGTCGATCCCCGACTTGTGCATTCTGCCTCTCCGACCAACTGAGCACCCGCACACCTGTTTCATGGGTTGGCTTTGGCATAGGGAGTTCATTCATGTCTAAGCTCCAGTTGGACTGAGGGTTGTGGCAGCAGGACCGGTAGTGGGATCGGTAGAACACAGTGGGAGACCAGGCTGATCGTCGGCATGCGCATTATGCCTCTCCGATCGGCCTCTCTAGTCGACTGAACGCCCGCACGCTCATTTTATGGGTTGACTTAGGCATACAGAGTTCATCCCCAATATAAGCGTACAGAGTTCATTCCCTGTCTAAGACCGGACTAGATCGAGGGTTGCAACAGTAGGATCGATAGCATGCAGGAGGAATCGAGCTGATCCCCGACTTGCGCATTCTGCCTCTCCGATTGGCTGAGCGCCCACACGCCCATTTCGTGGGTTGGCTTAGGCGTAGGGAGTTCATTCCATGTCTAAGCCCCAGCCGGATTGAGGGTTGTGGTAGCGGGACCGGCAGCACGTAGAGGGGGACCAGGCCGATCCCCAACTTACACATTATGCCTTTCCAGTCGACTCAGCTCCTGAACACTCATTTCATGGGTTGACTTAGGCATACAAAGTTCATTCACAGTCTAAGATTGAACCGGACCGAAGGTTACGGCAGCAGGATCGACAGCATGCAGGAGGGACCAGGCCGGTCCCAGCTTGCACATTCTGCCTCTCCGGTCGACTGAGCACTCGCACGTTTGTTTCGTGGGTTGGTTTAGGCATACAGAGTTCATTCCATGTCTAAGCATACGGAGTTCATTCCCAGTCTAAGATCGGACCGGACCGAGGGTTGTGGTAGTAGGACTAGTAGCAGGATCGACAACACGTAGGGGGGATCGGGTTGACCCCCGGCTTGCACATTCTACCTCTCCGACTGGCCTCTCCAACCGATTGAGCACCCCACGCTCGTTTCGTGGGTTGAATTAGGCATACAGAGTTAATCCCCAGTCTAAGCATACGGAGTTCATTCACAGTCTAAGATTGAATCAGACCGAGGGTTGCGACAGTAGGATCGATAGCACGCTGAGGGGACCGAGCCAATCCCCAGCTTGCGCATTCTGCCTCTCCGGCCGGCTGAGCGCCCGCACGCCCGTTTCGTGGGTTGGCTTAGGCATAGGAAGTTCATTCCATGTCTAAGCCCCAGTCAGACCGAGGGTTGTGGCAGCGAGACCGGTAGCATGAAGAGGGGGACCGAGCTGATCCCCGACTTGGACATTCTGCCTCTCCAGTCGGCTAAGCGCCTGCACGCTCGTTTCGTGGGTTGGCCTAGGTATGTGGAGTTCATTCCATGTCTAAACATACGAAGTTGATTCCAAGTATAAGAGTTTGAGCCATGGTGCACATGCTGGGCTCGGGCCTATGCTGGTGCTGCATTTTTTTCACCCGGGGAACCATTGCCGGAGCATCGTCGGAGCATCACTAGAAAGCCTAACCGGCGGCATTGGGGGTTTCGACGATTGGGGGCCGGGGGGTGTGCGTGCATGATGTGCGATGGGTGCTGGTACTTGGCCCTTATATTGGCCCCCTATCCCTCATCAAACTTCAAGAACTCACACCCCCTTAAAGAGCGTTTGAGATTTTATAGGTTTGCTGCCAGTAGCCGTTAAAGTGTCTGAAATGGGGACACTTCTTTCAAACGGTCACAAAATCTTCTCCACTTCGAGTTTTTAGCTGAGTTTTTTTGTGCATGCCAATAAAAATACAAGGATCACCTCTACCAAATTTGGGGCCAAAACTCTTTCTAAAAGAATTTTAAAAAATCCCAAACCACAAAAAGTTTTGAAAATCATGAAAAATAGAAAACGGGTCATCTTGCCACGAAACTTCACATGAAGGCTTAGAGGACCATTGTATGAATTTACAAGCCATAAAAATGGCATTGGAATGGCAGAAATATAAAGATGAGCTTGAACCCACCTACCACCCGTTTGATCCCTGGCTTACGCATCCTGCCTCTCTGGTCGGGTGAGCGTACGCACGCTCCTTTCGTGGGTTGACTTAGGCATATGGAGTTCATCCCCAGTCTAAGCATATAGAGTTCATTCCCAGTGTAAGATCGGATCGGATCGAGGGTTGCGGCAGCAGGATCGACAGCACGCAGGGGGGATCGAGCCGATCCCCAGCTTGCGTATTCTACCTCTCCGACTGGCTGAATGCCTGCACACCCGTTTCATGGGTTGGCTTAGGCATAGGGAGTTCATTCCATGTCTAAGCCCCAGCCGGACCAAGGGTTGTGGCAGCGAGACCGATAGCACGCAGGGGGGAACGGGCCAATCCCTGGCTTGAGCATTCTGCCTCTCCAGCTGGCTGAGCACCCGCACGCTCGTTTCATGGGTTGGCTTAGGCATACGGAGTTCATTCCCTGTCTAAGATCAGACTGGACCGAAGGTTGCGATAGTAGGACCAACAGCAGGATCGGCAGCCCGTGGGGGGGGACCGAGCTGATCCCTGACTTACGCATTCTGCCTCTCCGATAGACTGATCGCCCGTACGCTCATTTCATGGGTTGACTTAGGCATACGGAGTTCATCCCCAGTCTAAGCATACGGAGTTCATTCCCAGTCTAAGATCAGACAGGACCGAGGGGTGCAGCAGCAGGATCGACAGCACGCAGGGGGGACCAGCCCGATCCCTGGCTTGTGCATTCTACCTTTCTGATCGGCTAAGCGCCCGTACGCCCATTTCGTGGGTTGGCTTAGGCATAGGGAGTTCATTCCATGTCTAAGCCCCAGCCGGACCAGGGTTGTGGCAGTGTGACCAACAGCACGAAGAGGGGGACCGAGCCGATCCTCGACTTGTGCATTCTGCCTCTCCGACCGGCTGAGCGCCCGTACGCTCGTTTCGTGGGTTGGCTTAGGCATATGAAATTCATTCCATGTCTAAGGATACGGAGTTCATTCCTAGTCTAAGAGTTTGAGCCACGATGAACATACTGGGCTTGGGCATGTGCTGGTTCCACATTTTTTTCGCCTGAGGCACTATAGTCGGAGCATCGTCGGAGAGACTAACTGGCGGCATTAGGGGTTCCGTCGATTGGAGGGCCGGGGGGTGTTCGCACATGATGTGTGATGGGTGCTGGTACTTGGCCCTTATATTGCCCTATCCCTCATCAAACCTTGAGAACTCACACCCCCTTAAAAAGCATTTGAGATTTTATAGGTTTGCTGCCAGTAGCCATTAAAGTGTCTGAAATGGGGACACTTTTTTCAAACGGTCACAAAATCTTCTCCACCTCGAGTTTTTGGCTGAATTTTTTTGTGCATGCTAAACAAAATAAAAGGATCACCTCTACCAAATTTGGGAACAAAACTCTTTCTAAAAAAAGTTTAAAAAATCCCGAACCACAAAAAGTTTAAAAAATTGTGAAAAATAGAAAACGGGTCGTCTTGCCATGAAACTTCACATGAAGGCTTAGGGGACCATTGTATGAATTTACAAGCCATAAAAATTGCATTGGTAGGGCAGAAATATGAAGATGTGCTTGAACCCACCTACCAGCCATTCGATCCCCAGCTTGCACATCCTGCCTCTCTGGTCGGCTGAGCATCCGCACGCTCGTTTCGTGGGTTGACTTAGGCATACGGAGTTCATCCCCAGTCTAAGCATACAGAGTTCATTCCCAGTCTAAGATCATACCAGATCAAGGGTTGCAACAGCAGGATCGATAGCATGCAAGGGGGACCAGGTCGATCCCCGGCTTGCGTATTCTGCCTCCCCGGTCGGCTGAGTGCCCGTACACCCATTTCATGGGTTGGCTTAAGCATAGGGAGTTCATTCTATGTCTAAGCCTCAGCTGGACCAAGGGTTGTGGCAGCGGGACTGGCAGCATGCAGAGGGGGATCAGGTTGATTCTCGGGTTGCGCATTTTGCCTCTTCGATCGGCTGAGCGTCCGCACTCTTGTTTCATGGGCTGGCTTAGGCGTACGGAGTTCATTCCATGTCTAAGCATACAGAGTTCATTCCCAGTTTAAGAGTTTAAGCCACAGTGCACATACTGGGCTCGGGCACGTGCTGGTGTCGTATTTTTTTCGCCCAAGGTACCATCGTCGGGGCATCGCCAGAGCATCGTCGGAGAGCCTAACCAGTGGCATTGGGGGTTCCGGTGATTGGGGGGCCGGGGGGTGTGTGCACAGGATGTGCAATGGGTGCTGGTACTTGGCCCTTATATTGGCCCCCTATCCCTCATCAAACCTCGAGAACTCACACCCCCTTAAAGAGCATTTGAGTTTTATAGGTTTGCTACAGTAGCCATTAAAGTGTCTAAAATGGGGACACTTTTTTCAAACGATCACAAAATCTTCTCCACTTCAAGTTTTTAGCTGAATTGTTTTGTGCATGCCAATAAAAATACAAGGATCACCTCTACCAAATTTGGGGACAAAACTTTTCTAAAAAAATTTTAAAAAATCTCGAACCGTAAAAAGTTTCAAAAATCATGAAAAATAGAAAATAGGTCATCTTGCCACGAAACTTCACATGAAGGCTTAGGGGACCATTGTATGAATTTACAAGCCATAAAAATGGCATTGGCATGGCAAAAATATGAAGATGTGCTTGAACCCACCTACCACCCGTTCGATCCGCGGCTTACGCATCATGCCTCTCTGGTCGGCTGAGCGTCCGCACACTCATTTCGTGGGATGACTTAGGCATACGGAGTTCATTCCAGTCTCAGCATATGAAGTTCATTCCCAATCTAAGATCAGACCGGACCGAGGGTTGCGACAACAGGATCGACAGCACGTAGGAGGGACCGGGCCAATCCCCGGCTTGTGCCTTCTGCCTCTCCGGTCGACTGAGCACCCACACGTTCGTTTCGTGAGTCGGCTTAGGCATAGGGAGTTCATTCCATGTCTATGCCCCAGCCAGACCGAGGGTTGTGGCAGCGGGACCGACAGCACATAGAGGGGGATCGGGCTGATCCATGGCTTGCGCATTATGCCTCTTCGATCGGCTCAGTGCCCGCACACTTGTTTCGCGAGTTGACTTAGGCATACGAAGTTCATTCCCAGTCTAAGATCGGACCGGACCGAGGGTTGCGACAGTAGGATCGATAGCACATAGGGGGGAACCAGGTCGGTGCCTGGCTTGCACATTCTGCCTCTTCAGTCGGCTAAGCGTTCGTACGCTCGTTTCGTGGGTTCATTTCGTGTCTAAGCATATGGAGTTCATTTCGTGTCTAAGCATACGGAGTTCATTTCGTGTCTAAGCATACGGAGTTCATTCCCAGTCTAAGATTAGATCGGATCGAGGGTTGCGGTAGCAGGACCAGCAGTAGGATCAGTAGCATGCAAGGGGGGACCGGGCCGATCCCCGGCTTACGCATTCTGCCTCTCTGATCGGCTAAGCGCCCGCATGCTCGTTTTGTTGGTTGGCTTAGTCATATAGAGTTCATTCCATGTCTAAGCCCCAGTCGGACCGAGGGTTCTGGCAACAGGACTGGCAGTGGGATCGACAGCACGCAAGGGTGGACCGGACTGATCCTCAGATTACGCATTATGCCTCTTCAACCGGCTGAGCGCCCACACGCTCGTTTCGTGGGTTGACTTAGGCATACAGAGTTCACCCCCAATCTAAGCAGACGGAGTTCATTCCAAGTCTAACATCAAACCCGACCGAAGGTTGCGACAGCAAGCGCATTCTGCCTCTCTGACTGGCTGAGTGCCCGCACGCCCGTTTCGTGGCTTGGCTTAGGCATAGGGAGTTCATTCCATGTCTAAGCCTAAGCCGAACCAAGGGTTGTGGCAGCGGGACCGACAGCACGTAGTGGGGGATCGGGTCGATCCCCGGCTTGCGCATTATGCCTCTTCGGTCGGCTCAGCGCCTGCACGCTCGTTTCGTGGGTTGACTTAGGCATACGGAGTTCATTCCCAGTCTAAGATCAGACTGGACCGAGGGTTACGACAGCAGGATCGATAGCATGCAGGGGGTGATCGGGTCATCCCCGACTTGCGCATTCTGCCTCTCCCGTTGGCTGTGCGCCCGCACGCTCGTTTCCTGGGTTGGTTTAGGCATACGGAGTTCATTCCATGTGTAAGCATGTGGAGTTCATTCCCAGTCTAAGATCAGACTAGAACGAGGGTTGCGGCAACAGGACCAGCAGTAGGATCGACAGCACGCAGGGGGGACCAGGCTGATCCCCGGCTTACGCATTCTGCCTCTCTCACCGGTTGAGTGCCCGCACACTCGTTTCGCAGGTTGGCTTAGGCATACGGAGTGCATTCCATGTCTAAGCACCAGTCAAACTGACGGTTTTGGCAATAGGATTGGCAGCGGGATCGACAACACGCAGAGGGGGACAGGGCTGATCCCCGACTTACGCATTAAGCCTCTCCGGTCGGCTGAGCGCCCGTACGCTCGTTTCTGGGGTTGACTTAGGCATACAGAGTTCATCCCCAATCTAAGCATACAGTGTTCACTCTTAGTCTAAGATCGGATCGGATCGAGGGTTGCGGCAGTAGGATCGGTAGCACGCAGGGGGGATCGGGCCGATGCCCGACTTGTGCATTCTGCCTCTCTGGCTGGCTGAGCGGCCGTACGCCCGTTTCATGGGTTGGCTTAGGCATAGGGAGGTCATTCCATGTCTAAGCCCCAGCCGGACTGAGGGTTGTGGCAGCGGGACCGGCAGTACGCAGAGCGGGATTGTGTTGATCCCTGGCTTGCGCATTATGCCTCTCTGGCAAGCTCAGCACCTGAACACTCGTTTCGTGGGTTGACTTAGGCATACGGAGTTCATTCCCAATCTAAGATCGGACCGGAATGAGGGTTGTGGCAGCAGGATCGATAGCATGCAGAGGGGAACGGGCTGGTCCCTAGCTTGTGCAATCTGCCTCTCCGGTAGGCTGAGCACCTGCACGTTCATTTCGTGGGTTGGCTTAGGCATATAGAATTCATTCCATTATAAGCATACGAAGTTCATTCCCAGTCTAAGATCGGATCGGACCGAGGGTTGCGGCAGTAGGACCAGCAGCAGGATCGACAGCACGTAGGGGGGATTGGGCCGATCCCCGACTTGCGCATTCTGCCTCTCCGGTCGACCCCTTCGGTTTACCCCTCCGGTCGGTTGACCACCCACACGCTCGTTTCAGGGGTTGGCTTAGGCGTACAGAGTTCATTCCATGTCTAAGCATACAGAGTTCATTCCCAGTCTAGGAGTTTATGCCACGGTGCACATGCTGGGCTCGAGCATGTGCTGGTGTCGTATTTTTTTCGCTTGAGGCACTATCGTCGGAGCATCGTTCGACGATAAGGGGGCCAGGGGGTGTGCGCACTTGATGTGCGATGGGTGCTGGTACTTGGCCCTTTTATTGGCCTCCTATCCCCGATCAAACCTCAAGAACTCACACCCTCTTAAAGAGCATTTGAGATTTTATAGGTTTGCTGCCAATAGCCATTAAAGTTTCTGAAATGGGGACACTTTTTTCAAACGGTCATAAAATCTTCTCCACTTCAAGTTTTTAGCTAAATTGTTTTGTGCATGCCAACAAAAATACAAGGCTCACCTCTACCAATTTTGGGGACTAACCTCTTTCTAAAAAAATTAAAAAAAAATCCCGAACCACAAAAAGTTTTGAAAATCGTGAAAAATAAAAAACGGGTCATCTTGCCACGAAACTTCCCATGATGGCGTAGGTGACTATTGTATGAATTTACAAGCCATAAAAATGGCATTGGCACGGCAGAAATATGAAGATGTGCTTGAACCCACCTACCGCCCGTTCGATCCCCGGCTCGTGCATCCTGCCTCTCTGGTCGACTGAGCGTCCGCACGCTCGTTTCGTGGGTTGACTTAGGCATACAGAGTTCATCCCCAGTCTAAGCATATGCAGTTCATTCTCAGTCTAAGATCGGATCGGACTGAGGGTTGCGATAGTAGGATCAGTAGCACGTAGTGGGGACCGAGCTGATCCCCGACTTACACATTCTGCCTCTCCGGTCGGCTGAGCACCCGCACGCTCATTTTATGGGTTGACTTAGGCATACAAAGTTCATTCCTAGTCTAAGATCGAACCAGACCGAGGGTTGCGGCAGCAGGATCGATGACACACAGGAGGGATTGGGCTGGTCCCTGACTTGTGCATTTTGCCTCTCCGACCGGCTGAGCGCCCGCACGCTCGTTTCGTGGGTTGGCTTAGGCATACGGAGTTCATTCCATGTCTAAGCATACGGAGTTCATTCCCAGTCTAAGATCGGACTGGACCGAGGGTTGCGATAGCATGACCAGCAGTAGGATCGACAGCACGTAGGGGGGACCAGGCCAATCCCCGGCTTGCACATTCTGCCTCTCTGGTCGGTTGAGCGCCCGCACACCCGTCAGTAGGATCGATAGCACACAGGGGGGATCGGGCCAATCCTCGACTTGCGCATTCTGCCTCTCCGGTCGGTTGAGCGCCCGCACGCCCATTTCGTGGGTTATCTTAGGTATAGGGAGTTCATTCCATGTATAAGCCCAGGTCGGACCGAGGGTTGTGGCAGCGGGACTGACAGGATGCAGAGGGGGACCGGGTTGATCCCCGGCTTGTTAATTATGCCTCTCATGCCGGCTCAACGCCCGCACACTCGTTTTGTGGGTTACCTTAGGCATACGGAGTTCATTTCCAGTCTAAGATCAGACTGAACCGAGGGTTACGGTAGCAGGATCGACAGCACGCAGTGCGAGATCGGGTCGATCCTCGGCTTGCGCATTCTGCCTCTTTGGTCGACTGAACGCCCGCACGCACGCTCGTTTCATGGGTTGGCTTAGGCATACAGAGTTCATTCCATGTCTAAGCATACAGAGTTCATTCCCAGTCTAAGATCAGACCAAACTGAGGGTTGCGGTAGCAGGACCAGCAACAGGATCGGCAGCGTGTAGGAGGGGATCGAGCCGATCCTCGGCTTGCGCATTCTGCCTCTCCGGCCGATTGAGCAGCCGCACGCTCATTTCATGGGTTGGCTTAGGCATACGGAGTTCATTCGATGTCTAAGCCCCGATCGAACCGAGGGTTGTGGCAACAGGATCGAAAGCGGGATCGGCAGCACATAGAGGGGGACCAGGTTGATCCTCGGCTTGCGTATTATGCCTCTTCGACCGGCCTCTCCAGTCGGTCGAGTCCCGCACGCTCGTTCCATGGGTTGACTTAAGCATACGGAGTTTATCCCTAGTCTAAGCATACAGAGTTCATTCCCAGTCTAAGATTGGATCAGATCGAGGGTTGCAGCAACAGTATCGACAGCACGTAGGGGGGATCGGACTGATCCCCGACTTGCGCATTTTGCCCCTCTGGCTGGCTGAGCACCCGCACGCCCGTTTCATGGGTTGGCTTAGGCATAGGGAGTTCATTCCATGTATAAGCCCTAGCCGGTCTGAGGGTTGTGGCAGCGAGACCGACAGCACACAGAAGGGCATCGGGTTGATCCTCGGCTTGCACATACTGCCTCTCCGACCGGCTGAGTGCCCGCACGCTTGTTTCGTGGGTTGGCTTAGGCATACGGAGTTCATTCCATGTCTAAGCATATGGAGTTCATTCCCAGTATAAGAGTGTGAGCCACGGTGCACATGCTGGGCTCAGGCATGTGCTAGTGCCGCATTTTTTTCACCCGGGGCACCATTGTCGGAGCATCGTCGGAGAGCCTAACTGACGGCATTGGGGGTTCCGACGATTGGGGGGGCCGGGGGTGTGTGTGCACATGATGTGCGATGGGTGCTGGTACTTGGCCCTTATATTGGCCCCCTATCCCTCATCAAACCTCGAGAACTCACACCCCCTTAAAGAGCATTTGAGATTTTATAGGTTTGCTGCCAGTAGCCATTAAAGTGTCTGAAATGGGGACACTTTTTTCAAACGGTCACAAAATCTTATCCACTTCAAGTTTTTAGATGAATTTTTTTGTGCATGCCAACAAAAATACAAGGATCACCTCTACCCAATTTGGGTACAAAACTCTTTCTAAAAAAATTTTAAAAAATCCCGAACAGAAAAAAGTTTCAACAATCATGAAAAATAGAAAACGGGTCATCTTGCCACGAAACTTCACATGAAGGTGTAGGGGACCATTGTATGAATTTACAAGCCATAAAAATGGCATTGGCATGGCAGAAATATGAAGATGTGCTTGATCCCCAGCTTGCGCATCCTGCCTCTCTGGTCGGTTGAGTGTCTGCACGTTCGTTTCATGGGTTGACTTAGGCAAACGGAGTTCATCCCCAGTCTAAGCATACAGAGTTCATTCCTAGTCTAAGATCAGACCAGACCGAGGGTTGTGGTAGTAAGATCGACAGCACGTAGGGGGGATCGAGTCGATCCCCGGCTTGTGCATTTTGCCTCTCTAGTCGGCTGAGCGCCCGCACGCCCGTTTCATGGGTTTGCTTAGGCATAGGGAGTTTATTCCATGTCTAAGCCCCAGTCGGATCGACGGATGTGGCAGTGGGATCGGCAGCACGTAGAGGGGGACCGGGCCGATCCCCGGCTTGTGCATTATGCCTCTCCGGTCAGCTCAGTGCCCGAACGCTCGTTTCGTGGGTTGACTTACCCATATGAAGTTCATTACCTGTCTAAGATCAGATCGAATCGAGGGTTGCAACAGCAGGATCGATAGCACGTAGGGGGGACCAGGCTAGTGCCTGGTTTGCGCATTCTGCCTCTCCAGCCAGTTGAGCGCCCGCACGCTCGTTCCATGGGTTGGCTTAAGCATACGAAGATCATTCGATGTCTAAGCATACAGAGTTCATTCCCAATCTAAGATCAGATCGGACCGAGGGTTGCGATCGTAGGACCAGCAACAGTATCCACAGCATGCAAGGGGGATCGGGTCGATCCCCAGCTTGCGCATTCTACCTTTTCAGTCGATTGAGCGCACGCATGCCCATTTCATGGGTTGGCTTAGGCATAGGGAGTTCATTCCTTGTCTAAGCCCCAGCCAGACTGAAGGTTGTGGCAGCGGAACTGGCAGCACACAAAAGGAGATCGGGTTGATCCCTGGCTTGTGCATTCTGCCTATCTGGTCGGTTGAGCGCTCGCACACTCATTTCATGGGTTGGCTTAGGCATAAAGATTTCATTCCATGTCTAAGCATACGAAGTTCATTCTCAGTCTAAGAGTTTGAGCCATGGTGCACATGCTGGGCTCGGGCATGTGCTGGTGCTGCATTTTTTGCCTAAGGCACCATCGCCGGAGAGCTTAACCGACGGCATTGGGGGTTCCGACGATTGGGGGGTCGGGGGGTGTACGCACATGATGTGCGATGGGTACTAGTACTTGGCCCTTATATTGGCCCCCTATCCCTCATCAAACCTCAAGAACTCACACCCCCTTAAAGAGCATTTGAGATTTTATAGGTTTGCTGCCAGTAGCCATTAAAGTGTCTCAAATGGGGACACTTTTTTCAAACGGTCACAAAATCCTCTCCACTTTGAGTTTTTAGCTAAATGTTTTTGTGCATGCCAACAAAAATACAAAGATCACCTCTACCAAATTTGGGGACAAAACTCTTCCTAAAAAAATTTTAAAAAATCCCGAACCATTAAAAGTTTCAAAAATCATGAAAAATAAAAAACGGGTCATCTTGCCACAAAACTTCACATGAAGGCTTAGGGGCCTATTGTATGAATTTACTAGCCATAAAAATGGCATTGCCATGGCAAAAATATGAAGATGTGCTTGAACCCACCTACCATCCGTTCGATCCTCAGCTTGCGCATCCTGCCTCTCTGGTCCGCTGAGCGCCCGTACGCTCGTTTCATGGGTTGACTTAGGGGTATGGAGTTCATTCCATGTCTAAGCCCCAGTCGAACTGAGGGTTGTGGCAGCGGGACCGACAACACGCAGAGGGGGACCGGGCTGATCCCCGGCTTGTGCATTATGCCTTTTTACCCGACTCAATGCTGGCACGCTCATTTCGTTGGTTGACTTAGGCATACGGAGTTCATTGCCAGTCTAAGATCTGACCAGACCAAGGGTTGCGGCAGTAGGATCGACAGCACGTAGGAGGGACCGGGTTGATCCTCGGCTTACGCATTCTACCTCTCTGACCGGTTGAGCACCCGCACGCTCTTTTCATGTGTTGGCTTAGGCATACGAAGTTCATTCCATGTATAAGCCCCAGTGGGACTGAGGGTTGTGGTAGTAGGACTGATAGCGGGATCGACAGCACGCAGAGAGGGACCGGGCTGATCCCCGGCTTACGCATTATGCCTTTTCGGCTGGTTGAGCACCCGCATGCTCGTTTCGTGGGTTGGCTTAGGCACACGGAGTTCATTCCATGTTTAAGCATACGGAGTTCATTCCTAGTCTAAGATCAGACCAGACCAAGGGTTGCGGCAGTAGGATCGACAGCACGTAGGGGGGACTGGGCCGATCCTCGGCTCGCGCATTCTACCTCTCCGGTCGGCTGAGCACTCGTACGCCCATTTCGTGGGTTGACTTAGGCATAGGGAGTTCATTCCATGTCTAAGCCCTAGCCAGACCGAGGGTTGTGGCAGCGAGATTGGCAGCACACAGAAGGGGACCGGACTGATCCCCGGCTTGCGCATTATGCCTCTTCGACTGGCTTAGGGCCCGTACGCTCGTTTCGTTGGTTGACTTATGCAAACGGAGTTCATTCCCAGTCTAAGATCAGACCGAACTGAGGGTTACGACAGCAGGATCGACAGCATGCAGGGGGGAACCGGGTCGATCCCCGACTTGCGCATTCTGCCTCTTCGATTGGCTGAGCGCCCATACGCTCGTTTCGTAGGTTAGCTTAGGCATACGGAGTTCATTCCATGTCTAAGCATACAGAGTTCATTCCCAGTCTAAGATTTTGAGCCATGGTACACATGCTGGGCTTGGGCATGTGCTGCTGCCACATTTTTTTTGCCCAGGGCACCATCGCCGCAGCTTCGTCGGAGCATCACCGGAGAGCCTAACCGACAGCATTGGGGGTTCCGACGATTCGGGGCCCGGGGGGTGTGTGCACATGATGTACGATGGGTGCTGGTACTTGGCCCTTTTATTGGCCCCCTATCCCTCATCAAAACTCAAGAACTCACACCCCCTTAAAGAGCATTTGAGATTTTATAGGTTTGCTGCCAGTAGGCATTAAAGTGTCTAAATGGGGACACTTTTTTCAAACGGTCACAAAATCTTCTCCACTTCGATTTTTTAGCTGAATTTTTTTATGCATGCCAAAAAAAATACAACGATCACCTCTACCAAATTTGGGGACAAAAATATTTCTAAAAAAATTTTAAAAAATCTCGAACCGTAAAAAGTTTGGAAAATCATGAAAAATAGAAAACGGGTCGTCTTGCCACGAAACTTCACATGAAAGCTTAAGGGACCATTGTATGAATTTACAAGCATAAAAATTTCATTGGCATGGCAGAAATATGAAGATGTGCTTGAACCCACCTACCACCTGTTCGATCCCCAACTTGCGCATCCTGCCTCTCTGGTCGACTGAGCGCCTGCACGCTCATTTCGTGGGTCGACTTAGGCATACGGAGATCATCCCCAGTCTCAGCATACAGAGATCATTCTCAGTCTAAGATCAAATCGGACTGAGGGTTGTGGCAGTAGGATCGGCAACACGCAGGGGGGACCGGATCGATCCCTGGCTTGCGCATTTTGCCTCTCCGGTAGGCTGAACGCTTGCATGCCTGTTTCATGGGTTGGCTTAGGCATAGGGAGTTCATTCCATGTCTAAGCCCCAGTCGGACCAAGGGTTGCGGTAGCGGGACCGGCAGCACGCAGAGGTGGACCAGGCCGATCCTCGGCTTACGCATTATGCCTCTCCGGTCGGCTCAGCGCCCACACGCTCATTTCATGGGTTGACTTAGGCATACGGAGTTCATTCCCAGTCTAAGTTCAGACCAGACCGAGGGTTGTGGCAACAAAATCGACAGCATGCAGAGGGGATCGAGTCGATCCCCCACTTGTGCAGTCTGCCTCTCTGGCCGGTTGAGCGCTCGCACGCTCGTTTCATGGGTTGGCTTAGGCATACGGAGTTCATTCCATGTCTAAGCATACGGAGTTCATTCCCAGTCTAAGATCAGACCGGATCGAGGGTTGTGGTAGTAGGACTAGTAGTAGGATCGGTAGCACTTAAGGGGATTGGGCTGATCCCCAGCTTGTGCATTCTGCCTCTCCAGCTGGCTGAGCGCCCGCACGCTCGTTTCATGGGTTGGCTTAGGCATATGGAGTTCATTCCATGTCTAAGCCCCAGTCGAACTGAGGGTTATGGCAGCAGGACCGGCAGCAGGATCGACAGCATGCAAAGGGGGGCCGGGCTGATCCTCGGCTTGTGCATTATGCCTCTCCGGCCTGCCTCTCCAGCCAGTTGAGCGCCCACATGCTCGTTTCATGGGTTGACTTAAGCATACGGAGTTCATCCCCAGTCTAAGCATACAGAGTTCATTTCCAGTCTAAGATCAGATCGAACCGAGGGTTACGACAGTAGGATCGACAGCACGCAGGGGGGACTGGGTCGATCCTCGGCTTGCTCATTCTGCCTCTCTGGCCAGCTGAGAGCCCGCACGCCCATTTCATGGGTTGGCTTCGTAAGGAGTTCATTCCATGTCTAATCCCCAGCCAGATCGAGGGTTATGGCAGTGGGACCAGTAGCACGCAGAGGGGGACCGGGCTGATCCCCTACTTGCACATTATGCCTCTTCGGTCGGCTCAGTGCCCGTACGCTCATTTCATGGGTTGACTTATGCATACGAAGTTCATTCCCAATCTATGATCGGACCAGATCGAGGGTTGCGATAGCAGGATCAACAGCACGCAGGGGAGATCGGGCCGATCCCTAGTTTGCGCATTCTTCCTCTCCGGTGGGCTGAGCACCCGCGTGCTCGTTTTATGGGTTAGCTTAGGCATACGGAGTTCATTCCATGTCTATGCATACGGAGTTCATTCCCAGTCTAAGATTTTGAACCACGGTGCACATACTGGGCTAGGGCATGTGCTGGTGTCGTATTTTTTTCGCTCAGGGCACCATCGTCGGAGCATCGTTGGAGCATCTTCGGAGAGCCTAATCGGTGGCATTAGGGATTTCAACGATTTGGGGGGCCGGGGGGTGTCACATGATGTGCGATGGGTGCTGGTACTTGTGTCACGGGCTCCAACATTAGACTTAGAAATCGTGCGACCTTAGGCTTGGAATCTCTTTCTTTATGCCTAAGTCAGCCTAAAACACAAGCATACGGGCACTAGAACAACGAGAAGGGCTGATTACGCAAGTTAAAGAGAAACATGATAAGAGGGCAGAATTCTGGAAATGCTCTTGTATTCATTGAAACGAAAGTGTTTGATGGTGTACAAATGAGGGAAGAGCAGCCCTCTATTTATAGTTGAGGCTCCAACTTACACTTAATGGCAATATCCCTTGAATAAAGGCTAAAATCATGGGATTATATAGATTACAATCAATCAGGATGCTAACTCCTGATTTTTAGTGTTAACCAAATCTGCCAGGATGCTGCTGCTGATCTTGCCTGCTTCCAGAAGCTTCCCTTGTGTGTCCAGCACCTTAGGCCCTTCTGGATGTGGTGCGGGCAGCTTGAATGCCAGGCCTTGGTCTCACGAGTTGGCTTGCAAGTTGGGCAGGCGTTCTGAACTCATTTGCTAGGCTTTGTGCGTAGATACGTGCCAGCACGCCTGGTCTGTGGGCTTCAACCTCTGGCTCACCTGCTGGTGCACCTGATGTGCCTGGCGTGCCTGCCTAGGGTGTGACATTCTCCCTCACCTGATTGTGCAATGCTCTCATTGCATCTTCTGCATGGTACTGCCTGATATGGTCCCGGAACTACCATAAGTCATCTGCTGGTTCCCAGTTCACCTCACTATCTGGAAGTCCCTTCTAGCGCACCAAGTACTATTGTCTTGGTTGATAGTTCTTCTGTCTCACCTCTCGATCAGCTATGATGCTGTGGACCTCCTTCTCAAACGAGGCCCTTGCTCCCAATGGTGCATGCTTTGACTCTGCCCATCCTGGATCTCCCTTATCCTCATGGAATGACTTAAGCATGCTCACATGGAACACCGGGTGTACCCTCAGCTTGGGTGGCATATCCAGCTTATAGGCAACCTTGCCTACCCTCTTGACTACTCGAAAAGGTCCCTTATACCTCCGGGCTAGGCCTTTGTGCAGCCCTCTATGGCACACAATGGGATGCAGCTTCACCAACACCAAGTCTCCAACCTGGAACTGCACGTCCTGCCTATTCTGGTTTGCCCACTTCTTCGACCTCTTGGCCGCCTTGTGTAGATAAACTCTGGCCAAGTCAGTTTGCTCCTGCCATGCCTTGGCAAACTTGTATGCTATTGGATTCAGCCCTGTATAACCTGCAGCAATTGAACCGGGTGTTAGTGGTTGTTACCTTGTCATAACCTCAAATGGGTTCTGGTTCGTTGCCTCGCTTCTTTGCAAGTTGTAGGAAAACTATGCAATATCTAGCAGCTTTGGCCAATCCCTTTGTGTGGCACTCACATAGTGCCTAAGGTAGACCTCCAATAGTCCATTCACTCATTCTGTCTGCCCATCGGTCTGCGGATGCATGCTGGTGGAAAAGTTCATGTCTGACCCCAACAGCTTGAACAACTCAATCTAGAACCTACCCGTGAAATGCCCGTCCCGATCACTAACAATGGTCCTCGGCACTCCCCAGTACTTAACCATGTTCTTCAGGAACAATCGAGCTACCTCTTTGACTGGGCACTTCTTGGTTGCTAGAATGAAGATTCCATACTTGGAAAACCTGTCCACCACTACCATGATGCTTCCAAACCCTTCTGCTTTAGGTAGACTGACTATAAAGTCTAGAGAAACACTCTCCTATGGTCGCTCTGGCACTGGCAATTGCTCTAAGAGACCACCTGGTTTCTTGAGCTCCACCTTGTCCTGTTGGCACACAAGACAAGTCTTCACAAAGGCCTCCACATCGTCCCTTATGTGCGGCCAGTGGTATCGGTCCTTGATCAGTGCCAAGGTATGGCTCACTCCAGGGTGTCCAGCCCACCTTGAATCATGGCATTCTTGCAAAACTTCCTTGCAGAGCTTCCCGTGCTGTGGCACAAACAGTCTACTGCCCCTGGTGTATAGCAAGCCATCTTGCAACCAAAATCGCCTAGTCTTACCTTGCTGGGTGTACTCCATCAAAGCCTTGGCTGTAGGATCAAGCGCAAGTCCCTCCTTAATGCGTGGCACCAGTGACCCCTCTGGTCAGCTAATGGTAGCAAGGTTAGCCTTCCTACTCAGGGCGTCTGCCACTAGGTTCACCCGCCTCGACTTGTACTCCATCTGGAAATCAAATTCTGTAAGAAAATCTTGCCATCTCGCCTGCTTGGGGGATAGCTTCTTCTGCGTCTGGAAGTAGCTGGTCACCACATTATCCATCCTAACCATGAACCTCGACCTCAACAGGTAATGGCACCAAGTGCGTAAGTAGTGCACCACTGCAATCATCTCCTTTTCTTGGACCATGTACTTGTGCTCAGTCTCGTTCAGCTTCCTGCTCTTGAATGTAACTGGACGTCCCTCCTGCATCAACACACCCCCTATGGCAAAGTCTGATGCATCCGTATGCACCTCATATGGCTTGGCATGGTCTGGTAAGGCCAAGACTGGCTCCTCGATCACAGCCCGCTTCAACCTGTCAAAGGCTTCCTAGCACCCTGCGCTCCACTCCCATGCTTTCTTTTTCTTGAGCAAGTCAGTCAATGGCATGGGTATTGCTGAGTGACCTTTGATGAAGCACCTATAGTAGTTGACTAGCCCAAGGAATGATCTCAACTCAGTGACCTTGGTTGGTGGTTGCCACTCCAAGATGGTGTGTATCTTGCCTTCATCCATGCGTATCTTGCCACCTCCCACTATATGGCCAAGGAACGGGATCTCCTTTTGGGCAAATGAGCACTTCTCCCTCTTGACAAACAACTTGTGCACCCACAACACCTCAAACACCTATCTCAAGTGGTCTACATGCTCTCCCAAAGTCTGGCTATAGATCACAATGTCATCCAAATAACCACAACAAACCAATCAAGGAATGACTGAAGTACCTTGTTCATAAGGGTGTAGAATGTTGCTAGGGTGTTCGTGGGTCCGAAAGGCATCACTAAGAACCCATACAAACCATACCGAGTGACACATGCTGTCTTTGGCTCATCTCTCTCCGCGATCCTGACTTGATAGTAGCCTGACCTTAAATCCAGCTTGGTGAACCACCTTGCGCTCCCAAGTTGATCGAACAAGTTCGCAATGAGTGGGATGGGGTACTTGTTCTTGATGGTCAGCATGTTCAAAGCCCGATAGTCTATGCACAGTCGCAATGACCCATCATGCTTGCACTGAAATAGAACCAGTGCACCATAGGGTGCCTTCGATGGCCTGATGAAGCCAGCATCAACTAACTCTTTCAGCTGCGTCCTCAACTCCTCTCTGGTGGAGACATTCGATAAAGGGCTCTAGCTGGTGGCTTGGCCTCAGACACTAGCTCGATCTAGTGGTCCACCTTCCTCTTAGTTGGTAGCTTGCTAGGTAGCTTTGCGAGCATCATATCACTAAAGGTCTTCAGCACCTTTAGCACCTCAAAGGGTGACTCGGTCTCCTTCTCCCTTCGCTCATCATATTTCAGGGCTGCTAAGAAGGTGTCTTCTTGTCTGTTTAAAACCTTGGTAAATTGGATGGCTGACACCACCCGCGACCCAACTCCAGACCCTCTCCTCAATGGCACTAGGCATTGGCACCGTGCATCCAAGATGGAAACACAATCGACAAAAGGCACAAGGAGGGTGTTAATCCGAACAAAGAAATCCAACCCAATCACAAACTCATAGTCGTCAAGAGGTATTACCTCAATGGTCTCCTTGCCTTTCCAGTCTCCAAGCTGCAACTCCACTCCCCGCGCTACTCCAATGGCTGGAACTTCCTTGGAGTTCACTATTTTGATGGTACCAGTCCCTTTTTACACTTTTAGTCTGAGCTTCCGGGCTCTATCACCTGAAATAAAAAGATGTGAGGCACCTGTGTCCACCAGTGCACTCACCTTCTGACCCGCAACCATTAGATCCACAAACATCAAGCCCTTTGGCTTATGGCTCCCCTTACTCTAAACAGTATTGAGCACCAACGACCCAAGCTTTGCTGCCCCTGACTCTAGCTCCTCGTCAGACTCCTTGTCTACAGCAGCCAGCTTGCCCTTCTGTGGGTAATTACATGCTATATGGCTCCTTCCACATAGGTAGCATGCTAGTGGCTCTTAGTCCCCCTGTGCTTTCCACTTGCTTGCTGGTAGCTTCCTCTCGCCATCCTTGGTTAAACGGTCTCGGTCTCCATCCTTGGACTTTCGGTCATGGTCCTTCCCTTTGGACTGCTTCTTTCGATCCCTATCGTCCCTGCCTTTACCCTTAGGCTTGGTAGACTCGAACTTGTTCAAAGGCTTGAACTTTATCCAGGCCTCGGCAGTAGTCATGGCTTTAGCCAAGTCATGAACTCCTCTCCTTTGTAGCTCATACTTCACCCACGGTTTCAGCCCATCCATGAAAGCAAATAAGGTGTCCTTCTCACCTAGATCCGAGATCTATAGCATCAGTTCAAAGAATTTTTTGACATACTCCCTTATGTCCCCTTACTGGCTCAACCTATGGAACTTTGCCCGCGTCTCATCATCGGCATACTTTGGGTAAAATTGTTCTTTGAACTCCTTTTGCAACTCTGCCCAGGTTCCAATCTTGGCGTTCCCATGCCTGACATCATCACACCTGCGCCTTTACCACAATAAGGCTACATCAGTGAGATACATAGTAGCGGTGCTTACCTTTATCGCCTCGTCTTGCATGCTCATGGCCTGAAAGTACTGCTCCATAACCCAAAGGTAGTTATCGACTTCCTTGGCCGCCCTAGTCCCCTTGAACTCCTTAGGCTTGGGGACATCCAATCTGGACTTGGACACTCCAGCAAACATGCCATTCCCAATGACAGTCTTGCAAGCAACGAGCTTACTGGTAAGCTCCTCCATCCGCTGGCGCATGGCCTCCATGCCATCATGCAAGGTCAGCACTTCAGCCTCCAAGGTCTGATTCTTTTAGGTGAACATGTCCAAGCCTTTGTTGAGAGCAGCTTGCAACTCACTTTGGATCTCCTCCCCCATGGAGTCTAGCAATGCAATATGAGTCTCTACCCCCTCAAGTTTCTCCCCCATGTTGCCCATGGTCACCTCCACCTTGGCCAGCCTACCTTCCATGGTAGACCAGATATCTCTAGAACGAGCTTTCCTCCCTTTTCCATGCCCATGCTCCTAGGCCTCTGGTTGTTGGTTAGCAGCATCACTTTGGGATGCCATCTCTTCTAACCTGCACAACACAAACACGCAGAATCAAACTTGCTCTGATACCAACTGTCACGGGCTCTGACCTTAGACTCAGAAATCATGCGACCTTTGGCTTGGAATCTCCTCCTTTAAGCCTAAGTCAGCCTAAAGCACAAGTTTACGGGCACTAGAACAACAGGAAGGGCTGATTATGCAAGTTAAAGAGAAACAGGATAAGAAGGCAAAATTCTAGAAATGCTCTTGTATTCACTGAAACAGAAGTGTTTGATGGTGTACAAATGAGGGAGGAGCAGCCCTCTATTTATAGTTGAGGCTCCAGCTTACACTTAATGGCAATATCCCTAGAATAAAGGCTAAAATAGTGGGATTATACAGATTACAATCAATCAGGATGCTAACTCCTGATTTTCAGGGTCAACCAAATCTGCCAGGATGCTACTGCTGATCCTGCCTGCTTCTAGAAGCTTCCCTTGCATGTCCAGCACCTTGGGCCCTTCTAGATGTGGTGCGGCCAGCTTGTATACCAGGCCTTGGTCTCACGGGCTGGCCTGCAAGTTGGGAGGGCGTTCTGAACTCGTTTGTTAGGCTTTGTGCGCAGATACCCGCCAGTATGCCTGGTTTGCAGGCCTCAACCTCTGGCTTGCCTGCTGGTGCGTCCAATGTGCCCGGTGCGCCCGCCCAAGGGGTGACACTTGGCCCTTATATTGGCCCCCTATCCCTCATCGAACCTCGAGAACTCACACCCCCTTAAAGAGCATTTGAGATTTTATAGGTTTGCTGCCAGTAGCGATTAAAGTGTCTGAAATGGGGACACTTTTTTCAAATGGTCACAAAATCTTCTCCACTTCAAGTTTTTAGCTGAATTTTTTTGTGCATGCCAAAAAAAATACAAGGATCACCTCTACCAAATTTGGGGACAAAACGCTTTTTAAAAAAATTTTAAAAAATCCCGAACTCTAAAATGTTTTGAAAGTCATGAAAAATAGAAAATGGGTTGTCTTGCCATGAAACTTCACATGAAGGCTTAGGGGACCATTGTATGAATTTACAAGCCATAAAAATGGCATTGGCATGGCAGAAATATGAAGATGTACTTGAACCCACCTACCACCCGTTCGATCCTCGGCTTGCGCATCCTGCCTCTCTGGTCGGTGAGCGCCCGTACGCTCATTTCGTGGGTTAACTTAGGCATACAGAGTTCATTCCCAATCTAAGATTGGACTAGACTGAGGGTTGCGGCAACAGGATCGACAGAACGTAGCGGGGATCGGGCCAATCCCTGGCTGGCGCATTCTGCCTCTCCGGTAGACTGAGCGCCCGCTCACCCATTTCATGAGTTGGCTTAGGCATAGAAAGTTCATTCCATGTCTAAGCCCCAGCCGGATTGAGGGTTGTGGCAGCGGGACCAGTAGCACACAGAGGTGGATCGGGCTGATCCTCGGCTTGTGCATTATGCCTCTCCGGCCTGCTAAGTGCCCGCACGCTCGTTTCATGGTTTGACTTAGGCATACGGAGTTCATTCCTAGTCTAAGATCGGACCGGACTGAGGGTTGTGGTAGCAGGATCGACAGCACGCAGGGGGGACTGGGCCAATCCCTGGCTTATGCATTCTGCCTCTCCGGCAGCTGAGCACCCGCACGCTTGTTTCGTGGGTTGGCTTAGGCATACGGATTTCATTCCATGTCTAAGCATACGGAGTTCATTCGTAGTCTAAGATTGGACCGGATCGAGGGTTACGGTAGCAGGACCAGTAGCAAGATCGATAGCACATGGGGGGGACAGGGTCGATCCCCGGCTTGCACATTCTGTCTCTCCGGCCGGCTGAGCACCCGCACACTTGTTTTGTGGGTTGGCTTAGGCATACGGAGTTCATTCCATGTCTAAGCCCCAGCCGGATCGAGGGTTGTGGCAGCAAGACCGGTAGCGGGATCGACAGCACGTAGAGGGAGACCAAGCTGATCCCCGACTTGCGCATTATGCCTCTCCGACCGGCTGAGCACCCGCACGCTCGTTTCGTGGGTTGACTTAGGCATACGAAGTTCATCCCCAATCTAAGCATAAGGAGTTCATTCCCAGTGCAAGATCGGATTGGATCGAGCGTTGCGGCAGTAGGATCGATAGCACGTGGGGGGGACCAGGCCGATCCCCGACTTGCGCATTCTGCCTCTCCGGCCGGCTGAGCGCCCGCACGCCCATTTCGTGGGTTGGCTTAGGCATAGGGAGTTCATTTCATGTCTAAGCCCCAGCTGGATCGAGGGTTGTGGTAGCGGGATCGACAGCACGCAGGGGGGATCGGGCCGATCCCCAACTTACGCATTCTACCTTTTCGACCGGATGAGTGCCCGCACGCCCATTTCGTGGGTTGGCTTAGGCATAGGGAGTTCATTCCATGTCTAAACCCCAGTCGGACGGAGGGTTGTGGCAGCCGGACTAGCAGCACGCAAAGGGGGACCAGGTCGATCCTCGACTTGCGTATTATACCTCTTCGACGGGCTCAACGCTCGGACGCTCATTTCGTGGGTTAACTTATGCATACGGAGTTCATTCCTAGTCTAAGATTGGACCGGACCGAGCTTACACTTAATGGCAATATCCCTAGAATAAAGGCTAAAATAGTGGGATTATACAGATTAAAATCAATCAGGATGCTAACTCCTGATTTTCAGGGTCAACCAAATCTGCCAGGATGCTGCTGCTAATCCTACCTACTTCCAGAAGCTTCCCTTGCATGTCCAGCACCTTGGGCCCTTCTGGATGTGGTGCGGGCAGCTTGTATACCAGGCCTTGGTCTCACGGGCTGGCCTACAAGTTGGGCGGGCGTTCTGAACTCGTTTGCTAGGCTTTGCACGCAGATACCTGCTAGCACACCTGGTCTGCGGGCCTCAACCTCTGGCCCGCCTGCTGGTCTGTCCAATGTGCCTCGCGTGCCCACCGAAGGGGTGACACTTGGCCCTTATATTGGCCCCCTATCCCTCATCAAACCTCGAGAACTCACACCCCCTTAAAGAGCATTTGAAAGTTTATAGTTTTGCTGCCAGTAGCCATTAAAGTGTTTGAAATGGGGACACTTTTTTCAAACGATCAAAAATCTGCTCCACTTCGAGTTTTTAGCTGAATTTTTTTTGTGGATGCCAACAAAAATACAAGGATTGGCATCCACAAACTATTTCTAAAAAAATTTTAAAAATTCCCAAACTGTAAAAAGTTTCAAAAATAATGAAAAATAGAAAACGGGTCGTCGTGCCACGAAACTTCACATGAAGGCTTAGGGGACCATTGTATGAATTTACAAGCCATAAAAATGGCATTGGCATGGAAAAAATATGAAGATGTGCTTGAACCCACCTACCATCCGTTCGATCCTCGGCTTGCACATCCTGCCTCTCTAGTTGGCTGAGCGCCCGCATGCTCATTTCATGGGTTGACTTAGGCATACGGAGTTCATCCCTAGTCTAAGCATACGGAGTTCATTCCAGTCTAAGATCAGATCGGACCGAGGGTTGCTGTAGCAGGATCGACAGCATGTAGGGGGGATCGAGCCGATCCCCGGCTTGTGCATTCTGCCTCTCGGGCAGGCTGAGCGCCCGTACACCCGTTTCATGGGTTGGCTTAGGCATAGGGAGTTCATTCCATGTCTAAGCCCCAACTAGACTGAAGGTTGTGGCAGCGAGATTGGCAACACACAGAGGGGGACTGCGCTGATCCCCAGCTTGCGCATTATGCCTGTCCGTTCGGCTCAGCACCCGCACGCTCATTTCATGGGTTGACTTAGGCATACGGAGTTCATTCCCAGTCTAAGATCGGACTGGACTGAGGGTTGTAGCAGCAGGATCGACAGCACGTAGGGGGGATTGGGTCGATCCCCGGCTTACACATTCTACCTTTTCGATCGGCTTAGCACCCGCACACACGCTCGTTTCATGGGTTGGCTTAGGCATACAGAGTTCATTCCATGTCTAAGCATACAGAGTTCATTCCCAGTCTAAGATCGGATCAGATCGAGGGTTGCGATAGTAGGACCAGCAGTAGGATCGACAGCATGCGGGCGAAGACCGGGCCCTTATATTGGCCCCCTATCCCTCATTAAACCTCGAGAACTCACACCCCCTTAAAGAGCATTTGAGATTTTATAGGTTTGCTGCCAATAGCCATTAAAGTGTTTGAAATGGGGATACTTTTTTCAAACGGTCACAAAATCTTATCCACTTCGAGTTTTTAGCTGAATTTTTTTGTGCATGCCAACAAAAATAAAAGGATCACCTTTACCATATTTGGGGACAAAACTCTTTCTAAAAAATTTTTAAAAAATCCCAAACCGTAAAAAGTTTCAAAAATCGTGAAAAATAGAAAACGGGTCATCCTGCCACGAAACTCACATGAAGGCTTAGGGGACCACTGTACAAATTTACAAGACATAAAAATGGCATTAGCACGACAGAAATATGAAGATGTGCTTGAACCCACCTACCATCCGTTCGATCCTCGGCTTACGCATCCTACCTCTCTGGTCGACTGAGTGCCCGCATGCTCGTTTCGTGGGTTGACTTAGGCATACGGAGTTCATTGCCAGTTTAAGCATATGGAGTTCATTCCCAGTCTAAGATCGGATCGAATCGAGGGTTGCGACAGCAAGATCAGTAGCATGTAGGGGGGACCGAACCGATCCCCGGCTTACGCATTCTACCTCTCTGGCCGGCTGAGTGCCCGTACACCCGTTTTGTGGGTTGGCTTAGGCATAGGGAGTTCATTCCATGTCTAAGCCGCAGCCAGACCGAGGGTTGTGGTAGCGGGACTGAGTTGATCCTCGACTTGCGCATTATGCCTCTTCGGTTGGCTCAGTGCCCGTACGCTCCTTTCATGGGTTGACTTAGGTATACGAAGTTCATTCCCAGTCTAAGATCGAATCGCATTGAGGGTTGCAGTAGTAGGATCGACAGCACGTAGGGGGAACTGGGTCGATCCTCATCTTGCGGATTCTACCTTTTCATTCGGTTAAGCACCCACACATACGCTCGTTTCGTGGGTTGGCTTAGGCATACGGATTTCATTCCATGTCTAAGCATACAAAGTTTATTCCCAATCTAAGATCAGATCAGACCGAGGGTTGCGGTAGCAGGGGCAGCAGCAGGATCGGCATCATACAGGGGTAGACTGAGTCGATCCTCGACTTACGCATTCTACCTCTCCGACCGGCTGAGTGCCCACACACTCGTTTTGTGGGTTGGCTTAGGCATATGGAGTTCATTCCATGTCCAAGCCCCAATCGACTAAGGGTTGTGGCAGCAGGACCGGCAGCGGGATCGGCAGCATGCAGAGGGGGACCGGGCTAATCCCTGACATGCGCATTATGCCACTCCAGCCGACTGAGCACCCGTACGCTCGGTTCGTGGGTTGACTGAGGCATACGGAGTTCATCCCCTGTTTAAGCATATGGAGTTCATTCCCAGTCTAAGATCGGATCGGATCGAGGGTTGTGGTACCTGGATTAGCAGCATGCAGGGGGGATCGGGTCGATCCCCGGCTTGCACATTCTGCCTCTCCGGCTGACTGAGCGCCTGCACGCCCATTTCGTGGGCTGGCTTAGGCATAGGGAGTTCATTCCATGTCTAAGCCCCAACCGGACCGAGGGTTATGGCAGCGGGACCGATAGTAGGTAGAGGGGGATCGGGCTGATCCTCGGCTTACGCATTATGCCTCTCTGGCAGGCTCAATGCCCGCACACTCGTTTCATGGGTTAACTTAGGCATACGGAGTTCATTCCTAGTCTAAGATCGGACTGGACCGAGGGTTGTGGCAGTAGGATCGACAGCATGCTGGGGGGGACCGGGTCGATCCCCGGCTTATGCATTCTGCCTCTCCAGACGCCCGTTTCATGGGTTGGCTTAGGCATAGGGAGCTCATTCCATGTCTAAGCCCTAGTCGGATCGAGGGTTATGGTAGCGGGATTGGCAGCACGCAGAGGGGGATCGGGCCGATCCCTGGCTTGCGCATTATGCCTTTTCGATCAGCTCAGTGCCCGCACGCTCATTTTGTGGGTTGACTTACGCATACGGAGTTCAATTCCAGTCTAAGATTGAACCGGACCTAGGGTTGCGGCAGCAGGATCGGCGGCATGCAAGAGGGGACCAGGCCGATCCCCAGCTTACGCATTCTGCCTCTCCAATCGGCTAAGCGCCCGCACGCTCGTTTCATGGTTTGGCTTAGGCATACGGAGTTCATTTCATGTCTAAGCATACAAAATTCATTCCCAGTCTAAGATCGGACTGGATCGAGGGTTGCAGCAGCAGGACCAACAGCAGGATCTACAGCACGCAGGGGAGGATCGAGCCAATCCTCGGCTTGCGCATTCTACCTCTTCGGTGGGCTGACCGCCCGCATGCTCATTTCATGGGTTGGCTTAGGCATAGGGAGTTCATTCCATGTCTAAGCCCTAGCCAGACTGAGGGTTGTGGCAGCGAGACCGACAGCCCGTAGCGGGGGACTGAGCTGATCCTCGACTTGCGCATTATGCCTCTCAGGCCGGCTCAGCACCCGCACACTCGTTTCATGGGTTGACTTAGGCATACGGAGTTCATTCCTAGTCTAAGATCGGACCGGACCGAGGGTTGTGGTAGCAGGATCGACATCATGCAGGGGGGACCGGGCCAATCCCTGGCTTGCGCATTCTGCCTCTCCAGCAGCTGAGCACCTGCACGTTTGTTTCGTGGGTTGGCTTAGGCATACAGAGTTCATTCCATGTCTAAGCATACAGAGTTCATTCCAAGTCTAAGATTGGACCGGACCGAGGGTTACGGTAGCAAGACCAGTAGCAAGATCAGTAGCACGCAGGGGGGACCGGGCTGATCCCCAGCTTGTGTATTTTGTCTCTCTGGCCGGCTGAGCGCCCGCACACTTGTTTCATGGGTTAGCTTAGGCACACGGAGTTCATTCCATGTCGAAGCCCCAGCCGGACCGAGGGTTATGGCAGCAAGACCGGCAACGGGATCGACAGCACGCATAGGGAGATCAGGCTGATCCCCGGCTTGCGCATTATGCCTCTCCGACCGATTGAGCGCCCACACGCTCGTTTCATGGGTTGACTTAGGCATACGAAGTTCATCCCCAATCTAAGCATACGGAGTTCATTTCCAGTCTAAGATCGGACCGGATCGAGGGTTGCGGTAATAGGATCAGCAGCACGCGAGGGGACCGATCCCATCCCCGAGTTGCGCATTCTGCCTCTCGGCCAGCTGAGCCCCCGCACGCCCGTTTCATGGGTTGGCTTAGGCATAGGGAGTTCATTCCATGTCTAAGCCCCAGCTGGCTCGAGGGTTGTGGTAGCGGGATTGGCAGCACGCAGGGGGGACCGGGTCGATCCCCAGCTTACGCATTCTACCTCTCCGACCGGATGAGCGCCCGCACGCCCGTTTCATGGGTTGGCTTAGGCATAGGGAGTTCATTCCATGTCTAAACCCCAGCCGGACCAAGGGTTGTGGCAGCCGGACCAGTAGCACGCAGAGGAGGACTAGGTCGATCCTCGGCTTGCGTATTATACCTCTTCGGCAGGCTCAACGCTCGGACGCTCGTTTCGTGGGTTAACTTATACATACGGAGTTCATTCCTAGTCCAAAATTGGATCGGACCGAGCTTACACTTAATGGCAATATCCCTAGAATAAAGGCTAAAATAGTGGGGTTATACAGATTACAATCAATCAGGATGCTAACTCCTGATTTTTAGGGTCAACCAAATCTGCGAGGATGTTGCTACTAATCCTGCCTGCTTCCAGAAGCTTCCCTTGCATGTCCAGCACCTTGGGCCCTTCTGGATGTGGTGTGGGCAGCTTGTATAATAGGCCTTGGTCTCATGGGCTGGCCTGCAAGTTGGGCGGGCGTTCTGAACTCGTTTGCTAGGCTTTGCGCGCAGATACCCGCCAGCACGCCTGGTCTGCGGGCCTTAACCTCTGGCCCGCCTGCTGGTGCGTCCAATGTGCCTGGCACACCCGCTGAAGGGGTGACACTTGGCCCCTTAAAGAGCATTTAAAATTTTATAGTTTTGCTGCCAGTAGCCATTAAAGTGTCTGAAATGGGGACACTTTTTTCAAACGATCACAAAATCTGCTCCACTTCGAGTTTTTAGCTGAATTTTTTTTGTGGATGCCAACAAAAATACAAGGATCACCTCTACCAAATTTGGGGACAAAACTATTTCTAAAAAAATTTTAAAAAATCCCAAACCGTAAAAAGTTTCAAAAATAATGAAAAATAGAAAACGGGTCGTCGTGCCACGAAACTTCACATGAAGGCTTAGGGGACCATTGTATGAATTTACAAGCCATAAAAAATGGCATTGGCATGGCAAAAATATGAAGATGTGCTTGAACCCACCTACCATCCGTTCGATCCTCGGCTTGCGCATCCTGCCTCTCTGGTCGGCTGAGCGCCCGCATGCTCATTTCTTGGGTTGACTTAGGCATGCGGAGTTCATCCCCAGTCTAAGCATACAGAGTTCATTCCCAGTCTAAGATCAGATCGGATCGAGGGTTGCGGCAGCAAGATCGACAGCATGCAGGGGGGACCGAGTCGATCCCCGGCTTGCGCATTTTGCCTCTCGGGCAGGCTGAGCGCCCGCACACCCATTTCGTGGGTTGGCTTAGGGATAGGGAGTTCATTCCATGTCTAAGCCCCAACCTGACTGAGGGTTGTGGTAGCGGGATTGACAGCACACAGAGGGGGACCGCGCTGGTCCCCGGCTTGCGCGTTATGCCTGTTCGTTCGGCTCAGCACCCACACGCTCATTTCATGGGTTGACTTAGGCATACGGAGTTCATTCCCAGTCTAAGATCGGATCGGACTGAGGGTTGTGGCAGTAGGATCGATAGCACATAGGGGGGATCAGGCCGATACCTTTTAGACCGGCTTAACACCTGCACGCACACTTGTTTCGTGGGTTGGCTTAGGCATACAGAGTTCATTCCATGTCTAAGATCGGATCGGATCGAGGGTTGCGACAGTAGGACCAGCAGCAGGATTGACAGCATGTGGGTGGAGACCGAGCCCCTATATTGGTCCCCTATCCCTCATCAAACCTTGAGAACTCACACCCCCTTAAAGAGCATTTGAGATTTTATAGGTTTGCTGCCAGTAGCCATTAAAGTGTCTGAAATGGGGACACTTTTTTCAAATGGTCACAAAATCTTCTCCATTTCGAGTTTTTAGCTGAATTTTTTTGTGCATGCCAACAAAAATAAAAGGATCACCTTTACCATATTTGGGGACAAAACTCTTTCTAAAAAATTTTTAAAAAATCCCAAACCGCAAAAAGTTTCAAAAATCGTGAAAAATAGAAAACGGGTCGTCCTGCCACGAAACTTCATATGAAGGCTTAGGGGACCACTGTACGAATTTACAAGACATAAAAATGGCATTGGCATGGTAGAAATATGAAGATGTGCTTGAACCCACCTACCATCCGTTCGATCCTCGGCTTACGCATCCTGCCTCTCTGGTCGACTGAGTGCCCGCATGCTTGTTTCATGGGTTGACTTAGGCATACGAAGTTCATCGCTAGTCTAAGCATACGGAGTTCATTCCCAGTGTAAGATCGGATCGAATCGAGGGTTGCGACAGCAGGATCGGCAGCATGCAGGAGGGACCGAGCCGATCCCCGGCTTACGCATTCTGCCTCTCCAACCGGCTGAGTGCCCGTACACCCGTTTCGTGGGTTGGCTTAGGCATAGGGAGTTCATTCCATGTCTAAGCCCCAGCCGGACCGAGGGTTGTGGCAGTGGGACCGGGTCGATCCCCGGCTTGCGCATTATGCCTCTTCGATAGGCTCAGCGCCCGCACGCTCTTTTCATGGGTTGACTTAGGCATACGAAGTTCATTCTCAGTCTAAGATCGAACCGCACTGAGGGTTGCAGCAGCAAGATCGATAGCACATAGGGGAACCAGGCCGATCCTCGTCTTACAGATTCTACCTTTCCATCCGGCTAAGCGCCCGCACGTACGCTTGTTTCGTGGGTTGGCTTAGGCATACGGATTTCATTCCATGTCTAAGCATACGGAGTTCATTCCCAGTTTAAGATCAAACCGGACCAAAGGTTGCGGTAGCAGGACCAGCAGCAGGATCAGCATCATACAGGGGCAGACTGAGTCGATCCTCGACTTACGCATTCTACCTCTCCGACCGGTTGAGCACCCACACGCTCGTTTTGTGGGTTGGCTTAGGCATACGGAGTTCATTCCATGTCCAAACCCCAGCCAACTAAGGGTTGTGGTAGCAGGACCGGCAGCGGGATCGGCAGCATGCGCATTATGCCTCTCCAGTTGGCTGAGCGCCCGCACGCTTGTTTCGTGGGTTGACTGAGGCATACGGAGTTCATCCCCCATTTAAGCATATGGAGTTCATTCCCAATCTAAGATTGGACCGGATCGAGGGTTGTGGTAGCTGGATTGGCAGCATACAGGGGGGATCGGGTCGATCCCCGGCTTGCACATTCTACCTCTCCGACTGACTGAGCACCTGCACGCCCGTTTCGTGGGTTGGCTTAGGCATAGGGAGTTCATTCCATGTCTAAGCCCCAGCCGGACCGAGGGTTGTGGCAACGGGACCAACAGTAGGTAGAGGGGGATCAGGCTGATCCTCAGCTTGCACATTATGCCTCTCTGGCAGGCTCAATGCCCGCACACTCGTTTTGTGGGTTGACTTAGGCATACAGAGTTCATTCCCAGTCTAAGATCAGATCGAACTGAGGGTTTCGGCAGCAGGATCGACAGCACGCTGGGAGGGACCGGGTCGATCCCCAGCTTATGCATTCTACCTCTCCGGACGCCCGTTTCATGGGTTGGCTTAGGCATAGGGAGTTTATTCCATGTCTAAGCCCTAGCCGGATCGAGGGTTATGGTAACGGGATCGGCAGCACGCAGAGGGGGATCGGGTCGATCCCTGGCTTGCGCATTATGCCTTTTTGGTCAGTTCAGCAATCGCACACTCGTTTCGTGGGTTGACTTACACATACGGAGTTCAATTCCAGTCTAAGATCGAACCGAAACCAGGGTTACGGCAGCAGGATCGACGGCACGCAAGGGGGGACCGGGCCGATCCCCAGCTTACGTATTCTACCTCTCCAGCCGGCTAAGTGCCCGCACGCTCGTTTCGTGGGTTGGCTTAGGCAAACGGAGTTCATTTCATGTCTAAGCATGCAAAATTCATTCCCAGTCTAAGATCAGTTTGGACCGAGGGTTGCGGTAGTAGGACCAGTAGCAGGATCTACAGCACGCAGGGGAGGACTAAGCCAATCCTCGGCTTGCGCATTCTACCTCTTCAGTGGGCTGAACGCCCGCACGCTCATTTCATGGGTTGGCTTAGGCATAGGGAGTTCATTCCATGTCTAAGCCCTAGCCGGACTGAGGGTTGCGGCAGTGGGATCGACAGCACGCAGCGGGGGACCTAGCTGATCCCCGACTTGCGCATTATGCCTCTCAGGCTGGCGGAATGCCCGCATGCTCGTTTTGTGGGTTGACTTAGGCATACGGAGTTCATCCCCAGTCTAAGCATACGGAGTTCATTCCCAGTCTAGGATCGGATCGGACCGAGGGTTGCGGCAGCAGGATCGACAGCACGCAGGAGGGATCAAGTCGATCCCTGGCTTACACATTCTGCCTCTCCGACCGGTTGAGCGCCTGCACGCCCGTTTCATGGGTTGGCTTAGGCATAGGGAGTTCATTCCATGTCTAAGCCCCAGTCGGACAGAGTGTTGTGGCAATGGGACCGGCAGCCCACAGAGAGGGACCGGGTCGATCCCCGACTTGCATATTATGCCTCTTCGGCCGGCTCAGCACCCGTACGCTCGTTTCATGGGTTGACTTATGCATACGGAGTTTATTCCCAGTCTAAGATCAGACCGCCCGAGGGTTGCGACAACAGGATCGACACCACGCAGGGGGGGATCAGGTCGATCCCCGGCTTGAGCATTCTGCCTCTCCGGCTGGATGAGTGCCCGTAAGGTCATTTCGTGGGTTGGCTTAGGCATAGGGAGTTCATTCCATGTCTAAGCCCCAACCAGACCGAGGGTTGTGGCAGCGGGACCACCCGTAGGTAAAGGGGGACTGGGCCAATCCTCGGCTTGCGCATTATGCCTCTCTGGCCGGCTCAACACCTGCACACTTGTTTCGTGGGTTGACTTAGGCATACGGAGTGCATTCCCAGTCTAAGCATACGGAGTGCATTCCCAGTCTAAGATCCGACCGAACCGAGGGTTACGACAGCAGGATCGACAGCGTGTAGGAGGGACTGGGCTGATCCCTGGCTTGCGCATTCTGCCTCTCCGATCGGCTGAGTGCTCGCACGCCCATTTCGTGGGTTGGCTTAGGCATAGGGAGTTAATTCCGTGTCAAAGCCCCAGACAAATCGAGGGTTGTGGCAGCGGGACTGGTAGCAGGTAGAGGGGGACCAGGTCGATCCTCGGCTTGCGCATTATGCCTCTCTGGCAGGCTCAACTCCCGTACACTCATTTTTTGGGTTGACTTAGGCATACGGAGTTCATTCCCAATCTAAGATCAGACCAAACCGAGGGTTGTTATAGCAGGATCGACAACACGCAGGGGTGACCGGGTCGATCCCCAGGTTATGCATTCTGCCTATCCGGTCAGCTGAGCGCCCGCACGCTTGTTTCATGGGTTGGCTTAGGCATACAGAGTTCATTCCATGTCTAAGCATACGTAGTTCATTCCCAATCTAAGATCGGACCGAATCGAGGGTTACGGCAGTAAGACCAGCAGCAAGATCGATAGCACGCGGGGCTGGACCGAGCCAATCCTCGGCTTATGCATTCTACCTCTCCGGCTGACTGAGCGCCCGCACGCTCGTTTCGTGGGTTGGCTTAGGCATACAGAGTTCATTCCATGTCTAAGCGCCAGCCGAACCAAAGGTTGTGGCAGTACGATCGGCAGTGAGATCGACAGCAAGCAGAGAGGGACTGGGTCGATCCCCGGGTGGCACATTATGCCTCTCTGGCCGGTTGAGCGCCCGCACGCTTGTTTCGTGGGTTGACTTAGGCATACAGAGTTTATCCCTAGTCTAAGCATACGGAGTTCATTCCCAGTCTAAGATCAGACCAGACTGAGGGTCACGGTAGCAGGATCGGTAGCACACAGGGGGGATCGAGCCGATCCTCAGCTTACGCATTCTGCCTCTCCGGTCGGTTGAGCATCCGTACGCCCGTTTCGTGGGTTGGCTTAGGGATAGGGAGTTCATTCCATGTCTATGCCGCAATCGGACCAAGGGTTATGGCAACGGGACTGGTAGCATGCAAAGGGGGATCGGGTCGATCGCCGGCTTACGCATTATGCCTTTCCAGCCGACTCAGTGCTCGTACGCTCGTTTCATGGGTTTGCTTAGGCATACGGAGTTCATTCCATGTCTAAGCATACGAAGTTCATTCCCAGTCTAAGATTGGATCGGACTGAGGGTTGCGACAGCAGGACCAGTAGCAGGATCGACAGCATGCAGGGGGGACCGGACCGATCCCTAGCTTACGCATTCTACCCCTCCGGTCGACTGAGCGCCCACACGCTTGTTTCATGGGTTGGCTTAGACATACGGAGTTCATTCCATGTCTAAGCCCCAGCCAGACCGAAGGTTGTGGCAGTAGGATCGAAAGTGGGATCGGCAGCATGCAGAGGGGGACCGGGCTGATCCCTGGCTTGCGCATTATGCCTCTCTGACCAGCATCTCCGACCGACTGAGCGCCCGCATGCTCATTTTGTGGGTAGACTTAGGCATGCAGAGTTCATCCCCAGTCTAAGCATACAGAGTTCATTCCCAGTGTAAGATCAGAACGGATCGAAGGTTACGGTAGTAGGATTGACAGCACGCAGGGGACCAAGCCGATCCCCGGTTTACGCATTCTGCCTCTCCTGTTGGCTGAGCACCCGTACGCCCGTTTCATGGGTTGGCTTAGGCATACAGAGTTCATTCCATGTGTAAGCCCCAGCCGAACCGAGGGTTGTGGCAGCGGGACCGGTAGCATGCAGAGGGGGACCGGGTCGATCCCCGACTTGAGCATTATGCCTCTTCAGTCGGCTCAACGCCCACACACTCATTTTATGGGTTGACTTATGCATACAGAGTTCATTCCCAGTCTGAGATCGGATCGGACTGAGGGTTGCGGCACCAGGATCGATAGCACGCAAGGGGGATCGAGTCGATCCCCGGCTTACGGATTCTGCCTCTCTGGCCTACTGAGCGCCCGCACACTCGTTTCGTGGGTTACCTTAGGCATACAGAGTTCATTCCTGGTCTAAGATTTTGAGCCACAATGCACATGCTGGGCTTGGGCCTGTGCTGGTGCCATATTTTTTTCCCTCGGGGCACCATCACCGGAGCATCGTCGAAAAGTGTAACCGGTAGCATTAGGGGTTCTGGCGATTGGGAGGGAAGGGGGGGTATGTGCACATGATGTGTGATGGGTGCTGGTACTTGACCCTTATATTGGCCCCCTATCCCTCATCAAACCTCGAGAACTCACACCCCCTTAAAGAGCATTTGAGATTTTATAGGTTGCTACCAGTAGCCATTAAAGTGTCTGAAATGGGGACACTTTTTTCAAACGGTCACAAAATCTTCTCCACTTCGAGTTTTTAGCTGAATTTTTTTGTGCATGCCAAAAAAAATATAGAGTTCATTCCTAGTCAAGCATACAGAGTTCATTCCCAGTCTAGGATCAGACCAGACCGAGTGTTACGGTAGTAGGATCGACAGCACGTAGGAGGGATCGGGCCGATCCCCGACTTGCGCATTCTGCCTCTCCGGTCGGCTGAGCACCCATACGCCCGTTTCATGGGTTGGCTTAGGCATAGGGAGTTCATTCCATGTCTAAGCCCCAGCTGGACAGAGGGTTGTGGCAGCGGGATCGACAGCACGTAGATGGGGATCGGGCCTTGCGAATTATGCCTCTCTGACCGGCTCAACGCCCGCACGCTTGTTTCATGGGTTGACTTAGGCATACGGAGTTCATTCCCAGTCTAAGATCGGATCAGACCAAGGGTTGCAGCAGCAAGATCGATAGCACGCAGGGGGGACCGGGTCGATCCTTGGCTTGTGCATTCTGCCTCTCCGGCCAGCTGAGCGCCGGTACGCTCATTTCGTGGGTTGGCTTAGGCATACGGAGTTCATTCCATGTCTAAGCGTACGGAGTTCATTCCAGTCTAAGATCGAATCGGATCGAGGGTTGCCACAGTTAGACCAGCAATAGGATCGATAGCACGCAAGGGGGACAGGGTCGATCCCTAGCTTTCATAATATGCCTCTCCGATCGGCTAAGTGCATGCATGCTCATTTCGTGGGTTGGCTTAGGCATACGGAGTTCATTCCATGTTTAAGCCCCAGCCAGACCGAGGGTTGTGGCAGCAGGATCGGTAACGGGATCGACAGCACGTAGAGGGGGATCGGGCTGACCTTGGCTTGCGCAATAGGCCTCTTCGATTGGCCTCTCTGATCGGCTGAGCGCCCGCATGCTCATTTGGTGGGTTGACTTAGGCATTCAGAGTTCATCCCTAGTCTAAGCATACGGAGTTCATTCCCAGTCTAAGATCGGACGGGATCGAGGGTTGCGACAGCAGGATCGACAGCATGCAGGGGGGACTGAGTCGATCCCCAGCTTGCGCATTCTGCCTCTCTGGCCGACTGAGCACCCGCACGCCCGTTTCATGGGTTGGCTTAGGCATAGGGAGTTCATTCTATGTCTAAGCTCTAGCCGGACAGAGGGTTGTGGTAGCGGGACTGGCAGCACGTAGAGAGGGACCGGGTCGATCCCCGGCTTGCGCATTGCGCCTCTTCTGTCAGCTCAGCACCCGCACGCTCGTTTCGTGCATTGACTTATGCATACGGAGTTCATTCCCAGTCTAAGATCAGATCGGACTGAGGGTTGCGGTACCAGGATCGACAGCACACTGGGGGGGATCGTGTCGATCCCCAGCTTGCGTATTCTGCCTCTCCGGCCGGTTGAGTGCCCGCATGCCCGTTTCGTGGGTTGGCTTAGGCATAGGGTGTTGATTCCATGTCTAAGCCCTAGCCAGACCAAGGGTTGTGCCAGCAGGACTGGCAGCACGCCGAACGAGACTGGGCTGATCATCGGCTTGCGTATTATGCCTCTTCGGCCGGCTCAGTGCCCGCATGCTCGTTCCATTGGTTGACTTATGCATACGGAGTTCATTCCCAGTCTAAGATCAGACTGGACCAAGGGTTGCAGTTGTAGGATCGATAGCACGTAGAAGGAGAACCGACTTATCCCCGGCTTGCGCATTTTGCCTTTTCGATCGGTTGAGTACCCGGACGCTCGGTTCGTGGGTTGGCTTAGGCATACGGAGTTCATTCCATGTCTAAGCATACGGAGTTCATTCCCAGTCTAAAATTTTGAGCCACTTTGCACATGCCGGGCTCGGGAATGTGCTGGTGCCGCATTTTTTTTGCCCGGGGCACCATCGTCGGAGCATCACCGGAGAGCCTAACCGACGGCATTGGTGGTTCCGGCGATTGGTGAGGCCGGGGGGCTGTGCACACATGATGTGCGATGGGTGCTGGTACTTGGCCCTTATATTGGCCCCCTATTCCTCATCAAACCTCGAGAGCTCACACCCCCTTAAAGAGCATTTGAGATTTTATAGGTTTGCTGCCAGTAGCTATTAAAGTATCTGAAATGGGGATACTTTTTTCAAACGGTCACAAAATCTTCTCCACTTTGAGTTTTTAGTTGAAGTTTTTTGTGCATGCCAACAAAAATACAAGGATCACCTCTACCAAATTTGGGGACAAAACTCTATCTAAAAAAATTTCAAAAAATCCCGAATCGCAAAAGGTTTCAAAAATCATGAATAATAGAAAATGGGTTGTCTTGCCACGAAACTTCAGATGAAGGCTGAGGGGACCATTTTATGAATTTACAAGCCATAAAAATTGCATTGGCATGGCAAAAATATGAAGATGTGCTTGAACCCACCTACCACCCGTTCGATCCCCGGCTTATGCATCCTGCCTCTTTGGTCGACTGAGTGTCCGCACACTCGTTTTGTGGGTTGACTTAGGCATACGGAGTTCATCCCCAGTCTAAGCATACGGAGTTCATTTCGAGTCTAAGATCAGACCAGATCGAGGGTTACGATAGCAAGATCGACAGCACGTAGGGGGACCCGGTTGATCCCCGGCTTGCGCATTCTGCCTCTCCGATCGACTGAGCGCCCGCACACTCGTTTTGTGCTTTGGCTTAGGCATACGGAGTTCATTCCATGTCTAAGCGTATGGAGTTCATTCCCATTCTAAGATCAGACTGGAATGAGGGTTACGGTAGTAGGACTAGCAGCAGGATCGGTAGCACACAGAGGGGGATCAGATCGATCCCCGACTTGTGCATTCTACCTTTCCGATCGGCTGAGCGCCTGGACGCTCATTTTGTATGTTGGCTTAGGCATACGGAGTTCATTCCATGTCTAAGCCCCAATCAAATCGAGGGTTGTGGCAGTAGGACCGGCAGCGAGATCGACAGCACGCAGAAAGGGATCGGGCTGATCCCCAGCTTGTCATTATGCCTCTCCGGCCGACCTCTCCAGTCGGTTGAGCACCTGCACGCTCGTTTCGTGGGTTGACATAGGCATACGAAGTTCATCCCCAGTCTAAGCATACGAAGTTCATTTCGAATCTAATATCAGACCAAACTAAGGGTTACGACAGCATGCAAGGGGGGATCGGGTCGGTCCCCGGCTTGCGCATTCTGCCTCTCCGATCGGCTGAGCGCCCATACGCTCATTTCGTGGGTTGGCTTAGGCATACGGAGTTCATTGCATGTCTAAGCATATGGAGTTCATTCCCAGTCTAAGAGTTTGAGCCACGGTGCACATGCTGGGCTCGGGCATGTGCTGGTGCTACATTTTTTTTGCCCGGGGCACCATCGTCGGAGCATCGTCGGAGCATCGCCAGAGAGCCTAACCGGCGGCATTGGGGGTTCCGACGATTGGGGGGGCCGAGGGGTGTGCGCACATGATGTGCGATGGGTGCTGGTACTTGGCCCTTATATTGGCCCCCTATCCCTCATCAAACCTCAAGAACTCACACCCCCTTAAAGAGCATTTGAGATTTTATAGGTTTGCTGCCAGTAGCCATTAAAGTGTCTAAAATGGGGACACTTTTTTCAAACGGTCACAAAATCTTCTCCACTTCTAGTTTTTAGCTAAATTTTTTTGTGCAAAATACAAGGATCACCTCTACCAAATTTGTGGACAAAACTCTATCTAAAAAAATTTTAAAAAATCTCGAACCATAAAAAGTTTCAAAAATCATGAAAAATAGAAAACGGGTCGTCTTGGCACGAAAAATCACATGAAGGCGTAGTGGACCATTGTATGAATTTACAAGCCATAAAAATGGCATTGGCATGGCAGAAGTATGAAGATGTGCTTGAACCTACCTACCACCCGTTCGATCCCCGGCTTATGCATCCTGCCTCTCTGGTCGACTGAGTGTCCGTACACTCGTTTTGTGGGTTGACTTAGGCATACGGAGTTCATCCCCAGTCTAAGCATACGGAGTTCATTCCGAGTCTAAGATCAAATCGGATCGAGGGTTACGACAGCAGGATCGACAGCACACAGGGCGGACCGAGTCGGTCCCCGGCTTGTGCGTGCTGCCTCTCCGGTCGACTGAGCGCCTGCATGCTCGTTTTGTGCGTTGGCTTAGGCATACGGAGTTCATTCCATGTCTAAGCGTACGGAGTTCATTCCCAGTCTAAGATCGGACCGAATCGAGGGTTGCGGTAGCAGGACCAGCAGCAGGATCAGTAGCACACAGGAGGGATTGGATCGATCCTCGACTTGCACATTCTACCTTTTCGGTCGGTTGAGCACCTGGACGCTCATTTTGTATGTTGGCTTAGGCATACGGAGTTCATTCCATGTCTAAGGCCCAGTCAGATCGAGGGTTGTGGTAGCAGGATCGGAAACGAGATCGACAGCACGCAGAGAGGGCTCGGGCTGATCCCCGGTTTGTCATTATGCCTCTCCGACCGACCTCTCCAGTCGGCTGAGCATCTGTACGCTCATTTCGTGGGTTGACTTAGGCATACATAGTTCATCCCCAGTCTAAACATACAGAGTTCATTCCTAGTCTAAGATCGGATCGGACCGAGGGTTGCGACAGCAGGATCGGTAGCATGCAGAGGGGACCGAGCCGATCCCCAGGTTGCGCATTCTGCCTCTCCGACCAGCTGGGCACCCGCATGCCCAATTCAATGGTTGGCTTAGGCATAGGGAGTTCATTTCATGTCTAAGCCCCAGCTGGACCGAGGGTTATGGCAGTGGGACTGGCAGCATGCAGAGGGGGATCGAGCCAATCCTTGGCTTACGCATTATGCCTCTCAGGTCGGTTGAGCACTCGCACGCTCATTTCATGGGTTGGCTTAGGCATACGGAGTTCATTCCATGTCTAAGCATACAGAGTTCATTCCCAGTCTAAGATCAAACCGGATCGAGGGTTGCTGCAGTAGGACCAGGAGCAGGATCGATAGCATACAGGGGGGACCGACCGATTGAACGCCCGCACACATTTTTTTCATGGGTTGGCTTAGGCATACGGAGTTCATTCCATGTATAAGCATATGGAGTTCATTCCCATTCTAAGATTAGACTAGACCGAAGCTTGCGGTATTAGGATCGGCAGCATGCAGGGGGGATCGAACTGATCCCCGGCATGCGCATTCTGCCTCTTCGACCGACTAAGCACCCGTTTCATGGGTTGGCTTAGGCATAGGGAGTTCATTCCATGTCTAAGCCCCAGTCAGACCGAGGGTTGTGGCAGTGGGACCGGCAGCACATAGAGGGGGATCAGGCTGATCCTCGACTTGTGCATTATGCCTCTCCGGTCGGCTCAGTGCCTGAACACTCGTTTCGTGGGTTGACTCAGGCATACAGAGTTCATTCCCAGTCTAAGATCGGACCGGGCCAAAGGTTGCATCAGTAGGATCCACAGCATGCAGGGGGTCAGGCCGGTCCCCGACTTACGCATTCTGCCCCTCTGGCCGGCTAAGCACCCGCACGCTCGTTTCGTGGGTTGGCTTAGCCATACGGAGTTCATTCCCTATCTAAGCATATGGAGTTCATTCCTAGTCTAAGAGTTTGAGCCACGATGCACAAGCTGGGCTCGGGCATGTGCTGGTGCCACATTTTTTTCACCCGGGAGGCTAACTGACAGCATTGGGGGTTCCGGCTATTGGGGGGCCGGGGGGGTGTGCGCACATGATGTGCAATGGGTGCTGGTACTTGGCCCTTATATTGGCCCCCTATCTCTCATCAAACCTCGAGAACTCACACCCCCTTAAAAAGCATTTGAGATTTTATAGGTTTGCTGCTAATAGCCATTAAAGTGTCTGAAATGGGGACACTTTTTTCAAATGGTCACAAAATCTTCTCCACTTCGAGTTTTTAGCTGAATATTTTTGTACATTCCAAAAAAAATACAAGGATCACCTCTATCAAATTTGGGGACAAAATTCTTTCTAAAAAAATTTTAAAAAATCCCGAACCGTAAAAAGTTTTGAAAATCGTGAAAAATAGAAAATGGGTTGTCTTGCCATGAAACTTCACATGAAGGCGTAGGAGACCATTGTATGAATTTACAAGTCATAAAAATGGCATTGGCATGGGAGAAATATGAAGATGTGCTTGAACCCACTGACCACCCGTTTGATCCCCAGCTTGTGCGTCCTGCCTCTCTGGTCGGCTGAGCGTCCGCACGCTCGTTTCATGGGTTGACTTAGGCATACGGAGTTCATCCCCAGTCTAAGCATACAGAGTTCATTCCTAGTCTAAGATCAGATCGGACCGAGGGTTGCTGTAGCAGGATCCACAGCACGCAGGGGGGACCGGATCGATCCCCGGCTTGCACATTCGACCTCTCCGATCGGTCGAGCGCCCGCATGCCCGTTTCGTGGGTTGGCTTAGGCATAGCGAGTTCATTCCATGTCTAAGCCCCAGCTAGACCGAGGGTTGTGGCAGCGGGACTGGCAGCACTTAGAGGGGGATCGGGCCGATCCCCGACTTACGCATTATGCCTCTCCTGCCGGCTCAACGCCCGCACGCTCGTTTCGTGGGTTGACTTAGGCATACGGAGTTTATTCCTAGTCTAAGATCAGACTGAACAGAGGGTTGCAACGCAGGATCAACAGCACGCAGGAGGGATCGGGTCGGTCCCCGGTTTACGCATTCTGCCTCTCTGGTCAACTGAGCGCCCGAACGCTCGTTTCGTGGGTTGGCTTAGGCATACGGAGTTCATTCCATGTCTAAGCATACGAAGTTCATTCCCAGTCTAAGATTGGATCAGATCGAGGGTTACGGTAGCAGGATCCGCAGCACACAGGAGGGGATCGGGTCGATCCCCGGCTTGTGCATTCTGCCTCTTCGACCGACTGAGCGCCCGCATGCTTGTTTCATGGGTTAGCTTAGGCATACGGAGTTCATTCCATGTCTAAGCCCCAGCCAGACCAAGGGTTGTGGCAATAGGACTGGTAGCTAGATCGACAGCATGCAGAGGAGGACCGGGTTGATCCCCGGCTTGCGCATTATGCCTCTTCGGTCGGCCTATCCGGCCGACTAAGCACCTGCACGCTCGTTTCATATGTTGACTTAGGCATACAGAGTTCATCCCCAGTCTATGCATACAGAGTTCATTCCCAGTCTAAGATTGAATTGGACCGAGGGTTGCGGCAGCATGATCGGCAGCACGTAGGGGGGACCAAGCCGATCCCTGGCTTGCGCATTCTGCCTCTCCGACCGGCTGAGCGCCCGCACGCTTGTTTCATGGGTTGGCTTAGGTATAGGGAGTTCATTCCATGTCTAAGCCCCAGTCAGACCGAGGGTTATGGCAGCGGGACCGACAGCATGCAGAGGGGGACTGGGTCGATCTCTGGTTTGCGCATTCTGCCTCTCCGACCGACTAAACGCCCGCACGCTAGTTTCATGGGTTGGCTTAGGCATACGAAGTTTATTCCATGTCTAAGCATACGGAGTTCTTTCCCAGTCTAAGAGTTTGAGCCACGGTGCACATGCTGGGCTTGGTCATGTGCTGGTGCTGCATTTTTTTCGCCTGCGGCACCATCGTCGGAGCATCGTCGAAGAGCCTAACAGGTGGCATTGGGGGTTCCAGCGATTGCGGGCGCCGGGGGGTGTGCGCACATGATGTGTGATGGGTGCTGGTACTTGGCCCTTATATTGGCCCCTTATCCCTCATCAAACCTCGAGAATTCACACCCCCTTAAAGAGCATTTGAGATTTTATAGGTTTGCTGCCAGTAGCCATTAAAGTGTCTGAAATGGGGACACGTTTTTCAAACGGTCACAAAATCTTCTCCACTTCGAGTTTCTAGCTGAATTTTTTTATACATGCCAAAAAAAATACAAGGATCACCTTTGCCAAATTTGGTGACAAACTCTTTCTAAAAAAATTTTAAAAAATCCCGAACCGTAAAAAGTTTTGAAAATCGTGAAAAATAGAAAACGGTTCGTCTTGGCACAAAAAATCACATGAAGGCGTAGTGGACCATTGTATGAATTTACAAGCCATAAAAATGGCATTGGCATGGCAGAAATATGAAGATGTGCTTGAACCCACCTACCACCTGTTCGATCCACGGCTTACGCATTCTGCCTCTCTGGTCGACTGAGCGTCTGCACGCTCGTTTCGTGGGTTGACTTAGGCATATAGAGTTCATCCCCAGTCTAAGCATACGGAGTTCATTCCCAGTCTAAGATCAGACCGGACCAAGGGTTACGACAGCAAGATCGACAGCACGTAGGGGTTAACCAGGTCGGTTCCCAGATTGCGCATTCTGCCTCTCCGATCGGCTGAGCGTCTGCACGCTCATTTTGTGGGTTACCTTAGGCATACGGAGTTCATTCCATGTCTAAGCATACAGAGTTCATTCCCAGTCTAAGATCAGATCGGACCGAGGGTTGCAGCTGCAGGACTAGCAGTAGGATGGGCAGCATATAGGGGGGACCGAGTCGATCCCTGGCTTGCACATTCTGCCTCTCCAACCAGCCTCTCCGGTTGGCTGAGCGCTTGCACGCTCATTTCGTGGGTTGACTTAGGCATACAGAGTTCATCCCAAGTCTAAGCATACAGAGTTCATTCCCAGTCTAAGATCTAACCAGACCGAGGGTTACGACAGTAGGATCGGTAGCACGTAGGAGGGATCGGGCTGATCCTCGGCTTGCATATTCTGCCTCTCCGGCCGGCTGAACGCCCGCACGCCCGTTTTGTGGGCTGGCTTAGGCATAGGGAGTTCATTCCATGTCTAAGCCCCAGCCAAATTGAGGGTTGTGGCAGCGAGTCTGGTAGCATGCAGAGGGGTATCGAGCCGATCCCTGGCTTGGCATTCTGCCTCTCCAGTCGGCTGAGCGACCGCACGCTCGTTTCGTGAGTTGGCTTAGGCATACGGAGTTCATTCCATGTCTAAGCATACGGAGTTCATTCCCAGTCTAAGAGTTTGAGCCATGGTGCACATGCTGGTTTCGGGCATGTGCTGGTGCTGCATTTTTTTTGCGCGGGGCACCATCGTCGGAGCATCATCGGAGAGCCTAACCGGTGGCATTGGGGGTTCCAGCGATTGGGTGGGCTGGGGGGTGTGCGCACATGATGTGCGATGGGTGCTGGTACTTGGCCCTTATATTGGCCCCCTATCCCTCATCAAACCTTGAGAACTCACACCCCCTTAAATAGCATTTGAGATTTTATAGGTTTGCTGCCAGTAGCCATTAAAGTGTCTGAAATGAGGGCACTTTTTTCAAACGGTCACAAAATCTTCTCCGTTTCGAGTTTTTAGCTGAATTTTTTTGTGCATGACAACAAAAATACAAGGATCACCTCTACCAAATTTGGGGACAAAACGCTTTCTAAAAAAATTTTAAAAAATCCCGAACCACAAAACATTTCAAAAATCATGAAAAATAGAAAACGGGTCGTCTTGCCACGAAACTTCACATGAGGGTGTAGGGGACCATTGTATGAATTTACAAGCCATAAAAATGGCATTGGTATAGCAGAAATATGAAGATGTGCCTGAACCCACCTACCACCTGTTCGATCCCTAGCTTGCGCATCCTGTCTCGCTGGTCGACTGAGTGTCCGCATGCTCGTTTCATGGGTTGACTTAGGTATATGGGGTTCATCCCCAGTCTAAGCATACAGAGTTCATTCCCAGTCTAAGATCAGACTGGATCGAGGGTTGCGGCAGTAGGATCAGCAGCACGCATGGGGGACTTACGCATTCTGCCTCTCCGACCGGCTGAGCGCTCGTATGCCCATTTTGTGGGTTGGCTTAGGCATAGGGAGTTCATTCCATATCTAAGCCCCAGTTGGACCGAGGGTTGTGGTAGTGGGACCTGCAGCACGCAAAGAGGGATCGAGCCAATCCCTGGCTTGCGCATTATGCCTCTTCGATCGGCTCAGTGCCCGCACACTCATTTCATGGGTTGGCTTAGGTATAGGGAGTTCATTCCCAGTCTAAGATTAGACCGGATTGAGGGTTGTGACAGCAGGATCGATAGCACGTAAGGGGGGACTGGGCCGATCCTCGGCTTGCGCTTTCTACCTCTTCGGCCGGCTAAGCGCCCGCACGCTTGTTTCATGGGTTGGCTTAGGCATACGGAGTTCATTTCATGTCTAAGCATACGGAGTTCATTCCTAGTCTAAGAGTTTGAGCCACGGTGCACATGCTGGGCTCAGGCATGTGCTGGTGCTACATTTTTTTCGCTCGGGGCATAATCGCCAGAGCATCGTCGGAGCATCGTCGGAGAGCCTAACCGGCGGCATTAGGGGTTCTGGCGATTGGGGGGGCCGGGGGGGTGTGCACACATGATGTGTGATGGGTGCTGGTACTTGGCCCTTATATTGGCCCCCTATCCCTCATCAAACCTTGAGAAATCACACCCCCTTAAAGTGCATTTGAGATTTTATAGGTTTGCTGCCAGTAGCCATTAAAGTGTCTAAATGGGACACTTTTTTCAAACGGTCACAAAATCTTCTCCACTTCAAGTTTTTAGCTGAATGTTTTTGTGCATGCCAAAAAAAATACAAGGATCACCTTTACCAAATTTGGGGACAAAATCTTTCTAAAAGAATTTTAAAAAATCCGGAACCACAAAAAGTTTCAAAAATCATGAAAAATAGAAAACGGGTCATCTTGCCACGAAACTTCACATGAAGGCTTAGGGGACCATTGTATGAATTTACAAGCCATAAAAATGGCATTGGCATGGCAGAAATATGAAGATGTGCTTGAACCCACCTACCACCCGTTTGATCCCCGGCTTGCGCATCCTGCCTCTCTGGTCGACTGAGCGTCCGCACGCTCGTTTCGTGGGTTGACTTAGGCATAGGGAGTTCATCCCCAATATAAGCATATGGAGTTCATTCCCAATCTAAGATTGGACCGGATCGAGGGTTGCGGCAGCAGGATCGGTAGCACGCAGGGGGGATCGAGTCGATCCCCGACTTGCACATTCTGCCTCTCCGGCCGGCTGAGTGCCCGCACGCCCATTTCGTGGGTTGGCTTAGGCATAGGGAGTTCATTCCATGTCTAAGCCCTAGTCAAACCGAGGGTTGGGGCAGCGGGACCGGCAGCATGCAGAGGGGGATTGGACCGATCCCCGGCTTGCGCATTATGCCTCTCCGGCCGGCTCAACACCCGTACGCTCGTTTCGTGGGTTGACTTAGGCATACGGAGTTCATTCTATGTCTAACCATACGGAGTTCATTCCCAATCTAAGAGTTTGAGCCATAGTGCACATATTGGGCTCGAGCATGTGCTGGTGCCACATTTTTTTCGCCCGGGGCACCATCGCCGGAGCATCGCTGGAGAGCCTAACCGAAGGCATTGGGGGTTCCGACGACTAGGGGGCCGGGGGGTGTCCACACATGATGTGCGATGGGTGCTGGTACTTGGCCCTTATATTGGTCCCCTATGCCTCATCAAACCTCAAGAACTCACACCCCATTAAAGAGCATTTGAGATTTTATAGGTTTGCTGCCAGTAGCCATTAAAGTGTCCAAAAATGGGGACACTTTTTTCGAAAGGGCACAAAATCTTCTCCACTTCGAGTTTTTAGCTGAATTTTTTTGTGCATGCCAAAAAAAGTACAAGGATCACCTCTACCAAATTTGGGGACAAAAAGCTTTCTAAAAAAATTCTAAAAAATCTCAAACAGTAAAAAGTTTTGAAAATCGTGAAAAATAGAAAGCGGGTCGTCTTGCCACGAAACTTCACATGAAGGCTTAGGGGACCTTTTTATGAATTTACAAGCCATAAAAATGGTATTGGCATGGTAGAAATATGAAGATATGCTTGAACCCACCTACCACCCATTCGATTCCCGGCTTGCGCACCTTACCTCTCTGGTCGGCTGAGCGTCCGCACGCTCGTTTCATGGGTTGACTTAGGCATACAGAGTTCATCCCCAATCTAAGCATATAGAGTTCATTCTAGTCTAAGATCAGACCAGATCGAGGGTTGCGACAGCAAGATCGGTAGCACGTAGAGGGGTCCGAGCTGATCCTCGACTTGCGCATTCTGCCTCTTTGGTCGGCTGAGCACCCGCATGCTCGTTTCATGGGTTGGCTTAGGCATAGGGAGTTCATTCCATGTCTAAGCCCCAATCGGACCAAGGGTTGTGGCAGCAGGACCGACAGCACGCAGAGGGGGATTGGGACGATCCCCGACTTGCGCATTATGCCTCTCCGATCAGCTTAGCACCCGAACACTCGTTCCGTGGGTTGACTTAGTCATACAGAGTTCATTCTTAATCTAAGATCGGATCAAACCGAGGGTTGCGGTAGCAGGATTGACAGCACACAGGAGGGACCGAGCCGATCCTCAGCTTGCGCATTCTGCCTCTCCAACCAACTGAGCACCTTTCGTGGGTTGGCTTACGCATAGGGAGTTCATTCCATGTCTAAGCCCCAGTAGGATTGAGGGTTGTGGCAACGGGACCGGCAGCACGCAGAGGGGGACTGGGCTGATCCCCAGCTTGTGCATTATGCCTCTTTGGTTTGCTCAACGCCCGCATGCTCGTTTCATGGGTTGATTTATGCATACATAGTTCATTACCAGTCTTAGATCAGACCGGACCAAGGGTTGTGGTAGTAGGATCGACAGCACGCAGGGAGGGATCGGGTCTATCCCCGGCTTGTGCATTCTGCCTCCCCGGCCGACTGAGTGCCCGCACGCTCATTTCGTGGGTGACTTAGGCATACGGAGTTCATCCCCAGTCTAAGCATACAGAGTTCATTCCCAGTCTAAGATCAAACCGAACTAAGGGTTGTGGCAGCAGGATCGGCAGCACGCAGGGGGGATCGAGCCAATCCTCGGCTTACGTATTTTGTCCTCTGGCCGATTGAGCGCCCGTACGCTCGTTTTGTGGGTTGGCTTAGGCATAGGGAGTTCATTCCATGTCTAAGCCCCAGCCGAACTGAGAGTTGTGGCAGCGGGACCGAGAGCACGCAGAAGGGAACCAGGCTGATCCCTGGCTTGCGCATTGTGCCTCTTCGATTGGCTCAGTGCCCGGATGCTCATTTCGTGGGTTGACTTATGCATATGAAGTTCATTCCCAGTCTAACATTGAACTGGACCGAGGGTTGCGACAGGAAGATCGACAGCATGCAAGGGGGATCGGGCCGATCCCCGGCTTGCACATTCTACCTCTCCAACCGGTTGAGTGCCCGCACGCTCGTTCCATGGGTTAACTAAGGCATACGGAGTTCATCCCCAGTCTAAGCATACGGAGTTCATTCCCAGTCTAAGATCGGACTGGATCGAGGGTTGCAGCAGTAGGATCGATAGCACGCAGTGAGACTGGGCCGATCCCTAGCTTGCGCTTTCTGCCTCTCCGGTCGGTTAAGCGCCCGCATGTCCGTTTCGTGGGTTGGCTTAGGCATAGGGAGTTCATTCCATTTCTAAGCCCCAGTCGGACCGAGTGTTGTGGCAGCGGGACCGGCAGCATGTAGAGGGGGACTGGGCCGATCCTCAACTTGCGCATTATGCCTCTCCGGTCAGCTCAGTGCCTGTACGCTCCTTTCGTGGGTTGACTTTGGCATACGAAGTTCATTCCCAGTCTAAGATTGGATCGAACCGAGGGTTGCGGCAGTAGGATCAACAGCACGCAGGGGGGATCAGGTCGATCCCCGACTTACGCATTCTGCCTCTCCGACCGGCTGAGCGTCCACACGCTCGTTTCATGGGTTGGCTTAGGCATACGGAGTTCATTCCATGTCTAAGCATACAGAGTTCATTCTAGTCTAAGATCGAACCGAATCGAGGGTTGTGGCAGCAGGACCAGCAGCAGGATCGGCAGCACACAGGGGGGATCGAGCTGATCCTCGGCTTACGCATTCTGCCTCTCCGGCCGGCTAAGCACCAACACGCTCGTTTCATGGGTTGGCTTAGTCATACGGAGTTCATTCCATGTCTAAGCCCCAGCCAGACCGATGATTGTGGCAGCAGGACCAGCAGCGGGATCGATTGCACGCAGAAGGGGACCAAGATGATCCCCAGATTACGCATTATGCCTCTCTGGCCGGCCTCTCCGATCGGTTGAGCGCTTGCACGCTCGTTTCGTGGGTTGACTTAGGCGTACGGAGTTCATCCCCAGTCTAAGCATACGGACTTGATTCCCAGTCTAAGATCAGACCAGATCGAGGGTTTCGATAGCAGGATCGGTATCACGCAGGAGGGACCGGGCCGATCCTCGGCTTGCGCATTCTGCATCTTCCATCGGCTGAGCGCCCGTACGCCCGTTCCATGGTTTGGCTTAGGCATAGGGAGTACATTCCACGTCTACGCCCCGACCGGACCAAGGGTTGTGGCAACGGGACCTTCAGCACGTAGAGTGGGATTGGGCCGATCCGCAGCTTGTGCATTATGTTTCTTCGATAGGCTCAGCGCCTGCACGCTCGTTTCATGGGTTGACTTATGCATATGGAGTTCATTCCCAGTCTAAGATCGGATCAGATCAAGGGTTGTGACATCAGGATCGACAGCATGCAGGGGGGATTAGGTCGATCCCTGGCTTGCGCATTCTGCCTCTCCGGTGGGTTGAGCACCCGCACGCTCGTTTCGTAGGTTGGCTTAGGCATACAGAGTTCATTCCATGTCTAAGCATACAGAGTTCATTCCCTATCTAAGATTTTGAGCCACGGTGCACATGCTGGGGTCGGGCATGTGCTGGTGCCACATTTTTTTCACCCGGGGACCATCGTCAGAGCATCATCAGAGCATTGCCGGAGTGCCTAACTGGTGGCATTGGGGATTTCGGTGATTGGGGGGGCCGGGGGGTGTGCGCACATGATGTGCGATGGTGCTAGTACTTGTCTCATGGGCTCCGACCTTAGACTCAGAAACCGTGCGACCTTGGGCTTGAAATCTCCTCTTTTATGCCAAAGTCAGCCTAAAACACAAGCGTACAGGCACTAGAACAACGGGAAGGGCTGATTACGCAAGTTAAAGAGAAATAGGATTAGAAGGCAGAATTTTGGAAATGCTCTTGTATTCATTGAAACGGAAGTGTTTGATGGTGTACAAATGAGGGAAGAGCAGCCGTCTATTTATAGTTAAGGCTCCAGCTTACACTTAATGGCAATATCCCTAGAATAAAGGTTAAAATCATGGGATTATACAGATTACAATCAATCAGGATGCTAACTCCTGATTTTCAGGGTCAACCAAATCTGCCAGGTTGCTGCTGCTGATCCTGCCTGCTTCCAAAAGCTTCCCTTGCATGTCCAGCACCTTGGGCCCTTTTGGATGTGGTACGGGTAGCTTGTATGCCAGGCCTTGGTCTCACGGGTTACCTGCAAGTTGGGCGGGCATTCTGAACTCGTTTGGTAGGCTTTCTGCGCAGAAACCCGCCAGCACGCCTAGTCTATGGGCCTCAACCTCTGGCTCGCTTGCTGGTGTGCCTGATATGCTTGGCGTGCCCGCCCAGGGCATGACATTCTCCCCCACCTGATTGTGCAATGCCCTCATTGCATCTTCTACATGGTACTGCCTGATCTAGTCCCTGAACTGCCATAAGTCATCTGTTGGTCCCCAGCTCACCTCACTATCTGAAAGTCCCTTCTAGTGCACCAAGTACTCTTGTCTTGGCTGATAGTTCTTCCGTCTCACCTCTTGATCAGCTATGATGCTTTGGACCTCCTCATATGAGGCCCTTGCTCCCAATGGTGCACGCTTTGACTCTGCCCGTCCTGGATCTCCCTTATCCTAATGAAACGGCTTGAGCATGCTCACATGGAACACCAGGTGTACCCTTGGCTTGGGTGGCATATCCAGCTTGTAGGTAACCTTGCCTACCCTCTTGACTACTCGAAAAGGTCCCTCATACCTTTGGACTAGGCCTTTGTGCAACCCCCTATGGCACACAATATGATGTAGCTTCACCAACACCAAGTCTCCAACCTGGAACTGCACGTCCCACCTATTATGGTTTACCCACTTTTTCTACCTCTTGGTCACCTTGTGTAGACAAACTCTAGCCAAGTCAGTTTGCTCCTACCTTGCCTTAGCAAACTTGTATGCTACTGGATTCGGCCCTGTATAACCTGCAACAATTGAACCAGGTGTTAGTGGTTGTTACCCTATCATAACCTCAAATGGGCTCTGGTTCGTTGCCTCGCTCCTTTGCAAGTTGTAGGAAAACTACGTAATATCTAGCAACTTTGGCTAGTCCCTTTATGTGGCACTCACATAGTGCCTGAGGTAGACTTCCAATAGTCCTTTCACTCGTTCTGTCTGCCCATCAATCGCGGATGCATGCTAGTGGAAAAGTTCAAGTCTGACCCCAACAGCTTGAACAACTCAGTCCAGAACCTGCCCGTTAAACGCCCATCCCGATCACTAACAATGGTCCTCGGCACTCCCCAGTACTTAACCATGTTCTTCAGGAACAATCGAGCTGCCTCCTCGACTGGGCACTCCTTGGTTGCTAGAATGAAGATTCCATACTTAGAAAACCTATCCACCACTACCATGATGCTTCCAAACCCTTCTGCTTTGGGTAGACCGACTATAAAGTCCAGAGAAACACTCTCCCATGGTCGCTCTGGCACTGGTAATTACTCCAAGAGACTACCTAGTTTCTTGAGCTCTACCTTGTCCTGTTGGCACACAAGATAAGTCTTTACATAGGCCTCCACATCGTCCCTCATATGCGGCTAGTAGTATCGGTCCTCGATCAGCACCAAGGTATGGCTCACTCCGGGGTGTCCAACCCGAATCATGGCATTCTTGCAAAACTTCCTTACGGAGCTTCCCGTGCTACAGCACAAACAGTCTACTGCCCCTAGTGTACAACAAGCCATCCTGTAACCAAAATCGCCTAGTCTTACCTTGCTGGGTATACTCCATCAACGCCTTGGCTATAGGATCATGCGCAAGTCCCTCCTTAATGCGTGGCACCAGTGACCCCTCTGGTTGGCTAATGGCAGCAAGGTTAGGCTTTTTGCTCAGGGCGTCTGCCACTAGGTTCGCCCGCCCTGGCTTCTACTCCATCTGGAAATCAAATTCCGTAAGAAAATCTTACCATCTTGCCTACTTGGGGGACAGCTTCTTCTATGTCTGGAAGTAGCTGGTTGCCACATTGTCCATCCTAACGACGAACCTCCACCCCAATAGGTAATGGCACCAAGTGCACAAGCAGTGCACCACTGCAGTCATCTCTTTCTCTTGGATTGTGTACTTGCGCTCAATCTCGTTCAACTTCCTGCTCTCGAACGCGACTGGACGTCCTTCCTGCATCAACATGCCCCCTATGGCAAAGTTTGATGCATCCGTATGCACATCATACGGCTTGGCATGCTCTGGCAAGGCCAAGACTGGCTCCTCGATCACAACTCGGTTCAATCTATCAAAAGCTTCCTGGCACCCTGCGCTCCATTCCCATGCTTTCCCTTTCTTGGGCAAGTCAGTCAATGGCGTGGCTATTGCTGAGTGACCTTTGATGAAGCGCCTGTAGTAGTTGACCAGCCCAAGGAGCGATCTCAACTCAGTGACTTTGGCTGGTGGTTGCCACTTCAGGATGGCGTGTATCTTGCCTTCATCCATGCGTATCCTGCCACCTCCCACTATATGGCCAAGGAACGAGATCTCCTATTGGGCGAATAAGCACTTCTCCCTCTTGACAAAAAGCTTGTGCGCCTGCAACACCTTGAACACTTGTCTCAACTGGTCTACATGCTCTCCCAAAGTCTGGCTGTAGATCACAATGTCATCCAAATAAACCATAACAAACCGATCAAGGAATGACTGAAGTACCTTGTTCATAAAGGTACAGAATGTTGCTGGGGCATTCGTGAGTCTGAAAGGCATCACCAAGAACTCATACGAACCATACCGAGTGACACATCCTGTCTTTGGCTCATCTCCCTCCGTGATCCTAACTTGATAGTAGCCTGACCTCTAATCCAGCTTGGTGAACCACCTTGCGCTCCCAAGTTGATCGAACAAGTCCATAATGAGTGGGATGGGGTACTTGTTCTTGATGGTCAGCTTGTTCAAAGCCCGGTAGTCTATGCACAGCTGCAACGACCCATCATGCTTGCGCTGAAATAGAATCGATGCACCATAGGGTGCCTTCGATGGTCGGATGAAGCCAGCATCAACTAACTCTTTGAGCTGCTTCCTCAACTCTTCCAACTCTGGTGGAGACATTCGGTAAGGGGCTCTAGCTGGTGGCTTGGCCTCAGACACTAGCTCGATCTTGTGGTCCACCTCCCTCTTAGGTGGTAGCTTGCTAGGTAGCTTTACGGGCATCACATCACTAAAGTTCTTCAGCACCTTTAGCACCTCCAAGGGTGACTTGGTCTCCTTCTCCCTTGGCTTATCATATTTCAGGGCTGCCAAAAAGGTGTCTTCTTGTCTGCTTACCACCTTGGCAAATTGGATGGCTGACACCACCCATGACCCAACTCCAGACCCTCTCCTTAATGGCGCTAGGCATTGGCACTGTGCATCCAAGATGCAAACACAATTGACAAAAGGCACAAGGAGGGTGTTAATCCGAACAAGGAAATCCAACCCAATCATAAACTCATAGTCGTCAAGGGGTATTACCTCAATGGTCTTCTTGCCTTTCCAGTCTCCAAGATGTAACTCCACTCCCCGCACTACTCCAATGGCCAGAACTTTCTTGGAGTTCACCGTTTTGATGGTACCAATCCCTTTCTGCACCTTTAGTCCGAGCTTCCGGGCTCTATCACCTGAAATAAAAAGATGTGAGGCACCTGTGTCCACCAGTGCACTCACCTTCTGACCTACAACCATCAGATCCGTAAACATCAAGCCCTTTGGCTTACGGTTCCCCTTACTCTGGATAGCATTGAGCACTAACGACCCAAGCTTTACTGCCCCTGACTCTGGCTCCTTGTTAGACTCCTTGTCTATAGCAGCCAACTTGCCCTTCTGCGGGTAATTGTGTGCTATGTGGCTCCCTCCACATAGGTAGCATGCTAGTGGCTCTCAGTCCCCTTTTGCTTTCCACTTGCATGTTGGTGGCTTCCTCTCACCATCCTTGGTTGAACGGTCTCGATCTCCATCCTTGGACTCCTGGTCACGGTCCTTCCCCTTGGACTACTTCTTTAGGTCCCTATCGTCCCTACCCTTACCCTTGGGCTTGGTAAACTTGAACTTGTTTAGAGGCTTGAGCTCTATCAAGGCCTCGGTAGTAGTCATGGCTTTAGCCAAGTCATGAACTCCTTTCCTTTGTAGCTCATGCTTCACCCACGGCTTCAGCCCATCCATGAAAGCAAATAAGACATCCTTCTCACCTAGATCTGAGATCTGTAGCATCAGTTCAGAGAATTTCTGGACATACTCCCTTATGTCCCCTTGTTGGCTCAACCTGCGTAACTTTGCCTGTGCCTCATCATCGACATACTTTGGGTAAAATTGTTCTTTGAACTCCTTTTGGAACTCTACCCAGGTTCCAATCTTGGCGCTCCCACGCCTAACATCATCACACCTGCGCCTCTACCACAATAAGGCTATATCAGTGAGATACATAGCAGCGGTGCTTACCTTTATCGCCTCGTCTTGCATGCCCATGGCTTGGAAGTACTGCTCCATACCCCAAAGGTAGTTATCTACTTCCTTGGCTGCTCTAGTCCCCTTAAACTCCTTAGGCTTGGGGACATCCAATCTGGACTTGGACACTCTAGCAAACATGCCATTCCCAATGGCAGTCTTGCAAGCAATGAGCTCACTGGTAAGCTCCTCCATCCGCTAGTGCATGGCCTCCATGCCATTGTGCAAGGTCAGCACTTCAGCCTCTAAGGTCTGATTCTTTTAGGTGAACACATCCAAGCCTTTGGGTAGAGCAGCTTGCAGCTCACTTTGGATCTCCTCCCCCATGGAGTCTAGCGATGCAATGTGAGTCTCTACCCCCTCAAGCTTCTCCCTCATGTCGCCCATGGTCACCTCCACCTTGGCCAGCCTACCGTCCATGGTAGACTAGATATCTCTAGAACTGGCTTTCCTCCCTCTTCCACGCCCATGCTCCTGGGCCTCTGGTTGTTGGTTAGCAGCATCATTTTGGGATGCCATCTCCTCTAACCTGCACAACATAAACACACAGAAGTGAACTTACTCTGATACCAACTGTCACGGGCTCCAACCTTAGACTCCAAAACCGTGTGGCCTTAGGCTTGGAATCTCTTCTTTCATGCCCAAGTCAGCCTAAAACACAAGTGTACGGGCACTAGAACAATGGGAAGGGCTGATTACGTAAGTTACAGAGAAACAGGATAAGAAGGCAGAATTCTGGAAATGCTCTTGTATTCACTAAAACAGAAGTGTTTGATGGTGTACAAATGAGGGAGGAGCAGCCGTCTATTTATAGTTGAGGCTCCAGCTTACACTTAATGGCAATATCCCTAGAATAAAGGCTAAAATCATGGGATTATACAGATTACAATCAATCAGGATGCTAACTCCTGATTTTCAGGGTCAACCAAATCTGCCAGAATGTTGCTGCTGATCCTGCCTGCTTCCAGAAGCTTCCCTTGCGTGTGCAGCACCTTGGGCCCTTTTAGATGTGGTGCAGGTAGCTTGTACGCCAGGCCTTGGTCTCACGGGCTGGCCTGCAAGTTGGGCAGGCATTCTGAACTCGTTTGCTAGGCTTTGCACATAGATACCCGCCAGTACATCTGGTTTGTGGGCCTCAACCTCTGGCCCGCCTGCTGGTGCGCCTGCACAAGGTGTGACACTTGGCCCTTATATTGGCCCCCTATCCCTCATCAAACCTCGAGAACTCACACCCCCTTAAAGAGCATTTGAGATTTTATAGGTTTGCTGCCAGTAGCCATTAAAGTGTCTGACATAGGGACACTTTTTTCAAACGGTCACAAAATCTTCTCCACTTTGAGTTTTTAACTGAATTTTTTTGTGCATGCCAAAAAAATATACAAGGATCACCTCTACCAATTTTGGGTACAAAAATCTTTCTAAAAAAATTTTAAAAAATCCTGAATCGCAAAATATTTTGAAAATTATGAAAAATAGAAAACGGGTTGTCTTGCCATGAAACTTCACACGAAGGCTTAGGGGACCATTGTATGAATTTACAAGCCATAAAAATGGCATTGTCATGGCAGAAATATGAAGATGTGCTTGAACCCACCTACCACCCGTTCGATCCCCGGCTTGCGCATCCTGCCTCTCTAGTCGGCTGAGTGCCCGCACGCTCGTTTTATGTGTTGACTTAGGCATACGAAGTTCATCCCTAGTCTAAGCATACGGAGTTCATTCCCATTCTAAGATCAGACTGGACTGAGGGTTGCGGTAGTAGGATCGGCAGCACGCAGGGGGGACCGGGCCAATCCCCGGCTTGTGCATTCTACCTCTCCAGTCGGTTGAGCACCCGCACGCTCGTTTCATGGGTTGGCTTAGGCATAGGGAGTTCATTTCTTGTCTAAGCCCCAGCCAGACCGAGGGTTGTGGCAGTGGGACCAGCAGTACGTAAAGGGGGACCGAGCCGATCCCTGGCTTACGCATTATGCCTTTTCGATCGGTTCAGCGCCCGCACTCTTGTTTCGTGGGTTGGCTCAGGCATAAGGAGTTCATTCCCAGTCTAAGATCAGATTGGACTGAGGGTTGCATTAGCAGGATCGACAGCATGCAGGAGGGATTGGGTCGATCCCCGCCTTACGCATTCTGCCTCTTCGGTCGGTTGAGCGCCCGTACGCTCGTTTCATGGGTTGGGTTAGGCATACAGAGTCCATTCCATGTCTAAGTATATGGAGTTCATTCCCATTCTAAGATCAGACCAAGCTGAGGGTTGTGGCAGCAGGACCAGCAGCAGGTTGACATCACGCAGGGTGGGACCGGGCCAATCCCCGGCTTGCACATTCTACCTCTCCGATCGGCTAAGCACCCGCACGCTCATTTCGTGGGTTGGCTTAGGCATACAAAGTTCATTCCATGTCTAAGCCCCAGTCGGACCAAGGGTTGTGGCAGCAGGACCGGCAACGTGATCGATAGCACGTAGAGGGGGACCAGACTGTTCCTCGGCTTACGCATTATGCCTCTTCGATCGACCGCTTCGGCCGACTGAGCACCCACACGCTCATTTCATGGGTTGACTTAGGCATACGAAGTTCATCCCCAATCTAAGCATACAGAGTTCATTCCTAGTCTAAGATCAGATCGGACCGAGGGTTGTGACAGCAGGATCAACAGCATGCAAGGGGGACCGGGCCGATTCTCGACTTGCGCATTCTGCCTCTCCGGCCAACTGAGGGCCCACACGCCCATTCCATGGGTTGGTTTAGGCATAGGGAGTTCATTCCATGTCTAAGCCCCAGTCGGACTGAGGGTTGTGGCAGCGGGATCTGCAGCACGCAGGGGGAGCCGGGCCGATCCCCGACTTGTGCATTCTGCCTCTCCGGCCGAATGAGCACCCACACGCCCGTTTCATGGGTTGGCTTAGGTATACGGAGTTCATTCCATGTGTAAGCTCTAGTCGGACTGAAGGTTGTGGTAGTGGGACTGACAGCATGTAGAGGGGGATCGGACCGATCCCCGGCTTGCGTATTATGCCTCTTCGGCCAGCTTAGCGCCCGCATGCTCGTTTCATGGGTTGACTTAGGCATACGGAGTTCATTCCCAGTGTAAGATCGAATTGGACCGAGGGTTGCAGCAGGAGGATCGACAGCACGCAGGGTAGGATCGGGTCAATCCCCGACTTACGTATTCTGCCTCTCAGGCCGACTGAGCGCCCGTACGCTCGTTTCGTGGGTTGGCTTAGGCATACGGAGTTCATTCCATGTCTAAGCATACGGAGTTCATTCCCAGTCTAAGATCGTGCCGGATCGAGGGTTACGACAGCAGGACCAGTAGCAGGATTGGTAGCACGCAGGGGGGACCAGGCTGATCCCTGGCTTGCGTATTCTACCTCTCCGACTGGCTGAGTGCCTGCATGCTTGTTTCGTGGGTTAGCTTAGGCATACGGAGTTCATTCCATGTCTAAGCCCCAGTCGGACCGGGGGTTGTGGCAAATGGAGTTCATCCCCAGTCTAAGCATACGGAGCTCATTCCCAGTCTAAGATTTTGAGCCATGGTGCACATGTTGGGCTTGGGCATATGCTGTGCCGCATTTTTTTTGCCCGGGGCACCATCGTCGGAGCATTGTCAGAGAGCCTAACCGGTAGCATTGGGGGTTTCGACGATTGGGGATTCCGACGATTGGGGGGCCGGGGGGTGTGCACACATGATGTTCGATGGGTGCTGGTACTTGCCCTTATATTGGCCCCCTATCCCTCATCAAACCTCCAGAACTCACACCCCCTTAAAGAGCATTTGATATTTTATCGGTTTGCTGCCAGTAGCCATTAAAGTGTTTGAAATGGGGACACTTTTGTCAAACGGTCACAAAATCTTCTCTACTTCGAGTTTTTGGCTGAATTTTTTTGTGCATCACAACAAAAATACAAGGATCACCTCTACCAAATTTAGGGACAAAACTCTTTCTAAAACAATTTTAAAAAAATCTCGAACCACAAAATGTTTCCAAAATCATGAAAAATAGAAAACGGGTCGTCTTGCCATGAAACTTCACATGAAGGCTTAGGGGACCTACCGTTCGATCCCCGGCTTGCGCATTCTGCCTCTCTAGTTGGCTGAGCACCTGCACGCCCATTTCGTGGGTTGGCTTAGGCATAGGGAGTTCATTCATAGTCTAAGATTGGATCAGACTGAGGGTTGTGGTGACAAGATCGACAGCACGTAGAGGGGACCTGGCCGATCCCTGGCTTGCGCATTCTACCTCTCCGACTGGCTGAGCGCCCTAACGCTCGTTTCATGGGTTGGCTTAGGCATACGGAGTTCATTCCATGTCTAAGCATATGGAGTTCATTCCCAATCTAAGATTTTGAGCCACAGTGCACATGTTGGGCTCGGGCATGTGCTGGTGCCAAATTTTTTTCGCTCGGGGCACCATCGTCGGAGCATCGCCGGAGAGCATAATCGACGGTATTAGGGGTTCCGGTGATTAGGGGGTCGGGGGGTGTGCGCACATGATGTGAGATGGGTGCTGGTACTTGGCCCTTATATTGGCCCCCTATCCCTCCTCAAACCTCGAGAACTCACACCCCCTTAAAGAGCATTTGAGATTTTATAGGTTTGCTGCCAGTAGCCATTAAAGTGTCTGAAATGGGGACACTTGTTTCAAACGGTCACAAAATCTTCTCCACTTCGACTTTTTAGCTGAATTTTTTTGTGCATGCCAAGAAAAATACAAGGATCACCTCTACCAAATATAAGGACAAAAATCTTTCTGAAAAAATTTAAAAAAATCTTGAACCGTAAAAAGTTTCAAAAATCCTGAAAAATAGAAAACGGGTTGTCTTGCCACGAAACTTCACATGAAGGCTTAGGGGACCATTGTATGAATTGAGAAGCCATAAAAATTGCATTGGCACAGAAAAAATTGCTTGAACCCAACTACCACCCGTTCGATCCCCGGCTTGCGCATCTTGCCTTTCTGGTCAGCTGAGCACCCGCACGCTCGTTTCGTGGGTTGACAAATGCATACGGAGTTCATCCCTAGTCTAAGCATACGGAGTTCATTCCCAGTCTAAGATCGAATCGGACCGAGGGTTGCGACAGCAGGATCGACAGCACGCAGGGGGGATCGGGCTGGTCCTCAATTTACGCGTTTGCCTCTCCGACCGGTTGAGCGATCGTATGCCCGTTTCATGGGTTGGCTTAGGCATAAGGAGTTGATTCCATGTCTAAGCCCCAGCCAGACCAAGCGTTGTGGCAGCGGGACCGGCAGCACGCAGAGGGGACCGGGTCGATCCCCGGCTTGCACATTATGCCTCTCTGGTCGGCTCAATGCCCACACGCTCGTTTCGTGGGTTGACATAGGCATACGGAGTTCATTCCCAGTCTAAGATTGAACCAAACCAAGGGTTGCGGTAGCAGGATTGATAGCACGCAGGGGGGAGTGGGTCGATCCCCGGCTTGCACATTCTGCCTCTCCGGTAGGCTGAGCACCCACACGCTCGTTTCGTGGGTTGGCTTAGGCATACGGAGTTCATACCATGCCTAAGCATACGGAGTTCATTCCCAGTCTAAGATCAGACTGGATCGAGGGTTGTAGCAACAGAACCAGCAGCAGGATCGGTAGCATGCAGGGGGGGATCGAGTCGATCCCTAGCTTGCGTATTTTACCTCTCCGACTAGCTGAGTGCCCACACGCTTGTTTCGTGGGTTGGCTTAGGCTTACGGAGTTCATTCCATGTGTAAGCCCCAGCCAGACTGAGGGTTGCGACAGCAAGATCACCAGCAGGATCGACAGCACACAGAGGGGACCGGGCTGATCCCCGACTTACACATTATGCCTTTCTAACCGGCTGAGCGCCCATACGCTCGTTTTGTGGGTTGACTTAGGCATACGGAGTTAATCCCCAGTTTAAGCATACGAAGTTCATTCCTAGTCTAAGATTGAACCAGACCGAGTGTTGCGACAGCAGGATCGGTAGCACGTAGCTTACACATTCTGCCTCTCCGGCCGACTGAGCGCCCGCACGCCCATTTCATGGGTTAACTTAGGCATAGGGAGTTCATTCCATGTCTAAGCCCCAGCCAGACCGAGGGTTGTGGAAGTGGGACCGGCAGCACATAGAGGGGGATCGAGCTGATCCCTAGCTTGCCCATTATGCCTCTTCGGTCGGCTCAGTGCCCGCGCGCTCGTTTCGTGGGTTGACTTATGCATACAAAGTTAATTCTCTATCTAAGATCAGACTGGACTGAGGGTTGTAGCAGCAAGATCGACAACACGCTGGGGGGACCGGGTCAATCCCTGGCTTGCGCATTCTGCCTCTTCGACCGACTGAGCGCCCGCATGCTCGTTTCGTGGGTTGGCTTTGGCATACGGAGTTCATTCCACGTCTAAGCGTATGGAGTTCATTCCCAGTCTAAGATTTTGAGCCATGGTACACATGCTAGGCTCGGGCATGTGCTGGTGCCGTATTTTTTTCGCCCGGGGCACCATCACCGGAGAGCCTAATCTGCGGCATTAGGGGTTCCGACGATTGGGCGGGCCAGGGGGGTGTGCGCACATGATGTGCGATGGGTGCTGGTAGTTGGAACTTATATTGGCCCCTATCCCTCATCAAACCTCAAGAACTCACACCCCCTTATAGAGTATTTGAGATTTTATAGGTTTGCTACCAGTAGCCATTAAAGTGTATGAAATGGGGACACTTTTTTCAAACGGTCACAAAATCTTCTCCACTTCGACCTTTTTAGCTGAATTTTTTTGTACATGCCAACAAAAATACAAGGATCACTTCTACCAAGTTTGGGTACAAAACACTTTCTAAAAAAAGTTTAAAAAATCCCGAACCGTAAAAAGTTTCAAAATTCATGAAAAATAGAAAACGGGTCGTCTTGCCACGAAACTTCACATGAAGGCTTAGGGGACCATTGTATGAATTTACAAGCCATAATAAAGGCATTGGCATGGTAGAAATATGAAGATGTGCTTGAACCCACCTAGCACCCGTTCGATCCCGGGCTTGCTCTTGCCTCTCTGGTCGACTGAGCGCCCGCACGCTCGTTTTGTGGGTTGACTTAGGCATACGGAGTTCATCCCCAGTCTAAGCATAAGGAGTTCATTCCCAGTCTAAGATCGAACTGGACCAAGGGTTACAGCAGTAGGATCGGCAGCACGCAGGGTGGACCGGGTCGATCCCCAAGTTGCACATTCTGCATCTTCGATCGGTTGAGCGCCCGTACGCCCGTTTCATGGGTTGGCTTAGGCATAGGGAGTTCATTCCATATCTAAGCCCCAGTCGGACCGAGGGTTGTGGCAGCGGGACCGGCAGCACGCAGAGGGGGACCGGGCTAATCCCCGGCTTGCGTATTATGCCTCTCCAGTCGGCTCAGTGCCCGCACGCTCATTTCATGGGTTGACTTAGGCATACAGAGTTCATTCCCAATATAAGATCAGATCGGATCGAGGGTTGCGGCAGTAGGATCGGCAGCACGCAGGGGGGACCAGGTTGATCCCGACTTGTGCATTCTACCTCTCTGGCCAGCTGAGTGCCCGCACGCTCGTTTCGTGGGTTGGCTTAGGCATAGGGAGTTCATTCCATGTCTAAGCCCTAGCCAGACCGAGGGTTGTGGCAGTGGGACCGACAGCATGCAGAAGGGGACCGGGTCGATCCTCGGCTTACGCATTATGCCTCTTCGGTTGGCTCAGCGCCCGCACGCTCATTTTGTGGGTTGACTTATGCGTACGGAGTTAATTCCCAGTCTAAGATCAGACCAGACCGAGGGTTGTGGCAGCAGGATCGACAGCACACAGTGGGGGACCGAGCCGATCCTCGGCTTGAGCATTCTATCTCTCTGGTCGACTGAGCGCCCGCACGCTCGTTTCGTGGGTTAACTTAGACATACAAAGTTCATCCCCAGTCTAAGCATACGGAGTTCATTCCCAGTCTAAGATCAGACCGGATCGAGGGTTACGGCAGTAGGATCAGTAGCACGCGGAGGGGACCGGGCCGATCTTCGGATTACGCATTCTACCTCTCCAGTCAGCTGAACGCCCGCACAGCCAATTCGTGGGATGGTTAGGCATAGGGAGTTCATTCCAAGTCTAAGCCCCAGTCGAACCGAGGGTTGTGGCAGCAGGGCCTGCAGCATGCAGAGGGGGACCGAGTCGATCCCCGGCTTGTACATTATGCCTTTCCGGTCGGCTCAACGCCCGCACGCTCGTCTCATGGGTTGACTTAAGCATACGGAGTTCATCCCCAGTCTAAGCATACGGAGTTCATTCCCAGTCTAAGATCAGACTGGATCGAGGCTTACGACAATAGGATCGGCACATGCAGGGGGGACCGGACAGATCCCTTGCTTGCGCATTCTGCCTCTCCAATCGGCTGAGTGCTCGCATGGTCATTTCATGGGTTGGCTTAGGCATAGGGAGTTCATTCCATGTCTAAGCCCCAGCCAGACCGAGGGTTGTGGTAGCGGGATCGGCAGCAGCAGAAAGGGATCGGGCCGATCACCAACTGGTGCATTATGCCTCTCCGATCGGCTCAGTGCCCGCACGCTCATTTCGTGTGTTGACTTAGGCATACGGAGTTCATTCCCTATCTAAGATTAGACCAGACTGAGGGTTGCAACAGTAGGATGAACAGCATGCAGTGGGACAGGACCGATCCCCGGCTTACGCATTCTGCCTCTCTGACCAGCTGAGCACCCGCATGCCCATTTCGTGGGTTGGCTTAGGCATAAGGAGTTCATTCCATGTCTAAGCCCCAGCCAGACTGAGGGTTGTGGCTGCGAGACCGACAGCACGCAGAGGGGGACTGGGTCGATCCCCAGCTTACGCATTATGCCTCTCCAGCCAGCTCAGCGCTAGCACCCTCATTTCGTGGGTTGACTTAGGCATACGGAGTTCATTCCTAGTCTAAGATCGGATCGGACTGAGGGTTGCAGTAGCAGGATCGACAGCACACAGGGGGGGACCAGGTTGATCTCTAGCTTGCGCATTCTGCCTCTCCGAGCAACTAAGCGCCCGTACGCTCATTTCGTGGGTTGGCTTAGGCATATAGAGTTTATTCCATGCCTAAGCATACGGAGTTCATTCCTAGTCTAAGATCAGACCGGACCGAAGCTTGCGACAGCAGGACCAGTATCAGGATTGACTACACGTAGGGGGGACCAGGTCGATCCTGCTTACGCATTCTGCCTCTCCTACCTGCTGAGCGCTCGTACGCTCGTTTCGTGGGTTGGCTTAGTTATACGAAGTTCATTCCGTGTTTAAACCCCAGTCAGACCAAGGGTTGTGGCAATAGGACCGACAATCGGATCGGCAACACACAGAGGGGGACCGGGCTGATCCCTGGCTTACGCGTTATGCCTCTCCGACCGACCTCTCCGTCGGCTGAGCGCCCGTACGCTCGTTTCATGGGTTGACTTAGGCATATGGAGTTCATCCCCAGTCTAAGCATACGGAGCTCATTCCCAATCTAAGATCAAACTGACCGAAGGTTGCGGCAGCAGGATCAGCAGCACGCAGGGGGGACCAACCCAATCCTCGACTTGCGCATTTTGCCTCTCCAGTCGGCTGAGCACCCGCACGTCCGTTTCGTGGGTTGGCTTAGGCATAGGGAGTTCATTCCATGTCTAAGCCCCAGTCAGACTGAGGGTTGTGGTGGCGGGACCTGCATCACGCAGAAAGGGACCGAGCCGATCCCCGGTTTGTGCATTATGCCTCTTCGATCGGCTTAACACCCGTACGCTCCTTTTGTGGGTTGACTTATACGTACGGAGTTCATTCCCAGTCTAAGATCAGACCGGATTGAGGGTTGCGGTAGTAGGATCGACAGCACGTAGGGGGGATCGGGCCAATCCCTGGCTTGCACATTCTACCTCTCCGACCGACTGAGCGCCTGCGCGCTCGTTTCGTGGGTTGGCTTGGGCATACGGAGTTCATTCCACGTCTAAACATACGAGTTCATTCCCAGTCTAAAATTTTTTGCATGCCAACAAAAATACATGGATCACCTCTACCAAATTTGGGGACAAAACTCTTTCTAAAAAAATTTTAAAAAATCTCGAACCGCAAAAAGTTTCAAAAATCATGAAAAATAGAAAACGGATCGTCTTGCCACGAAACTTCACAAGAAGGCTTAGGGGACCATTGTATGAATATACAAGCCATAAAAATGGCATTGGCATGGCAGAAATATGAAGATGTGTTTGAACCCACCTACCACCTGTTCGATCCCCAGCTTGCGCATCCTGCCTCTCCAGTCAGCTAAGCACATGTACGCTCGTTTCGTGAGTTGACTTAGCCATACGGAGTTCATCCCTAGTCTAAGCATACGGAGTTCATTCCCAGTGTAAGATTGGATCGGACCGAGGGTTGCGACAGCAGGATCGGTAGCACGCAGGGGGGACCAGGCTGATCTTCGGCTTGCGCATTCTGCCTTTTCGACCCACTGAGCACCCGCACGCCCGTTTCGTGGGTTGGCTTAGGCATAGGGTGTTCATTCCATGTCTAAGCCCCAGTCGGACCGAGGGTTTTGGCAACGGGACCGGTAGCACGCAGAGGGGGACTGGGCCGATCCCTGGCTTGCGCATTACGCCTCTCCGACCAGCTTAGCGCCCGCACGCTCGTTTCGTGGGTTGACTTAGGAATAAAGAGTTCATTCCCAGTCTAAGATCAAACCGGACCGAGGTTTACGGTAGCAGGATCGACAGCACGTAAGGGGACCGGGCCGATCCCCAGCTTGTACATTCTACCTCTCCGACCGGCTGAGCGCCCGCACGCTCGTTTCGTGGGTTGGCTTAGGCATACGAAGTTCATTCCATGTCTAAGCCCCAGCTAGACCGAGGGTTGTAGCAGTAGGACTGGCAGCTGGATCGATAGCACGCGGAGGGGGATCGGGCTGATCCCCGGCTTACGCATTATGCCTCTTTGGCCGGCTGAGCGCCCGCACGCTCATTTCGTGGGTTGACTTAGGCATACGGAGTGCATCACCAGTCTAAGCATACGGAGTTCATTCCCATTCTTAGATCAAAAGGAATCGAGGGTTGCGGCAGCAGGATCGGCAGCACGCAGGGGGGACCGGGCCGATCCCCTGCTTGCGTATTCTGCCTCTCCAGCCGGCTGAGCACTCGCATGATCGTTTCGTGGGTTGGCTTAGGCATAGGGAGTTCATTCCATGTCTAAGCCCCAGCCGGACCGAGGGTTGTAGTAGCAGGATCGGCAGCACGTGGAGGGGGACCGGGCTGATCCTCGGCTTGCGCATTATGCCTCTCCGGCCATCTGAGCGACCATACGCTCATTTCGTGGGTTGACTTAGGCATACGGAGTTCATCCCCAGTCTAAGCATACGGAGTTCATTCCCAGTCTAAGATCAGACTGGACCGAGGCTTACGGTAGTAGGATAGGCACACGCAGGGGGGACCGGGCCGATCCCCTGCTTGCGCATTCTGCCTCTCTAACAGGTTGAGCGCCCGCATGGTCGTTTCGTGGGTTGGCTTAGGCATAGGGAGTTCATTCCATGTCTAAGCCCCAGCCGGACCTAGGGTTGTGGTAGCGGGATCGGCAGCACGTAGAGGGGGATCGTGCCAATCCCCGGCTAGCGCATTATGCCTCTCCGGTCGGCTTAATGCCCGCACGATCGTTTCGTGGGTTAACTTAGGCATACGGAGTTCATTCCCAGTCTAAGATTAGATCGGACTGAGGGTTGCAGCAGCAAGATCGACAGCATGCAGGGTGATAGGGCTGATCCCTGGCTTGCGCGTTCTGCCTCTCTGACCGGCTGAGCACCCGCACGCCCATTTCATGGGTTGGCTTAAGCATAGGGAGTTCATTCCATGTCTAAGCCCCAACCGGACCGAGGGTTGTGGCTGCGGGACCGATAGCACACAGAGGGGGACCGGGTCAGTCCTTGGCTTGCGTATTATGCCTCTCCAGCCAGCTCAGTGCCAGCACGTTCGTTTCATGGGTTGACTTAGGCATACGGAGTTCATTCCTAGTCTAAGATTGGATCGGACTGAGGGTTGCAGTAGCAGGATCGACAGCACACAGGGGGGATCGGGTCGATCTCTGGCTTGCACATTCTGCCTCTCTGACCGACTGAGCACCCACACGCTCATTTCGTGGGTTGGCTTAGGCATACAGAGTTCATCACCAGGCAGCAGGATCGGCAGCACGCAGGGGGGACCGGGCCAATCCCTGACTTGCGCATTCTGCCTCTCCGGCCGACTGAGCACCCGCATGCCCATTTTGAGGGTTGGCTTAGGCATAGGGAGTTCATTCCATGTCTAAGCCCCAGCCAAACCGAGGATTGTGGCAGTAAAACCGGCAGCGTGATCGACAGCACGTTGAGGGGGACCGGGCTGTTCCCTAGCTTACGCATTATGCCTCTCCGATCGACCTCTTCGGCCGGTTGAGTGCCCGCACGCTCATTTCATGGGTTGACTTAGGCATACGAAGTTCATCCCCAATCTAAGTATACAGAGTTCATTCCCAGTCTAAGATCAGATCGGATCGAGGGTTGTGACAGCAGGATCGACAGCATGCAGGGGGGACCGGGTCGATTACCGACTTGTGCATTCTGCCTCTCCGATCGGTTGAGGGCCCGCACGCCTATTTCTTGGGTTGGCTTAGGCATAGGTAGTTCATTCCATGTCTAAGCCCCAATTGGACAGAGGGTTGTGGCAGCACGCAGAAGGGGATCGGGCTTATCCCCTGCTTGCGCATTATGCCTCTTCGACTGACTCAGTGCCCGCACGCTCGTTTCGTGGGTTCACTTATGCAGACAGAGTTCATTCTCAGTCTAAGATCAGACCAGACCCAGGGTTATGACAGCAGGATTGACAAAATGTAGGGGGGATCGGGCCGATCCCCGGCTTGTGCATTCTGCCTTTCCGGCCGGCTGACCGCCCGTACGCTCGTTTCGTGGGTTGGCTTAGGCATACGGAGTTCATTCCATGTCTAAGCATATGGAGTTCATTCCCAGTCTAAGATTTTGAGCCATGATGCACATGCTGGGCTCGGGCATGTGCTGGTGCCACATTCTTTTCGTCGGGGGCACCATCGCCGGAGCATCGCCGGAGCATCGCCGGAGAGCCTAACCGACGGCATTGGGGGTTTCGGCGATTGGGGGGGCCGAGGGGTGTGTGCACATGATGTGCGATGGGTGCTCGTACTTGGCCCTTATATTGGCCCCCTATCCCTCATCAAACCTTGAGAAATCACACCCCTTAAAGAGCATTTGAGATTTTATAGGTTTGCTACCGGTAGCCAATAAAGTGTCTGAAATATGGACACTTTTTTCAAGCGGTCACAAAATCTTCTCCACTTCGAGTTTTTAGCTGAATGTTTTTGTGCATGCCAACAAAAATACAAGGATCACCTCTACCAAATTTGGGGACAAAACTCTTGCTAAAAAAATTTTAAAAAATCCCGAACCTTAAAAGGTTTCAAAAATCATGAAAAATAGAAAACGGGTCGTCTTGCCATGAAACTTCACATGAAGGCTTAGGGGACCCTTGTATGATTTTACAAGGCTGAAAAATGGCATTGGCATGGCAGAAATATGAATATGTGCTTGAACCCACCTACCACCCGTCCGATCCCCGGCTTGTGCATCCTGACTTTCTGGTCGGCTGAGCGACCGCACGCTCGTTTCAGGGGTTGACTTGGGCATACGGAGTTTATCCCCAGTCTAAGCATACGGAGTTCATTCCCGATCTAAGATCGGACCGGATCGAGGGTTACGGCAGCAGGATCGACAGCACGCAGGGGGGACCGGGCCAATCCTCAGATTGCGCATTCTGCCTCTCCGACTGGCTAAGTGCCTGCACGCCCATTTCGTTGGTTGGAATAGGCATAGGGAGTTCATTCCATGTCTACGCCCCAACCGGATCGAGGGTTGTGGTAGCGGGACCGACAGCACGCAGAGGGGGATCGGGCCGATCCCCGGCTTGCTCATTATGCCTCTCCAGCCGGCTCAACGCTCGCACGCTCGTTTCGTGGGTTGACTTAGGCATACATAGTTCATTCCCAGTCTAAGATTGGATCAGACCGAGGGTTGTGGTAGCAGGATCGATGCACGCAGGGGGGACCGGGCCGATCCTCGACTTGCACATTCTACCTCTCCGGTCGGCTGAGCACCCGCACGCTCGTTTTGTGGGTTGGCTTAGGCATACGGAGTTCATTCCATGTCTAAGCATACGTTAATTCCCAGTCTAAGATAGGATCAAACCGAGGGTTGCGATAGCAGGACCAGCAGCAGGATCGACATCACGCAGGAGGGATAGGGCCGATCCTCGGCTTACGCATTCTGCCTCTCCGGCTGGCTGAGCACTCGCACGCTCATTTCTTAGGTTGGCTTAGGTATACGGAATTCATTCCATGTCTAAGCCCTAGCCAGACTGAGGGTTGTGGCAGCAAGACCAACAGCGGGATTGGCAGCACACAGAGGGGGATCGGGCTGATCCTCTGCTTGTGCATTATGCCTCTTCGATCGGCCTCTCTGACCGGTTGAACGCTCGTACGCTCGTTTCATGGGTAGACTTAGGCATACAGAGTTCATCCCCAGTCTAAGCATACGGAGTTCATTCCCAGTCTAAAATCGGACCGGACCGAGGGTTGCGACAGTAGGATCGACAGCACGCAGGGGGACCGGGTTGATCCTCAACTTGCGCATTCTACCTCTCCGGTCGGCTGAGCGCCCGCACGCTCGTCTCGTGGGTTGGCTTAGGCATAAAGAGTTCATTCCAAGTCTAAGCTTGAGCCGGATCGAGGGTTGTGGTAGCAGGACTGGCAGCACGTAGAAGGGGACTGAACCGATCCCCGGCTTGCGCATTATGCCTCTTCGGCCGTCTCAGTGCTCGCACGCTCATTTCGTGGGTTGAGTTATGCATACGGAGTTCATTCCCAGTCTAAGATCAGACCAAATCGAGGGTTGTGGCAGCAGGATCGACAGCACACAGGGCGGATCGGGTCGATCCCCGACTTGCGCATTCTGCCTCTTTGGCCTGCTGAGCGCCTGCACGCTCGTTTCGTGGGTTGCTTTAGGCATACGGAATCCATTCCATGTCTAAGCATACGGAGTTCATTCCCAGTCTAAGATTTTGAGCCACGGTGCACATCCTGGGCTCGGGCATGTGCTGGTGTAGCATTTTTTTCCCTAGGGAACTATCGTCGGAGAATCGCTGAAGAGCCTAACCGGTGGCATTGGGGGTTCCGGTGATTGGGGGGGCCAGGGGGTATGCATACATGATGTGCGATGGATGCTGGTACTTGGCCCTTATATTGGCCCCCTATCCCTCATCAAACCTCAAGAACTCACACCCCCTTAAAGAACATTTCAAATTTTATAGGTTTGCTGCCAGTAACCATTAAAGTGTCTGAAATGGGGACACTTTTTTCAAACGGTCACAAAATCTTCTCCACTTCAAGTTTTTAGCTGAATTTTTTTATGCATGCCAACAAAAATACAAGGATCACCTCTACCAAATTTGGGACAAAACTCTTTCTAAAAAAATTTAAAAAAATCTCGAACCGCAAAAAGTTTAAAAAATCATGAAAAATAGAAAACGGGTCATCTTGCCACGAAACTTCACATGAAGGCTTAGGGGACCATTGTATGAATTTACATGCCATAAAAATGGCATTGGCATGGCAGAAATATAAGATGTGCTTGAACCCACCTACCACCCGTTCGATCCCCGGCTTGCGCATCATGCCTCTCTGGTCGGCTGAGCGCCCGCACGTTGGTTTCTGGGTTGACTTAGGCATACGAAGTTCATCCCTAGTCTACGTATGCAGAGTTCATTCCCAGTCTAGGATCAAACCAGACCGAATGTTGCGGCAGCAGGATCGGCAGCACGCAGAAGGGATCGGGCCGGTCCCCGGCTTACGTATTTTGCCTCTCCGATCGGTTGAGTGCCCGAATGCCCGTTTCATAGGTTCGCTTAGGCATAAGGAGTTCATTCCATGTCTAAGCCCCAGCCGGACTGAGGGTTGTGGCAGCGGGATCGGTAGCACGCAGAGGGGGACCTGGCTGATCCTCGACTTACGCATTATGCCTCTTCGGTCGGTGCAGTATCCGTACGCTCGTTTCGTGGGTTGACGTAGGCATACAGAGTTCATTCCCAGTCTAAGATCGGATCGGACTGAGGGTTACGATAGTAGGATTGACAGTGTGCAAGGGGGATCGGGCTGATCCCCAGCTTGCAAATTTTGCCTCTCCGACCGGCTGAGCGCCCGTACGCTCGTTTCCTGGGTTGGCTTAGGCATACGGAGTTCATTCCATGTCTAAGCATAAGGAGTTCGTTCCCAGTCTAAGATCGGACCAGACCGAAGGTTGCGGTAGCAGGACCAGAAGCAGGATCGACACCACGTAGGGGGGATCAGATCGATCCTTGGGTTGCGCATTCTGCCTCTCCGACCAGCTGATCGCCCGCACACTGGTTTCATTGGTTGGCTTAGGCATACGGAGTTCATTCCATGTCTAAGCCCCAGTCGGACCGAGGGTTGTGGCAGCAGGACCGAGGGTTGTGGCAGCATGTAGAGGGGGATCAGGCTGATCCCCGGCTTGCTCATTATGCCTCTCCAGCTGGCTCAGCGTCTGCACGCTCGTTTCATGAGTTGACTTAGGCATACGGAGTTCATTCCCAATCTAAGATCGAATCGGACCAAGGGTTGCGACAATAGGATCGACAGCACACAGGGGGGACCAGGCCGATCCCCAGCTTACGCATCTGCCTCTCTAGTCAGTTGAGCACCCGCACGCTCGTTTCACGGGTTGGCTTAGGCATACGGAGTTCATTCCATGTCTAAGCATAAGGAGTTCATTCCCAGTCTAAGATCATACTAGACTGAGGGTTGTGGTAGCAGGACCAGAAGCAGGATCGATAATAAGTAGGGGGGACCAGGTCGATCCCCGGCTTGCGTATTCTGCCTCTCTGGCTGGCTGAGCGCCTGCACGCTCGTTTCGTGGGTTGACTTAGGCATACGGAGTTCATCCCCAGTCTAAGCATACAGAGTTCATTCACAGTCTAATATCAGACCGGACCAAGGGTTGTAGCAGTAGGATCGGCAGCACGCAGGGGGGATCGGGCCGATCCTCGGCTTACGCATTGTGCCTCTCCGGTTGGCTCAGCGCCCGCACGCTCATTTCGTGGGTTGACTTATGCATACAGAGTTCATTCCCAGTCCAAGATCAGACCAGACCGAGGGTTGTGGTAGCAAGATCGACATCACGTAGGGGTGATCAGGACGATCCCTGGCTAGTGCATTCTGCCTCTCCGACCGACTGAGCGCCCTCACATTCATTTCATGGGTTGGCTTAGGCATACGGAGTTCATTCCATGTCTAAGCATACGGAGTTCATTCCCAGTCTAAGATTTTGAGCTACGGTGTACATGCTGGGCTCGAGCCTGTGCTGGTGTCACTTTTTTTTCACCCAGGGCACCATCGTCGGAGCATCGTCGAAGAGTCTAACCGGTGGCATTGAGGGTTCCGACGATTGGGGGGCCGGGGGGTGTGCGCACATGATTTGTGATGGGTGCTGGTACTTGGCCCTTATATTGGCCCCCTATCCCTCATCAAACCTCGAGAACTCACACCCCCTTAAAGAGCGTTTGAGATTTTATAGGTTTGCTGCCAGTACCCATTAAAGTGTCTGAAATAGGGACTCTTTTTTCAAATGGTCACCAAATCTTCTCCACTTTGAGTTTTTAGCTAAAATTTTTTGTACATGCCAAAAAAAATACAAGGATCAGCTCTACCAAATTTACGGACAAAACACCTTCTAAAAAAATTTTAAAAAATCTCGAACCAAAAAAAGTTTTGAAAATCGTGAAAAATAGAAAATGGGTCGTCTTGCCACGAAACTTCATATGAAGGCTTAGGGGACCATTGTATGAATTTACAAGCCATAAAAATGGCATTGGCATGGCATAAATATGAAGATGTGCTTGAACCCACCTACCACTCGTTCGATCCCCAGCTTGCGCATCTTACCTTTCTGGTCGACTGAGCATCCGCACGCTCATTTCATGGGTTGACTTAGGATACGGAGTTCATCCCTAGTCTAAGCATACGGAGTTCATTCCCAGTCTAAGATCAGACTGGACCGAGCCTTACGACAGTAGGATCGACACACGCAGGGGGGATCGGGCCGATCCCCTGCTTGCACATTCTGCCTCTTCAGCCGGCTGAGCGCCCGTATGGTCGTTTCATGGGTTGGCTTAGGCATAGGGAGTTCATTCCATGTTTAAGCCCCAGCTGGATCGAGGGTTGTGGTAGCGGGATCGGTAGCATGCAGAGGGGGATCGGGCAGATCCCCGGCTGGCACATTATGCCTTTCCGATCGACTAAGTGCCCGCACGCTCGTTTCATGGGTTGACTTAGGCATACGGAGTTCATTCCCAGTCTAAGATCGGACCAGACCAAGGGTTCCGACAGTAGGATCGACAGCACACAGGGGGGACTAGGCCGATCCCTGGCTTGCTCATTCTGCCTCTCCGACAGGCTAAACGCCCGCACGCTCATTTCGTGGGTTGGCTTAGGTATACGGAGTTCATTCCATGTCTAAGCATACAGACCGAGGGACCAGCAGCAGGATCGATAGCTCACAGAGGGGATCGAGCCGATCCTCGGCTTACGCATTCTACCTCTCTGACCGACTGAGTGCCCGCACGCTCGTTTTGTGGGTTAGTTTAGGCATACGGAGTTCATTCTATATTTAAGCCCTAGCCAGACCGAGGGTTATGGTAGCAGGATCGGCAGCACGTAGAGTGGGACCGAGCTGATCCTCGGCTTGTGCATTACGCCTCTCCGATCAGCCCTTCCAATCGATTGAGCGCCCGCACACTCATTTCGTGGGTTGACTTAGGCATACGAAGTTCATCCCCAGTCTAAGGATACGGAGTTCATTCCCAGTCTAAGCAGCACGCAGAGGGGAACTGGGTCGATCCTCGTCATGCGCATTATGCCTCTCCGATCGGCTCAGTGCCCGAACACTTGTTTCGTGGGTTGACTTAGGCATATGGAGTTCATTCCCAACCTAAGATCGGATCGGACCGAGGGTTGCGGTAGTAGGATCGACAGCACGTAGGGGGGATCAGGTCGGTCCCCAACCTGCTCATTCTGCCTCTCCGGTCGGCTGAGGACCCGCACGCTCATTTCGTGGGTTGGTTTAGGCATACGAAGTTCATTCCATGTCTAAGCATATAGAGTTCATTCCCAGTCTAAGATCAGATTGGACCAAGGGTTACGGTAGCAGGACCAGTAGTAGGATCGGCAGCACGCAGGGGGATCGGGTCGATCCCCAGCTTGTGCATTCTGCTATTTCGGCTAGCCTCTCCGGCTGGTTGAGTGCCCGCACGCTCGTTTCGTGGGTTGACTTTGGCATACGGAGTTCATCCCGAGTCTAAGCATACGAAGTTCATTCCCAGTCTAAGATCGGATTGGACCGAGGGTTATGGCAGTAGGATCAAACCGATCCCCAGCTTGCGCATTCTGCCCCTCTGGTCGGTTGAGTGCCCACACGCTCGTTTCCTGGGTTGGCTTAGGGATACAGAGTTCATTCCCTGTCTAAGCATACGAAGTTCACTCCCAGTCTAAGAGTTTAAGCCACGGTGCACATGCTGGGCTTGGGCATTTGCTGGTGCCACATTTTTTTTGCTCGGGGCACTATCACCGAAGCATCACCAGAGAGCCTAACCGACGGCATTGGGGGTTTCGATGATTGGGGGGTCGGGGGGTGTGCACACATGATGTGCAATGGGTGCTGGTACTTGGCCCTTATATTGGCCCCCTATCCCTCATCAAACCTCGAGACCCCACACCCCCTTAAAGAGCATTTGAGATTTTATAGGTTTGCTGCCAGTAGCCATTAAAGTGTCTGAAATAGGGACACTTTTTTCAAAAGATCACAAAATCTGCTCCACTTCAAGTTTTTAGCTGAATTGTTTTTTGCATGCCAACAAAAGTACAAGGATTACCTCTACCAAATTTGGACACAAAATGCTTTCTAAAAAAATTTTAAAAAATCTCGAACCGTAAAATGTTTTGAAAATCGTGAAAAATAGAAAACGAGTCGTCTTGCCATGAAACTTCACATGAAGGCTTAGGGGACCATTGCATGAATTTACAAGCCTTAAAAATGGCATTGGCAAGGAAAAAATATGAAGATGTGCTTGAACCAACCTACCACCCGTTCGATCCCCAGCTTGCGCATCCTGCCTCTTTGGTCGGTTAAACCGGACCGATGGTTGTGGCAGCGGGATCGGTAGCATGTAGAGGGGGACCGGGCCGATCCCTGGCTTGCGCATTATGCCTCTCCGGCCAGCTCAGCGCCCGCAAGCTCGTTTCGTGGGTTGACTTAGGCATACGGAGTTCATTCCCAGTCTAAGATCGGACCGGACTGAGGCTTGCGACAACAGGATCGACAGCACGCAGAGGGGACTGGGTCGATCTCTGGCTTGCACATTCTACCTCTTCGGTCGGCCAAGCACCCGCATGCCCGTTTCATGGGTTGACTTAGGCATAGGGAGTTCATTCCATGTTTAGGCCCCAGCCGGATCAAGGGTTGTGGTAGCTGGACCGAGGAGCACGCAGAGGGGGATCGAGCAGATCGTCGGCTTACGCATTATGCCTCTCCGACTGGCTCAGTGCCCGCACGCTCCTTTCATGGGTTGACTTAGGCATACAGAGTTCATTCCCAGTGTAAGATCAGATCAAACTGAGGGTTGCGACAGCAGGATCGACAGCACGCAGGGGTGACCGGGCCGGTCCCGACTTGTGCATTTTTCCTCTTCGGTCGACTGAGCACCCGCAAGCTCATTTCGTGGGTTGGCTTAGGCATACGGAGTTCATTCCATGTCTAAGCATACGAAGTTCATTCCCAGCCTAAGATCAGACTGGACTGAGGGTTGTGGTAATAGGACCAGCAACAGGATCGACAGCACGTAGGGGGGACCGGGCCGATCCCCGACTTGCGTATTCTTCCTGTCCGACCGACTGAGCGCCCGCACGCTCGTTTCATGGGTTGACTTAGGCATACAGAGTTCATCCCCAGTCTAAGCATACAGAGTTCATTCCAGTCTAAGATCAGATCAGACTGAGGGTTACGACAGCAGGATCGATAGCATGCAGGTGGGATCGGGTCGATCCCCGGCTTGCGCATTCTGCCTCCCCGATCGGCTGAGGGCCCGCACGCCCGTTTCGTGGGTTGGCTTAGGCATAGGGAGTTCATTCCACGTATAAGCCCCAGCCAGACTGAGGGTTGTGCCAGTGGGATCGGTAGCACATAGAAGGGGATCGGGTTGATCCCCGACTTGCGCATTCTGCCTCTCCGGTTGGCTGAGCGCCCGCACGCTCGTTTCGTGGGTTGGCTTAGGCATACGGAGTTCATTCCAAGTCTAAACATACGGAGTTCATTCCCAGTGTAAGAGTTTGAGCCACGGTGCACATGCTAGGCTCGGGCATGTGCTGGTGCCACATTTTTTTTGCCCGAGGCACCATCGTTGGAGCATCCCCGGAGAGCCTAACTGGCGGCATTGGGGGTTCCGACGATTGGGAGGGCTGGGGGGTGTGCGCACAAGATGTGCGATGGGTGCTGGTACTTGGCCCTCATATTGGTCCCCTATCCCTCATCAAACCTCAAGAACTCACACCCCTTTAAAGAGCATTTGAGATTTTATAGGTTTGCTGCCAGTAGCCATTAAAGTGTCTGAAATGGGGACACTTTTTTCAAACGGTCACAAAATCTTCTCCACTTCGAGTTTTTAGCTGAATTTTTTTGAGCATGCCAAAAAAAGTACAAGGATTACCTCTACCAAATTTGGACACAAAATTATTTCTAAAAAAATTTTAAAAAATCCTGAAACGTAAAAAGTTTCAAAAATCATGAAAAATAAAAAACGGGTCGTCTTGCCGCGAAACTTCACATGAAGGCTTAGGGGACCATTGTATGAATTTAAAAGCCATAAAAATGGCATTGGCATGGTAGAAATATGAAGATGTACTTGAACCCACCTATCATCCGTTCGATCCCTGGCTTGCGCATCCTACCTCTCTGGTCGGCTGAGCGTCCGCACACTCGTTTCATGGGTTGACTTAGGCATATAGAGTTCATCCCCAGTCTAAGCATATGGAGTTCATTCTCAGTCTAAGATCAGAACGAATTGAGGGTTGCGGCAGCAGGATCGACAGCATGTAGGGGGACTAGGCCGATCCCTAGCTTGCACATTCTGCCTCTCCGACCGGCTGAACGCCCGCACACCCTTTTCATGGGTTGGCTTAGGCATACGGAGTTCATTCCATGTCTAAGCCCTAGCCGAATTGAGGGTTGTGGCAGCAGGACCTGCAGCACGTAGAGGGGGATTGGGTTGATCCCCAACTTGTGCATTATGCCTCTCTGATTGGCTCAACGCCCGTACGCTCATTTTATGGGTTGACTTAGGCATACGGAGTTCATTCCCAATCTATGATTGGACCGGACTGAAGGTTGTGGCAGTAGGTTCGACAGCACGCAGGGGGGAGCAGGTCGGCCCCCGATTTACGTATTCTACCTCTCCAGCCAGTTGAGCACCTGTACACTCGATTCGTGGGTTGGCTTAGGCATACGGAGTTCATTCCATGTCTAAGCATAAGGAGTTCATTCCCAGTCTAAGATCGGATCAGACCAAGGGTTGCGATAGCAGGATTGGCAGCACACAAGAGGGAACTGGGCTGATCCCCGACTTGCACATTCTACCTCTCCGGCCGGCTGAGCGCCTGCATGCTCATTTTATGGGTTGGCTTAGGCATACGGAGTTCATTCCATGTCTAAACCCCAGCTGGACTGAGGGTTGTAGCAGTAGGACCGATAGCGGGATCGGTAGCATGCAGAAGGGGACCGGGTTGATTCTCGGCTTACACATTATGTCTCTCCGACCGACCTCTCCGACCGGTTGAGCGGCCGCACTTTCGTTTCGTGGGTTGACTTAGGCATATGGAGTTCATCCCCAGTCTAAGCATACAGAGTTCATTCCCAGTCTAAGATCGAATCGGACCAAGGGTTGCGACAGCAGGATCGACAGCACGTAGGGGGGATGGAGCCTGTCCCTAGCTTGCAGATTCTACCTCTCCGGTTGGCTGAACGCCCGCACACCCATTTCATGGGTTGGTTAAGCATAGGGAGTTCATTCCATGTCTAAGCCCCAGCCGGACCGAGGGTTGTGGTAGCGGGATCGGTAGCATGCAGAGAGGGACCGACCTGATCCTCGAGTTACGCATTATGCCTTTCCGGTCGACTCAGTGCCCGAACGCTTGTTTCGTGGGTTGACTTAGGCATACAGAGTTCATTCCCAATCTAAGATCAGACTGAACGAGGGTTGTGGTAGTAGGATCAACAGTACACAGTGGGGGATCGGGATGGTCCCCGGCTTGTGCATTCTACCTCTTCGACCAGCTGAGTGCCCCCACACTCATTTCAAGGGTTGGCTTAAGCATATAGAGTTCATTCCATGTCTAAGAATTCAGAGTTCATTCCCAGTCTAAGATTGGATCAGACTGATGGTTGTGGTAGCAGAACCAGCAGTAGGATCGATAGCACGTAGGGGGGACCGAGCTGATCCTCAACTTGCGCATTATGCCTTTCCGACCGGTTCAGCACCTGTGCACTCATTTCGTGGGTTGACTTAAGCATACGGAGTTCATTCCTAGTCTAAGATCAGACCAAATTGAGGGTTGCGATAACAGGATCGACAGCACACAGGGGGGACCAGGCCAATCCTCGACTTACGCATTCTGCCTCTCCGGTCGACTGAGTGCCCGCATGCTCATTTCATGGGTTGGCTTAGGCATACGGAGTTCATTCCATGTCTAAGCATGCGGAGTTCATTTCTAGTCTAAGATCAGACCGAACCAAGGGTTACAGTAGTAGGACCAGTAGTAGGATCGACAGTATGCAGGGGGGACCAGGCCGATCCCCGGCTTGCACATTCTGCCTCTCCGACCGACTGAGCACCCGTACGCTTATTTCGTGGGTTGGCTTAGGCATACAGAGTTCATTCCATGTCTAAGCCCTAACCGAACTAAGGGTTATGATAGCAGGATCGATAGCAGGATCGACAACAAGTAGAGGGGGATCGGGTTGATCCCTGGCTTGTGCATTATGCCTCTCCGATCGGCCTCTCCGATCGGCTAAATGCTCATATGCTCGTTTCGTGGGTTGACTTAGGCATACGGAGTTCATCCCTGGTCTGAGCATACGGAGTTCATTCCCAGTCTAAGATCCGATCGGATCGAGGTTTACGACAGCAGGATCGGTAGCATGCAGGGGGGACTGGGTTGATCCCTGGCTTGTGCATTCTGCCTCTCCGATCGGCTGAGCACCTGCATACCCGTTTCGTGGGTTGGCTTAGGCATAGGGAGTTCATTCCATGTTTAAGCCCCAGTCGGACTGAGGGTTGTGGCAGTAGGACCGATAGGATGCAGAGGGGAATCGAGCTGATCCCCGGCTTGTGCATTATGCCTCTCTGACCGACTGAGCACCTGCACGCTTGTTTCGTGGGTTGGCTTAGGCATACGGAGTTCATTCCATTTCTAAGCATACAGAGTTCATTCCCAGTCTAAGATTTTGAGCCACGGTGCACATGCTGGGCTCGGGCATGTGCTGGTGCCGTATTTTTTTCACCCGGGGCACCATCACCGGAGAGCCTAACCGGTGGCAGTGGGGGTTCTGACGATTGGGGGGCTGGGGGTATGCGCACATGATGTGCGATGGGTACTGGTACTTGTGTCACGGGCTCTAACCTTAGACTCAGAAACCGTACGGCCTGAGGCTTGGAATCGCCTTTTTTATGCCTAAGTCAGCCTAAAACACAAGCGAACAGGCACTAGAACAATGAGAAGGACTGATTACGTAAGTTAAAGAGAAACAGGATGAAAAGGTAGAATTCTAGAAATGCTCTTGTATTCACTGAAACGAAAGTGTTTGATGGTGTATAAATGAGGGAGGAGCAACCCTCTATTTATGGTTGAGGCTCTAGCTTACACTTAATGGCAATATCCCTAAAACAAAGGCTAAAATCATGGGATTATACAGATTACAATCAATCAGGATGCTAACTCCTGATATTCAGGGTCAACCAAATCTGCCAAGATGCTACTGCTGATCCTGCCTGCTTCCAGAAGCTTCCCTTGCATGTCCAGCACCTTGGGCCCTTCTGGATGTGGTGCAGGTAGCTTGTATGCCAGGCCTTGGTCTCACGGGCTAGCCTGCAAGTTGGGCGGGCGTTTTGAACTCGTTTGCTAGGCTTTGCACGTAGATACCCGCCAGCACGCCTAGTCTGCAGGCCTTAACCTCTGGCTCGCCTGTTGGTGCACCTGATGTGCTTGGTGCGCCCACCCAGGGTGTGACATTCTCCTCCACCTGATTGTGCAATGCCCTCGTTGCATCTTCGGCATGGTACTGCCTGATTTGGTCTTCGAACTGCCATAAGTCATCTACTGGTTCCCAGCTTACCTCACTGTCTGGAAGTCCCTTCCAGCGTACCAAGTACTCTTGTCTTGGCTGATAGTTCTTCTGTCTCACCTCTCGGTTAGCTATGATGCTATGGACCTCCTTCTCATATGAGGCCCTTGCTCCCAATGGTGCACGCTTTGACTCTGCCCGTCCTGGATCTCTCTCATCCTCATGGAATGGCTTGAGCATGCTCACATGGAACACCAGGTGTACCTTTGGCTTGGGTGGCATATCTAGCTTGTAGGCAACCTTGCCTACCCTCTTGACTACTCAGAAAGGTCCCTCATACCTTCGGACTAGGCCTTTGTGCAGCCCCCTATGGCGCACAATGGGATGCAGCTTCACCAACACCAAGTCTCCAACCTGGAACTGCACGTCCCGCCTATTCTGGTCTGCCCACTTTTTTGACTTCTTGGTCGCCTTGTGTAGACAAACTCTAGCCAAGTCAGTTTGCTCCTGCCATGCCTTGCAAACTTGTATGCTGCTGGATTCAGCCTTATATAACTTGCAGCAATCGAACCGGGTGTTAGTGGTTGTTGTCCTATCACAACCTCAAATGGGCTCTGGTTCGTTGCCTCGTTCCTTTGTAAGTTGCAGGAAAACTATGCAATATCTATCAGCTTTGGCCAGTCCCTTTGTGTGGCACTCACATAGTGCCTAAGGTAGACCTCTAATAGTCCATTCACTTGTTCTATCTGCCTATCGGTCTGTGGATGCATACTGGTGGAAAAGTTCAAGTCTGACCCCAACAGCTTGAACAACTCAGTCTAGAACCTGCCCGTGAAATGCCCGTCCCGATCACTAACAATGGTCCTTGACACTCCCCAGTACACTCTCTGTCCCGATCTCCTGCTAGGTGAATGAGCACTTCTCCCTCTTGACAAATAGCTTGTGTACCCACAACACCTCAAACACCTATCTCAAGTGGTCTACATGCTCTCCCAAAGTCTGGCTGTAGATCACAATGTCATCCAAATAAACCACAACAAATCGATCAAAGAATGACTAAAGTACCTTGTTCATAAGGGTGTAAAATGTCGCTGGGGCATTCAGGAGTCTGAAAGGCATCACCAAGAACTCATGCGAACCATATCGAGTGACACATGCTGTCTTTGGCTCATCTCCCTCCGTGATCCTGACTTGATAGTAGCCTGACCTCAAATCCAGCTTGGTGAACCACCTTGCGCTCCCAAGTTGATCGAACAAGTCCGCAATGAGTGGGATGGGGTACTTGTTCTTGATGGTCAGCTTGTTCAAAGCCTAGTAGTCTATGCACAGCCGCAACAACCCATCATGCTTGCGCTAAAATAGAACCGGTGCACCATAGGGTGCCTTCGATGGCCTGATGAAGCCAGCATCAACTAACTCTTTGAGCTACTTCCTTAACTTCTCCAACTTTGGTGGAGACATTCGATAAGGGGCTCTAGCTAGTGGCTTGGCGTCAGACACCAGCTCAATTTTATGGTCCACCTCTCTCTTAGGTGGTAGCTTGCTAGGTAGCTTTGCAGGCATCACATCACTAAAGGTCTTCAGCACCTTTAGCACCTCCAAGGGTGACTCGGTCTCCTTCTCTTTTGGCTCATAATATTTCAGGGCTGCCAAGAAGGTGTCTTCTTGTCTGCTTATCGTCTTGGCAAATTGGATGGCTGACACCACCCGTGACCCAATTCCAGACCCTCTCTTCAATGGCACTAGGCATTGGCACCGTGCATCCAAGATGCAAACACAATCGACAAAAGGCACAAGGAGGGCGTTAATCCGAACAAGGAAATCTAACCCAATCATAAACTCATAGTCATCAAGGGGTATTACCTCAATGGTCTCCTTGCCTTTCCAGTCTCCAAGCTGCAACTCCACTCCCCGCGTTACTCCAATGGCTGGAACTTCATTGCAGTTCACCATTTTGATGGTACCAGTCCCTTTCTGCACTTTAGTTTGAGCTTTCAGGCTCTATCACCTGAAATAAAAAGATGTGAGGCACCTGTGTCCACCAGTGCACTCACCTTCTAACCCGCAACCATCAAATTTGCAAACATCAAGCCCTTTGGCTTATGGCTCCCCTTACTCTAGACAGTATTGAGCACCAATGACCCAAGCTTTGCTGCCCCTGACTCTGGCTCCTTGTCAGACTCTTCGTCTACAGCAGCCAGCTTACCCTTCTGCGGGCAATTATGCACTATGTGGCTCCCTCCACATAGGTAGCATGCTAGTGGCTTTCAGTCCCCTTTTGCTTTCCACTTGCTTGCTAGTGGCTTCCTCTTGCCATCCTTGGTTGAACGGTCTTGGTCTCTATCCTTGGACTCTCGATCACGATCCTTCCCCTTGGACTGCTTCTTTCAGTCCCTATCGTCCCTGCCCTTACCCTTGGGCTTGGTAGACTTGAACTTATTTAGAGGCTTGAACCTATCAAGGCCTCGACAGTAGTCATGGCTTTAGCCAAGTCATGAACTCCTCTCCTTTGTAGCTCATGCTTCACCCACGGCTTCAGCCCATCCATGAAGGTAAATAAGGCATCCTTCTTGCCTAGATCTGAGATCTATAGCATCAGTTCAGAGAATTTCTGGACATACTCCCTTATGTCCCCTTGCTAGCTCAGCCTGCGCAACTTTACCCGCACCTCATCATTAGCATACTCCAGGTAAAATTGTTCTCAAAACTCCTTTTGGAACTCTGCCCAGGTTCCAATCTTGGCGCTCTCACGCCTGACATCATCACACCTGTGCCTCTACCACAATAAGGCTACATCAGTGAGATACATAGTAGCAGTGCTTACCTTTATCACCTCATCTTGCATGCCCAAGGCCTGAAAGTACTGCTCCATACCCCAAAGGTAGTTATCTACTTCCTTGGTCGCCCTAGTCCCCTTAAACTCCTTAGGCTTGGGGACATCCAATCTGGATTTGGACACTCCAGCAAACATGCCATTCCCAATGGCAATCTTGCAAGCAACAAGCTCACTGGTAAGCTCCTCCATCCACTGGCGCATGGCCTCCATGCCATCACGCAAGGTCAGCACTTCAGCCTCTAAGGTCTGATTCTTTTGGGTGAAAAAATCCAAGCCTTTGTTGAGAGCAGCTTACAGCTCACTTTGGATCTCCTCTCTCATGGAGTCTAGCGATGCAATGTGAGTCTCTACCCCTTCAAGCTTCTCTCCCATGTCGCCCATGGTCACCTCCACCTTGGCCAGCCTACCATCCATGGTAGACCAGATATCTCTAGAACTGGCTTTCCTCCCTCTTCCACACCCATGCTCTTAGGCCTCTGGTTGTTGGTTAGCAGCATCACATTGGGATGCCATCTCAACAGCATGCAGGGGGGATCAGGCCGATCCATGACTTTCGCATTCTGCCTCTCTGACTGGCTGAGCGCCCGCACGCCCATTTCGTGGGTTCGCTTAGGCATAGGGAGTTCATTCCATGTCTAAGCCCCAGCCAAACTGAGGGTTGTGGTAGTGGGACCGGCAGCACACAGAGGGGGATCAAGTCGATCCTTGGCTTACACATTATGTCTCTCCGGTCGGCTCAGCGCCCGAACGCTCATTTCGTGGGTTGACTTAGGCATATGGAGTTCATTCCCAATCTAAGATCGGACCAGACTGAGGATTGTAGCAACAAGATCGATAGCACGTAGGGGGGATCGGGTCGGTCCCCGGCTTGCTCATTCTGCCTCTCCGACCGGTTGAGCACCCTCATGCTCATTTCGCAGGTTGGCTTAGGCATATAGAGTTCATTCATGTCTAAGCATACGGAGTTCATTTCTAATCTAAGATTGGATCGAATCAAGGGTTGCGGTAGCAGGACCAGCAGCAGGATCGACAGCATGCAGGGGGGACCGAGCCGATCCTCGGCTTACGTATTCTGCCTCTCCGACCGGTTGAGCACCCGCACGCCCGTTTCGTAGGTTGGCTTAGGCACACAGAGTTCATTCCATGTCTAAGCATACAGAGTTCATTCCCAGTCTAAGAGTTTGAGCCACGGTGCACATGCTGGGCTCGAGCATGTGCTGGTGCCGCATTTTTTTTGGCCGGGGCACCATCGCCGGAGAGCCTAACCGATGGCATTGGAAATTCATCCCCAATCTAAGCATACAGAGTTCACTCCCAGTCTAAGATCAGATCATACCGAGGGTTGTGGTAGCAGGATCGGCAGCACGTAAGGGGGATCGGGCCGATCCTCGACTTATGCATTCTTCCTCTTTGATCGACTGAGCGCCCACACGCCCGTTTCATGGGTTGGCTTAGGCATAGGGAGTTCATTCCATGTCTAATCCCCAGCCGAACTGAGGGTTGTGGCAGTGGGACCGATAGCATGCAGAGGGCGACTGGGTCGATCCTCGGCTTGTGCATTCTGCCTCTGTAGCCAGCTGAGCGCCCGTACGCTCGTTTCATGGGTTAGCTTAGGCATACGGAGTTCATTCCATGTCTAAGCATACGGAGTTCATTCCCAGTCTAAGAGTTTGAGCCATGATGCACATGTTGGGCTCGGGCATGTGCTGGTGCCGTATTTTTTTCACCCGGGGCACCATCGTCGAAGCATCGTTGGAGCATCGTCGGAGAGCCTAATCGGTGGCATTGGAGGTTCCGACGATTGAGGGGCCAGGGGGTGTGCGCACATGATGTGCGATGGGTGCTGGTACTTGGCCCTTATATTGGCCCCCTATCCCTCATCAAACCTCAAGAACTCACACCCGCTTAAAGAGCATTTGAGATTTTATAGGTTTGCTGCCAATAGCCATTAAAGTGTCTGAAATGGGGACACTTTTTTCAAACGGTCACAAAATCTTCTCCACTTCGAGTTTTTAGCTCAATTTTTTGGTGCATGCCAAAAAAAATACAAGGATCACCTCTACCAAATTTGGGGACAAAACTCTCTCTAAAAAAATTTTAAAAAATCCCAAACTGTAAAAAGTTTTGAAAATCATGAAAAATAGAAAACGGGTCGTCTTGCAACGAAACTTGACATGAAGGCTTAGGGGACCATTGTATGAATTTACAAGCCATAAAAATGGCATTGGCATGGCACAAATATGAAGATGTGCTTGAACCCACCTACCACCCGTTTGATCCCTGGCTTGCGCACCCTGCCTCTCTGGTTGACTGAGCGTCTGCACGCTCGGTTCGTGGGTTGACTTATGCATATGGAGTTCATCCCCAGTCTAGGCATGCGAAGTTCATTCTCGATCTAAGATCGGATCAGACCGAGGGTAGCGGCAGCAGATGTGGCAGCACGTAGGGGGGATCGGGCTGATCCCCGATTTGCGCATTCTGCCTCTCCGACCGATTGAGCGCCCGCATGCCCATTTCGTGGGTTGGCTAAGGCATAGGGAGTTCATTCCATGTCTAAGCCCCAGCCGAACTGAGGGTTGTGGCAGCGAGATCGGTAGGACGCAGAGGGGGACCTGGCCGATCCCCAGCTTGCGCATTATGCCTCTTCGATCGGCTCAGTGCCCGCACGCTCATTTAATGGGTTGACTTAGGCATACGAAGTTCATTCCCAGTCTAAGATCGGATCGGACCGATGGTTGCAGCAGCAGGATCGAAGCACGTAAAAGGGGACCGGGTCGGTCCCCCGGCTTGCGCATTCTACCTCTCCAACCGACTGAGTGCTCGCACGCTCGTTTCATGGGTTGGCTTAGCCATACGGAGTTCATTCCATGTCTAAGGATACGGAGTTCCATTCCCAGTCTAAGATCGAACCAGACCGAGGGTTGCTGTAGTAGGACCAGCAGCAGGATGGAAAGCTCATAGGGGGAGACCAGGCCGATCCCTGACTTGCACATTCTGCCTCTCCGGTCGGCTGAGTGCCCGCACGCTCGTTTCGTTAGTTGGCTTAGGCATACAGAGTTCATTCCATGTCTAAGCTCCAATCGGATCGAGGGTTGTGGTAGCATGACCAACAGCGGGATCAACAGCACGTAGAGGGGGACCAGGCTAATCCCCGGCTTACGCATTATGCCTCTCTAGCTGGCTGAGCGCCCGTACACTCTTTTCGTGGGTTGACTTAGGCATACTTAGTTCATCCCCAGTCTAAGCATATGGAGTTCATTCGTAGTCTAAGATCGGACCGGACCGAGGGTTGTGACAGTAGGATCGACATCACGCATGGGGGATCGAGCTGATCCCCGGCTTGTGCATTCTGCCTCTCCGGTTGGCTAAGCTCCTGCACGCTCGTTTCGCAGGTTGGCTTAGGCATAGGGAGTTCGTTTCATGTTTAAGCCCCAGCTACACCGAGGGTTGTGGCAGTGGGACCGGCAGCACACAGAGGGGGACCAGGCCGATCCCCGGCTTACGCATTATGCCTCTCCGACTGGCTCAGGGCCCAAACGCTCGTTTCGTTGGTCGACTTAGGCATACGGAGTTCATTCCCAATCTAAGATGGGATCGGACCGAGGGTTGCGATAGCAAGATCGACAGCACGCAAGGGGGGATCGGGCCGGTCCCCAGCTTGCACATTCCGCCTCTCCGGTCGGTTGAGCACCCTCACGCTCATTTCGTGGGTTGGCTTAGGCATACAGAGTTCATTCCATGTCTAAGTATACAGAGTTCATTCCCAATATAAGATCGAACCAGACCAAGGGTTGTGGCAGCAGGACCAGCAGTAGGATCGACAGAACACAGGGGGGACTGGGCCGATCCCCAGCTTACGCATTCTGCCTTTCTAGCCGACTGAGTGCCCGCACGCTCATTTCGTGGGTTGGCTTAGGTATACGAAGTTCATTCCATGTCTAAGCATACGGAGTTCATCCCCAGTCTATGAGTTTGAGCCACGATGCACATGCTGGGCTCGGGCATGTGCTGGTGCCACATTTTTTTCCCCAGGGCACCATCGCCGGAGCATCGTCGGAAAGCCTAAACGGTGGCATTGGAAATTCATCCCCAGTGTAAGCATACGTAGTTCATTCCCAGTCTAACATCAGATCGGATTGAGGGTTGCGGTAGCAGGATTGGCAGCACGCAAGGGGGACCGAGCCGATCCCCGACTTGTGCATTTTTCCTCTCCGACCGACTGAGCCCCCGCATGCCTGTTTCGTGGGTTGGCTTAGGCATAGGGAGTTCATTCCATGTCTAATCCCCAGCCGGATCGAGGGTTGTGGCAGCGGGACCGACAGCACGTAGAGAGGGACTAGGTCGATCCCCAGCTTACGCATTCTGCCTCTCTGGCCGACTGAGCGCCCGCACGCACGTTCCGTGGTTTGGCTTAGGCATACGGAGTTAATTCCATGTCTAAGCATACGGAGTTCATTCCCAGCCAAAGAGTTTGAGCCATGATGCACATGCTGGGCTCGGGCATGTGCTGGTGCCACATTTTTTTCGCCCAGGGCACCATCGCCGGAGCATCGCCGGAGAGCCTAACCGGTGGTATTGGGGGTTTCGACGATTGGGGGGCTGGAGGGGTGTGGGCACATGATGTGCGATGGGTGCTGGTACTTGGCCCTTATATTGGCCCCTTAGCCCTCATCAAACCTCGAGAACTCACACCCGCTTAAAGAGCATTTGAGATTTTATAGGTTTGCAGCCAGTAGCCATTAAGGTGTCTGAAATGGGGACACTTTTTTCAAATGGTCACAAAATCTTCTCCACTTCGAGTTTTTAGCTCAATTTTTTGGTGCATGCAAAAAGAAATACAAGGATCACCTCTACCAAATTTGTGGATAAAACTCTTTCTAAAAAAATTTTAAAATATCCCAAACCGCAAAAAGTTTCGAAAATCATGAAAAATAGAAAACGGGTTGTCTTGCCACGAAACTTGACATGAAGGCTTAGGGGACCATTGTATGAATTTACAAGCCATAAAAATGGCATTGGCATGGCAGAAATATGAAGATGTGCTTGAACCCACCTACCATCCGTTCGATCCCTGGCTTGGGCACCCTGCCTCTCTGGTCTGCTGAGCGTCCGCACGCTCGTTTCATGGGTTGACTTAGGCATACGGAGTTCATCCCCAGTCTAAGCATGCGGAGTTCATTCCCAGTCTAAGATCGGACCGGACCGAGGGTTGCGACAGTAGGATCGATAGCACGCAGGGGGGATCGTACCGATCCCCGGTTTGCGTATTCTACCTCTCCGACCGGCTGAGCGCCCGCACGCCCGTTTCATGGGTTGGCTAAGGCATAAAGAGTTCATTCCATGTCTAATCCCCAGCCAAACTGAGGGTTGTGGCAGCGGGATCGGCAGGACGCAGAGGGGGACTGGGTCGATCCCTAGCTTGCGCATTTTACCTCTCCGGCTGGCTGAGCACCCGCACGCTCCTTTCATGGGTTGGCTTAGGCATACGGAGTTCATTCCATGTCTAAGCATATGGAGTTCATTCCCAGTCTAAGATCAGACCGGACTGAGGGTTGCGGTAGCAAGACCAGTAGCAGGATCGACGGCATGCGAGGGGGACCTAGTCGATCCCCGGCTTGCGCATTCTGCCTCTCCGATCGACTGAGCGCCCGCACGCTCATTTCATGGGTTGGCTTTGGCATACGGAGTTCATTCCATGCCTAAGCCCCAGCCGGACCAAGGGTTATGGTAGCAGGACTGGCAGCGAGATTGGCAGCACGCAGAGGGGGATCGGGCTGATCCCCGGCTTGAGTATTATGCCTCTCCGGTCGGCTGAGCACCCGCACGCTCGTTTCGTGGGTTGGCTTAGGCATACGGATTTCATTCCATGTCTAAGCATATGGAGTTCATTCCCAATCTAAGATCGAACCAGACCGAGGGTTGCGATAGCAGGACCAGTAGCAGGATCGATAGCATGCAGGGGGGACCTGGCCGATCCCTGGCTTGTGCATTCTACCTCTCCGATCAGCTGAGCGCCCGCACGCTCATTTCGTGGGTTGGCTTTGGCATACGGAGTTCATTCCATGTCTAAGCCCCAACCGGACCGAGGGTTGTCATAGCAAGACTGACAGTGAGATCAGTAGCAAGCAGAGGGGGATCGGGCTGATCCCTAGCTTGCGCAATATGCCTCTCCGGCCGGCTGAGCGCCCGCACGCTCGTTTCGTGGGTTGGCTTAGGCATACGGAGTTCATTCCATGTCTAAGCATACGGAGTTCATTCCCAGTCTAAGATTTTGGGCCACGGTGCACATGCTGGGCTTTGGCATGTGTTGGTGCCACATTTTTTTTGCTCGAGGCACCTTCGTCGGAGAATCGCCGAAGAGCCTAACCGGTGGCATTGGGGGTTTCGACGATTGGGGGGGCCGGGGGGTATGCGCACATGATGTGCGATGGGTGCTGGTTCTTGGCCCTTATATTGGCCCCCTATCCCTCATCAAACCTCGAGAACTCACACCCCCTTAAAGAGCATTTGAGAAATGGGGACAATTTTTTCAAACGGTCACAATATCTTTTCCATTTCGAGTTTTTGGCTGTATTTTTTTATGCATGCCAACAAAAATACAAGGATTACCTCTACCAAATTTGGGGACAAAAATCTTTCTAAAAAAATTTTAAAAAATCCCCAGCTTGCACATTCTGCCTCTCCGATCGGCTGAGCGCCCTTACACCCATTTCATGGGTTAGCTTAGGCATAGGGAGTTCAGTCCATCTCTAAGCCCCATCTGGACCGAAGGTTGTGGTAGCGGGACCAGCAACACGCAGAGGGTGACCGAGCCGATCCCTGGTTTGCGCATTATGCCTCTCTGACTGGTTGAGTGCCCGCATGCTCATTTCATGGGTTAACTTATGCATACGAAGTTCATTCCAAGTCTAAGATCGGATCGGACCGAGGGTTACGGTAGCAGGATCGACAGCACACAGGGGGATCGAGTCGATCCCCGGCTTGCGCATTCTACCTCTCCGGCCGGCTGAGTGCCCACACGCTCATTTCATGGGTTGGCTTAGGTAGAAGGAGTTCATTCCATGTCTAGGCATACGGAGTTCATTCCCAGTCTAAGATCGGACTGAACCGAAGGTTGTGGTAGCAGGACCAGCAGCAGGATCAGCAGCATGCAGGGGGGGACTGGGTTGATCCCCGACTTGCGCATTCTGCCTCTCCGGCTGACTGAGCGCCTGCACGATCGTTTCGTGGGTTGGCTTAGGCATACAGATTTCATTCCATGTCTACGCCCCAACCGGACCGAGGGTTGTGCATTTGCCTCTCAGGCCGACCTCTCCGGTCGGTTGAGTAGCCGCACGCTCGTTTCGTGGGTTGACTTAGGCATATGAAGTTCATCCCCAATCTAAGCATACGAGTTCATTCCCAGTCTAAGATCAGATCGGACTGAGTGTTGCGGTAGCAGGATCGATAGTACGCAGGGGGGATCGGGCCGATCCTCAGCTTGTGCATTCTGCCTCTCCGATCGGCTGAGCGCCCGCACGTCCGTTTTGTGGGTTGGCTTAGGCATAGGGAGTTTATTCCATGTCTAAGCCCTAGTCAGACCGAGGGTTGTGGCAGCGGGATCGACAGCACGTAGAGGGGGATCGGGCCGATCCCCGTCTTGCGCATTATGCCTCTCCGACCGACTGAGTGTCCCAACACTCATTTCGTAGATTGGCTTAGACATACAGAGTTCATTTCACATCTAAGCATGCGGAGTTCATTCCCAGTCTAAGATTTTGAGCCACAGTGCACATGCTGGGCTTGGGCATGTGCTGGTACCACATTTTTTTCGCCTGGGGCACCATCGCCGGAGCATCACCGGAGAGCTTAACCGGCGACATTGAGGGTTCCGGTGATTAGGAGGGCCAGGGGGTGTGCTTACATGATGTGCAATGGGTGCTGGTACGTGGCCCTTATATTGGCCCCCTATCTCTCATCAAACCTCGAGAACTCACACCCCCTTAAAGAGCATTCGAGATTTTATAGGTTTGCTGCCAGTAGCCATTAAAGTGTCTGAAATGGGGACACCTTTTTCAAACAGTCACAAAATCTTCTCCACTTTAAGTTTTTAGCTGCATTTTTTTTGTGCATGCCAACAAAAATACAAGGATCACCTCTACTAAATTTGGGGAGAAAACTCTTTCTAAAAAAATTTTAAAAAATCTCGAACTGTAAAAGGTTTTGAAAATCTTGAAAAATAGAAAATGGGTCGTCTTGCCACGAAACTTCACATGAAGGCTTAGGGGACCATTGTATGAATTTACAAGCCATAAAAATGGCATAGGCATGGCAGAAATATGAAGATGTGCTTGAACCCACCTACCACCCATTCGATCCCCGACTTGCACAACCTGCCTCTCTGGTCGACTGAGCACCCGCACGCTCATTTCGTGGGTTGACTTAGGCTTACGAAGTTCATCCCCAGTCTAAGATCGAACCAGACTGAGGGTTGTGGCAGCAGGATCGATAGCACACAGGGGAGACCGGGCCGATCCCCGACTTATGCATTCTACCTCTCTGGTCGGCTGAGTGCCCGTACGCCCGTTTCGTGGGTTGGCTTAGGCATAGGGACTTCATTAAATGTATAAGCCCCAGTCAGACCGAGGGTTGTGGCAGCGGCACCTGTAGCATGCAAAGGGGGACCGGGTCGATCCCCGGCTTGCGCATTATGCCTCTTCGGTCGGCTCATCACCCGCACTCTCGTTTGATTGGTTGAATTAGGCATACAGAGTTCATTCCCAGTCTAAGATCAGATCGGACCGAGGGTTGTGGCAGCAGGATCGACAGCACGTAGGGGGGACCCGACCGATCTCCGACTTGCGCATTCTGCCTCTCCGGCTGGTTGAGGGCCCGCACGCTCGATTTGTGGGTTGGCTTAGGCATACGGAGTTCATTCCATGTCTAAGCATATGGAGTTCATTCCCAGTCCAAGATCGGACTGAACCAAGGGTTACGACAGCAGGACCAGCAGTAGGATCGATAACAAGCAGGGGGGATCGAGCCGATCCCCAACTTGCACATTCTACCTCTCCGATCATGGGTTGGCTTAGGCATATGGAGTTCATTCCATGTCTTAGCCCTAGCAGGACCGAGGGTTGTGGCAGCAGGATCGATAGCGAGATTGGCAGCACACAGAGGGCGATCGGGCTGATCCCCGACTTACGCATTATGGCTGTTCGACCGACCTCTCCGGCTGGCTGAGCACCCGCACGCTCGTTTCATGGGTTAACTTAGGCATATGGAGTTCATCCCCAGCCTAAGCATATGGAGTTCATTCCCAGTCTAAGATCGAACCAGAGCAAGGGTTACGAAGCAGGATCGACAGCACCCAAGGGGGATCGGGCTGATCCTTGGCTTACGCATTCTACCTCTCCGATCGGCTTAGCGCCCGCACGCCCATTTTTATGGGTTGGCATAGGCATAGGGAGTTCGTTCCAAGTCTAAGCCCCAGCCAAACCAAGGGTTGTGGTAGCAGGACCGACAGCACGTAGAGGGGGACCGAGTCGATCCCCGGCTTGCGCATTATGCCTCTCCGGTCGGCTCATCGCCCTCACTCTCATTTCGCGGGTTGACTTAGGCATACAGAGTTCATTCCCAGTCTAAGATCGGACCTGACCGAGGGTTACGGCAGCAAGATCGACAGCATGCAGGGGGGACTGGGCTGATCCCTGGCTTGCACATTCTGCCTCTCCGATCGGTTGAGTGCCCGCACGCTCGTTTCGTGGGTTTGCTTAGGCATACGGAGTTCATTCCATGTCTAAGAATACGGAGTTCATTCCCAGTCTAAGATCAGACCGGACCAAGGGTTGTGGTAGCAGGACTAGCAACAGGATTGGCAGCACGTAGGGGGAGATCGGGCCGGTCCCCGGCTTGTGCATTCTACCTCTTTGGCCGGCTGGGCACCCGCACTCTCATTTCACGGGTTGGCTTAGGCATACGGAGTTCATTCCATGTGTATGCCCCAACCGGACCGAGGGTTGTGGTAGTAGGACCGACAGTAGGATCAGCAGCACGTAGAGGGGGACCGGGCTGATCCTCGGCTTACGCATAATGCCTCTCCGACCGACCTTTTCGTCTGACTGAGCGCTCGTACGCTCATTTTTTAGGTTGACTTAGGCATACGGAGATCATCCCCAGTCTAAGCATACAGAGTTCGTTCCCAGTCTAAGATCGAATAGGACCAAAGGTTACGGCGGTAGGATCGGCAACACGCAGGGGGGACCGGGCCGGTCCCCAGCTTGCGCATTTTGCCTCTCCGACCAGCTGAGTGCCCGCACATCCGTTTTGTGGGTTGGCTTAGGCATAGGGAGTTCATTCCATGTCTAAGCCCCAGCCGGACCGAGGGTTATGGCAGTGGGACCGATAGCATGTAGAGGGGGACTGGGCTGATCCCCGGCTTAGGCATTTAGCCTCTTCGGTCAGCTCAGCGCTCACATGCTCGTTTCATGGGTTGGCTTAGGCATACGCAGTTCATCCCAAGTCTAAGCATACAGTCTTCATTCCGAGTCTAAGATCAGACCAGACCGAGAGTTATGACAACAGGATTGACAGCACACAGTGGGGGATCGGGTCGATCCTCGGCTTGCGCATTTTGCCACTTCAGTCGGTTGAGCGCCCGCACGCTCATTTCGTGGGCTGGCTTAGGCATACAAAGTTCATTCCATGTCCAAGCATATGGAGTTCATTCCCAGTCTAAGATTTTGAGCCACGGTGCACATGTTGGGCTCGGGCACGTATTGGTCCCGCATTTTTTTTGCCATGGGGGTGTGGCACATGATGTGCGATGGGTGCTGGTACTTGGCCCTTATATTGGCCCCCTATCCCTCATCAAACCTCGAGAACTCACACCCCCTTAAAGAGCATTTGAGATTTTATAGGTTTGCTACCAGTAGCCATTAAAGTGTCTAAAATGGGGACACTTTTTTCAAACGGTCACAAAATCTTCTCCACTTCGTGTTTTTAGCTGAATTTTATTATGCATGCCAAAAAAAATACAAGGATCACCTCTACCAAATTTGGGGACAATACTCTTTCTAAAAAAATTTAAAAAAATCCCGAACTGTAAAAAGTTTCAAAAATCGTGAAACATAGAAAACGGGTGTCTTGCCACGAAACTTCACATGAAGGCTTAGGGGACCATTGTATGAATTTACAAGCCATAAATATGGAATTGGCACGGCAAAAATATGAAGATGTGCTTGAACCCACCTACCACCCGTTCGATCCCTGGCTTGTGCATCCTGTCTCACTGGTCGGTTGAGCGCCCGCACGCTCGTTTCGTGGGTTGACTTAGGCATAGGGAGTTCATCCCCAGTCTAAGCATATGGAGTTCATTCCCAGTCTAAGATCAGATCGGACCGAGGGTTGCAGCAGCAGGATCGGTAGCTCGCAAGGGGGATCGAGCCGATCCACAGCTTGAGCATTTTGCCTCTCCGGCAGGCTGAGCGCCTGCATGCCCATTTCATGGGTTGGCTTAGGCATAGGGAGTTCATTCCATGTCTAAGCCCCAGTTCGATCGATGATTGAGGTAGCGGGACCGGCAGCACATAGAGGGGGATCGGGTCGATCCCCGGCTTGCGCATTATGCCTTTCCGACCGGCTCAACGCCCGTACGCTCTTTTCATGTGTTGACTTAGGGATACAGAGTTCATTCCCAGTCTAAGATCAGATCGACCCAAGGGTTGCGGCAGCAGGAAAGATTGCATGCAGGGGGGGACTGAGCCGATCCCCAGTTTCCGCATTCTGCCTCTCTAACCGACTGAGCGCCCGCACGCTCATTTCATGGGTTGGCTTAGGCATATTGAGTTCATTCCATGTCTAAGCATACGGAGTTCATTCCCAATCTAAGATTTTGAGCCACGGTGCACATGCTGGGCTCGGGCATGTGCTGGTGTCATATTTTTTTCACCCAGGGCACCATCGCTGGAGCATCACCGAAGCATCGTCGGAGAGCCTAACCGACGACATTGGGGGTTTTGGTAATTGGGGGGGCCGGGGGTGTGTGCACACATGATGTGCGATGGGTGCTGGTACTTGGCCCTTATATTGGCCCCCTATCCCTCATCAAACCTTGAGAACTCACACCCCCTTAAAGAGCATTTGAGATTTTATAGGTTTGCTGCCAGTAGCCATTAAAGTGTCTGAAATGGGGACACTTTTTTCAAACGGTCACAAAATCATCTCCGCCATGAGTTTTTAGTTGAATTGTTTTGTCCATGCCAACAAAAATACAAGGATCACATCTACCAAATTTGGGGACAAAAATCTTTCTAAAAAAATTTTAAAAAATCTCGAACCGCAAAAAGTTTCAAAAATCATGAAAAATAGGAAACGGGTCGTCTTGCCATGAAACTTCACATGAAGGCTTAGGGGACCATTGTATGAATTTACAAGCCATAAAAATGGCATTGGCACGACAAAAATCTGAAGATGTTCTTGAACCCACCTGTTCGATCCCCGGCTTGCACATCTTGCCTCTTTGGTCGACTGAGCGCCAGCACGCTTGTTTCATGGGTTGACTTAGGCATACGGAGTTCATCCCCAGTCTAAGCATACGGAGTTCATTTCCAGTCTAAGATTGGACTGGACCGAGGGTTGCGACAGCAAGATCGACAACACGCAAGGGGGATCGGGTCGATCCCTAGCTTACGCATTCTGCCTCTCCGGCTGGTTGAGCGCCCGCACGCCCGTTTCATGGGTTGGCTTAGGCATAGGGAGTTCATTCCATGTCTAAGCTCCATCCGAACCGAGGGTTGTTGCAGCGGGACCGACAACACGTAGATGGGAACCGGGCCGAACCCCGACTTGCACATTATGCCTTTCCGGCTGGCTCAGTGCCTGCACGCTCATTTCGTGGGCTGAATTAGGCATCCGGAGTTCATTCCCAATCTAAGATCGGACCAGACTGAGGGTTGTGGCAGCAGGATCGACAGCACGCAGTGGGGACTGGGCTGATCCCAAGCTTGCGCATTCTGCCTCTCTGGCAGGCTGAGTGCCCGCACGCTCATTTCGTGGGTTGGCTTAGACATAGGGAGTTCATTCCATGTCCAAGCATACGGAGTTCATTCCCAGTCTAAGATCAAACTGGACCAAGGGTTACGGTAGTAGGACCAGCAGCAGGATCGGCAGCACGTAGGGGGATCGGGTCGATCCTCGACTTGCGCATTCTGCCTCTCCGATCGGTTGAGTGCCCGCACACTCGTTTTGTGGGTTGGCTTAGGCATACGGAGTTCATTCCATGTCTAAGCCAAGCCGGACCGAGGGTTGTGGCAGCGAGGCCGGTAGCGGGATCGTCAACACGCATAGTGGGACCGAGCTGATCCCCGACTTGTGCATTATGCCTCTCCGACCGACCTCTCCAACCGGCCTCTCCGACCGCACGCTCGTTTCGTGGGTTGACTTAGGCATACGAAGTTCATCCCTAGTCTAAGCATATGGAATTCATTCCCAGTCTAAGATTAGACCGGATCGATGGTTTCGGTAGTAGGATCGACAGCACGCAGGGGGGACTGGGCCGATCCTCGGCTTGCACATTCTACCTCTTCGATCAGTTGAGTGCCCGTACACCTGTTTCATGGGTTGGCTTAGGCATAGGGAGTTCATTCCATGTCTAAGCCCCAGCCAGACCGAGGGTTGTTGTAGCGGGACCGACAGCACGCAGAGGAGGACCGGGCCGATCCCTGGCTTGTGCATTATGCCTCTTCGGCCGGCTCAATGCCCGGACGCTCATTTCGTGGGTTGACTTATGCATACGGAGTTCATTCCCAGTCTAATATCGGACCGGACTGAGGGTTGTGGTAGCAGGATTGACAGCACGCAGGGGGGACTGATCCAATCCCTGGCTTACGCATTCTGCCTCTCTGTTCGACTGAGCGCCCGCACGCTCGTTTTGTGGGTTGGCTTAGGCATACGGAGTTCATTCCATGTCTAAGCATATGGTGTTCATTCTCAGTCTAAGATCAGAACAAATCGAGGTTTACGATAGCAGGACCAGCAGCAGGATCGACAGCACGTAGGGGGGATCGGGCCAATGCTCGGCTTGCACATTCTGCCTCTCCGGTCGGCTGAGCGCTGGCACGCTCGTTTCGTGGGTTGACTTAGGCATACGGAGTTCATCCCTAGTCTAAGCATACGAAGTTCATTCCCAGTGTAAGACCGGATCAGACCGAGGGTGGCTGCATTTTTTTCGTTCGAGGCACCATCGTCGGAGCATCGCCGGAGAGCCTACCCGACGATAATGGGGGTTCCAGCGATTGGGGGGGCCGGAGGGTGTGTGCACTTGATGTGTGATGGGTGCTTGTACATGGTCCTTAAAAGGCCCCCTATCCCTCATCAAACCTCGAGAACTCACACCCCCTTAAAGAGCATTTGAGATTTTATAGGTTTGCTGTCAGTAGCCATCAAAGTGTCTGAAATGGGGACACTTTTTTCAAACGGTCTCAAAATCTTCTCCACTTCGAGTTTTTAGCTGAATTTTTTTGTGAATGCCAAAAAAAATACAAGGATTACCTCTATGAAGGTTGGGGACAAAACTCTTTCTAAAAAAATTTTAAAAAATCCCGAACAGCAAAAAGTTTTAAAAATCGTGAAAAATAGAAAACGGGTCGTCTTGGCCCGAAACTTCACATGAAGGCTTAGGGGACCATTGTATGAATTTAGAAGCCATAAATTTGGCATTGGCATGGCAGAAATATGAAGATGTGCTTGAACTCACCTACCACTCGTTCGATCCCCGGCTTCCGTATCTTGCCTCTTGCTCGGCTGAATGCCCGCACGCTCGTTTCGTGGGTTGACTTAGGCATACGGAGTTTATCCCCAGTCTAAGCATACAGAGTTCATTCCCAGTCTAAGATCAAACTGGATTGAGGGTTGTGGCAGCAGGATCGGCAGCACGTAGGGGGGGCCGGACCGATCCCCGGCTTGCGCATTTTGCCTCTCCGACCGGCCGAGCGCCCGCACGTCCCTTTCGTGGCTTGGCTTAGGCATAGGGAGTTCATTCCATGTCTAAGCCCCAGCCAGACCGATGGTTGTGGCTGCGGGACTGGCAGTACGTAGAGGGGAACTGAGCCGATCCTCGGCTTGCGTATTATGCCTTTCAGGCCGGCTCAACGCCCGCACACTCATTTTGTGTGTTGACTTAGGCATACGGAGTTCATTCTCAGTCTAAGATCAGATCGGATCGAGGGTTGCAGTAGCAGGATCGACAGCACTCAGGGAGGATCGAGCCGATCCCCGGCTTACGCATTCTACCTCTCCGGCTGGCTAAGCGCCCGTATGCTCGTTTCATGGGTTGGCTTAGGCATATGGAGTTCATTCCATGTCTAAGCATACGGAGTTCATTCCCAGTCTAAGATAAGACCGGATCAAGGATTGCGGTAGTAGGACCAGCAGCAGGATTGACAGCACATAGGGGGGACCGAGCCAATCCCCGGCTTGCGAATTCTACCTCTCCGGCCGACTGAGCACCCGCATGCTCATTTCGTTGGTTGGCTTAGGCATACGGAGTTCATTCCAAGTCTAAACCCCCACCGGACCGAGGGCTATGGCAGTAGGACCGACAGCGGGATCGATAGCACGCAGAGGGGGATCAGGCTGATCCTCGGCTTACGCATTATGGCTCTCTAGTCGGCCTCTCCGGCCGGCTGAGTGCCCGTATGCTCGTTTTGTGGGTTGACTTAGGCATACGGAGTTTATCCCCAGTCTAAGCATACGGAGTTCATTCCCAGTCTAAGATCAGACCAGACCGAGGGTTACGACAGCAGGATCGACAGCGCACAAGGGGGATCGGGCCGATTCCCGGCTTGCGTATTCTGCCTCTCTGACCGGCTAAGTGCCCGCACGTCCGTTTTATGGGTTGGCTTAGGCATAGGGGGTTCATTCCATGTCTAAGACCCAGCCGAATCGAGGGTTGTGGCTGCGGGACCGGCAGCACGTAGAGGGGGATCGAGCCGATCCCAGGCTTGCGCATTATGCCTCTCCGGTCGGTTGAGCACCCGTACGCTCGTTTCATGGGTTGGCTTAGGCATACGGAGTTCATTCCATGTCTAAGCATACGGAGTTCATTTCCAGTCTAAGATCAGACAGCAGGACCAACAGCAAGATCGATCGCATGTAGGGTAGACCGGGCCGATCCTCGGCTTCTGCATTCTGCCTTTTCGCCCGGTCGAGCGCCCGCACGCCCATTTCATGGGTTGGCTTAGGTGTAGGGAGTTCATTCCATGTCTAAGCCCCAGTCGAACCAAGGGTTGTGGCAGTGGGACCGGTAGCACGCAGAAGGGGACCGGGCTGATCCCCGGCTTATGCATTATGCCTCTTCGGTCGGCTCAGTGCCCGCACGCTCGTTTCGTGGGTTGACTTAGGCACACGGAGTTCAGTACCAATCTAAGATCAGACCAAACCGAGGGTTACGGCAGCAGGATCGACAGTACGTAGGGGGGATCGGGCCGATCCCTGGCTTGCACATTATGCCTTTCCGACCGGTTGAGCACTCGCATGCTCGTTTCCTGGTTGGCTTAGGCATACGGAGTTCATTCCTAGTCTAAGATTGGACTGGACCGAGGGTTGCGACAGCAAGACCAGTAGCAGGATCGACAGCACGAAGGGGGGGACTGGGTCGATCCCCGGTTTGCGCATTCTACCTCTCCGATCGACTGAGGGCCCGCACACTCATTTCGTGAGTTGGCTTAGGCATACAGAGTTCATTCCCAGTCTAAGATTTTAAGCCAGGGTGCCCATGCTGGGCTCGGGCATGTGCTGGTGCCACATTTTTTTTGCCTGGGGCACCATCGTCGGAGCATCATCGGAGAGCCTAACCGGCGGCATTGGGGGTTTCGATGGTTGGGGGGCCAGGGGGTGTGCGCACATGATGTGTGATGGGTGCTGGTACTTGGCCCTTATATTGGCCCCCTATCCCTCATCAAACCTCAAGAACTCACACCCCCTTAAAGAGCATTTGAGATTTTATAGGTTTGCTGCCAGTAGCCATTAAAGTGTCTGAAATGGGGACACTTTTTTCAAACAGTCACAAAATCTTTTCCACTTCGAGTTTTTAGCTAAATTGTTTTATGCATGCCAACAAAAATACAAGGATCACCTCTACCAAATTTGGGGAACATTGTATGAATTTACAAGCCATAAAAATGGCATTGGCATGGTAGAAATATGAAGATGTACATGAACCCACCTACCACCCATTCAATCCCCGGCTTGCGCATCCTACCTCTCTGGTCGATTAAGCGACCGAACGCTCGTTTTATGGGTTGACTTAGGCATACGAAGTTCATCCCCAATCCAAGCATACGGAGTTTATTCCTAGTTAAGATCAGACCGGATCGAGGATTATCGCAGCAGGATCGGCAGCATGCAGGAGAGATCGAGCCGATCCTCAGCTTGCGCATTCTACCTTTCCGACCGGCTGAGCACCCGCACACCCGTTTCGTGGGTTGGCTTAGGCATAGGGAGTTCATTCCATGTCTAAGCCCCAGTCAGACCGAGGGTTGTGGTAGCAGGAGCGGCAGCAGGATCGACAGCACGCAGAGGGGGACTGGGCTGATCCTCAGCTGCGCATTATGCCTCTCCGATCAGCTAAACACTCACATGCTCATTTCGTGGGTTGACTTAGGCATACGAAGTTCATTCCTAGTCTAAGATTGGACCAGACCGAGGGTTGCAGCAGCAGGATCGACAGAATACAGGAGGGCACCGGGCCGATATCCGGCTTGCGTATTTTGCCTCTCCTACCGACTGAGCACCTGCACACCGGTTTCATGGGTTGGCTTACGCATAGGGAGTTCATTCCATGTCTAAGCCCCAGCCGGACCGAGGGTTGTTGCAGCAGGACCGATAGCATGCTGAGGGGGACCGGGTCGATCCTCGACTTACGCATTATGCCTCTCCAGTCTGCTCAGCGCCCGCACGCTCGTTTCATGGGTTGACTTAGGCATACGGAGTTCATTCCCAGTCTAAGATCAAACCGAACTGATGGTTACGGTAGCTGGATTGATAGCACGCAGGGGGGATCGGGCTGATCCCCGACTTGCGCATTCTCCCTCTCCGATCGGGTGAGCGCCCGCACGCTCGTTTTATGGGTTGGCTTAGGCATATGGAGTTCATTCCATGTCTAAGCATACGGGGTTCATTCCCAGTCTAAGATCAGACCAGACCAAGGGTTATGATAGCAGGACCAGTAGTAGGATCGGCAGCACGCAGAGGGAACCGGGTCGATCCTCGGCTTGCGTATTCTTCCTCTCAGGCCGACTGAGCACCTGCACGCTTGTTTCATGGGTTGGCTTAGGCATACGGAGTTCATTCCATGTCTAATCCCCAGTTCGATCGAGGGTTGTGGTAACAGGACCGACAGCAGGATCGGCAGCATGCAGAGGGGGACCAGGCTGATCCCTGACTTGCACATTACGCCTTTCCGACCGGTTGAGTGCTCGCACGCTTGTTTTATGGGTTGACTTAGGCATACGGAGTTCATCCCCAGTCTAAGTATAAGGAGTTCATTCCATGTCGAAGATCAGACTAGACCGAGGGTTTTGGTAGCAAGATCGATAACACACAGGGGGGACCGAGCTGATCCCCGGCTTTTACATTCTGCCTCTCCGGCCAACTGAGCACCCGGATGCTCGTTTCGTGGGTTGGCTTAGGCATAGGGAGTTCATTCCATGTCTAAGCATATGGAGTTCATTCCCAGTCTAAGATTTTGAGCCACAGTGCACATGCTGGGCTCGGGCATGTGCTGGTACCATATTTTTTTCGCCTGGGGCACCATCGTCGGAGCACCCCCGAAGAGCCTAACTGGCTGCTTTGGGGATTCCAGCGATTGGGGGGCCGGGGTGTGCGCACATGATGTGCGATGGGGGCTGGTACTTGGCCTTTATATTGGCCCCCTATCCCTCATCGAACCTTCAGAACTCACACCCCCTTAAAGAGCATTTGAGATTTTTTAGGTTTGCTACCAGTAGCCATTAAAGTGTCTGAAATGGGGATACCTTTTTGAAACTATTAGAAAATCTTCTCCGCTTCGAGTTTTTAGCTGAATTTTTTTGTACATGCCAACAAAAATGTCTAAAATGGGGACACTTTTTTCAAATGGTCACAGAATCTTCTCCCCTTCTAGTTTTTAGTTGAATTTTTCATGCATGCCAACAAAAATACAAGGATCATCTCAACCAATTTTGGGGACAAAACTCTTTCTAAAAAATCCCGAACCGTAAAAAGTTTCAAAAATCATGAAAAATAGAAAATGGGTCGTCTTGCCACGAAACTTCACAAGAAGGCTTAGGGGACCATTGCATGAATTTACAAGCCATAAAAATGGCATTGGCATGGCAGAAATATGAAGATGTGCCTGAACCCACCTACCACCCATTCGATCCTCAGCTTGCACATCCTGTCTCTCTGGTCGGCTGAGCACCCGCACGCTCGTTTCGTGGGTTGACTTAGGCATACGGAGTTCATTCCCAATCTAAGATCAGACCGGATCAAGGGTTTGATAGCAGGAGCATGCAGGATGGATCGGGCCGATCCCCGGCTTGCGCATTCTGCCTCTCCGGTCGACTGAGCGCCTGCACGCTCGTTTCGTGGGTTGGCTTAGGCATACGGAGTTCATTCCATGTCTAAGCATACGGAGTTCATTCCCAGTCTAAGATTTTGAGCCATGATAGACATGCTGGGCTCAGACATGTGCTGGTGTCGCATTTTTTTTGCCCGGAGCACCATCGTCGGAGCACCCTCGGAGAGCTTAACCGACGGCTTTACGGGTTCCGACGATTGGGGGGCCCGGGGGTGTGTGCACATGATGTGTGATGGGGGCTGGTACTTGGCCCTTATATTGGCCCCCTATCCCTCATCAGACCTTGAGAACTCACACCCCTTTAAAGAGCATTTGAGATTTTATAGGTTTGCTGCCAGTAGCCATTAAAGTGTCTGAAATGGGGATACCTTTTTCAAACTATTAGAAAATCTTCTCCGCTTCGAGTTTTTAGCTGAATTTTTTTGTACATGCCAACAAAAATACAAGGATCATCTCTACCAAAGTTGGGGACAAAAATCTTTCTAAAAAGTTTTTAAAAAATCCTGAACCGTAAAAAGTTTCAAAAATCGTGAAAAATAGAAAACGGGTCGTCTTGCCACAAAACTTCAAAAAAAGGCTTAGGGGACCATTGTATGGATTTAGAAGCCATAAAAATGGTATTGGCATGGCAAAAATATGAAGATGTGCTTGAACCTACCTACCACTTATTCGATCCTCGGCTTGCGCATCCTGCCTCTCTGGTCGACTGAGCGCCCGCACGCTCATTTCGTGGGTTGACTTAGGCATACGGAGTTCATCCCCAATCTAAGCATATGGAGTTCATTCCAGTCTAAGATCAAGTCTGAGCGCCAGCACACCCGTTCCGTGCGTTGGCTTAGGCATAGGGAGTCCATTCCATGTTTAAGCCCCAGTCGGACCGAGGGTTATGGCAGCGGGACTGACAGCACGTTGAGGGGGACTGGGCCGATGCCCGGCTTGCGCATTATGCCTCTTCGGCTGACTCAGTGCCTGTACGCTCGTTTCGTGGGTTGACTTATGCACACAGAGTTCATTCCTAATCTAAGATCAGACGAGATCGAGGGTTGCAGTAGCAAGATCGATAGCACGCGGGGGGGGATCGGGCCGATCCTCGACTTGCGCATTCTGCCTCTCCGACCAGCTGAGCACCCGCACGCTCATTTCGTGGGTTGGCTTAGGCATACGGAGTTCATTCCATGTCTAAGCATACGGAGTTCATTCCTAGTCTAAGATTTTGAGCCATGGTACACATGCTGGGCTCGGGCATGCGCTGGTGCTACCTTTTTTTTGCTCGGGGCACCATCGCCGGAGTACCGCCGGAGAGCCTAACCGGCGGCATTGGGGGTTCAGGTGATTGGGGGGGCCGGCGGGTGTGCGCACATAATGTGCGATGGGTGCTGGTACTTGGCCCTTATATTGGGGACCTATCCCTCATCAAACCTCAAGAACTCACACCCCCTTAAAGAGCATTTGAGATTTTATAGGTTTGCTACCAGTAGCCATTAAAGTGTCTGAAATGGGGACACTTTTTTCAAACGATCACAAAATCTTCTCCACTTCAAGTTTTTAGCTGAATTCTTTTGTGCATGCCAACAAAAATACAAGGATCACCTCGACCAAATTTGGGGACAAAACTCTTTCTAAGAAAATTTTAAAAAATCTCGCACAGTAAAAAGTTTCAAAAATCAGGAAAAATAGAAAATGGGTCATCTTGCCACGAAACTTCACATGAAGGCTTAGGGGACCATTGTATGAATTTACAAGCCATAAAAATGGCATTGGCATGGCAAAAATATGAAGATGTGCATGAACCCACTGACCACCTATTCGATCCCCGGCTTGCACATCCTGCCTCTCTAGTTGGCTGAGTGCCCGCACGCTCGTTTTATGGGTTGACTTAGGCATACGGAGTTCATCCCCATTCTAAGCATATGGAGTTCATTCCCAGTCTAAGATCAGAATGGATCGAGGTTTGTGGCAGCAGGATTGGCAGCACGCGGGGGGGACCGAGCCGATCCTCGGCTTGCGCATTCTGTCTCTCCGGTCGGCTAAGTGTCCGCACGCCCGTTTCATGAGTTGGCTTAGGCATAGGGAGTTCATTCCATGTCTAAGCCCCAATCGGACTAAGGGTTGTGGCAGCTGGACTGATAGCATGCAGAAGAGGACCGGGTCGATTCCCGGCTTGCGTATTATGCCTCTCCGGCCAGCTCAGCGCCTGCACGCTCGTTTCATGGGTTGACTTAGACATACGAAGTTTATTCCCAGTCTAAGATCGGATCGAACTGAGGGTTGCGGTAACAGTATCGACAGCACGCAGGGGGGACCAAGATTCTACCTTTCTGACTGGCTGAGCGCCCGCACGCTCGTTTCATGGGTTGGCTTAGGCATATGGAGTTCATTCCAGTCTAAGATCAGACCGGATCGTGGGTTGTGGCTGCAGGACCAGTAGTAGGATCAGTAGCACGTAGGGGGGATCGGTAGCATGTAGAGGGGGATCGGGCCGATACCCGGCTTGTGCATTCTGCCTCTCCGGCCCGTTGAGTGCTTGCACGCTCATTTCGTGGGTTGGCTTAGGCATACGAAGTTCATTCCATGTCTAAGCCTCAGCTGAATCGAGGGTTGTGGCAGCAGGACCGCCATCGGGATTGGCAGCATGCAGAGGGGGACCGAGCTAATCCCCGACTTGCGTATTATGCCTCTCCGATCGACTGAGCACCCGCACGCTCGTTTTCGTGAGTTGACTTAGGCATACGGAGTTCATCCCTAGTCTAAGCATAGAGAGTTCATTCCCAGTCTCAGATCGGACCGGATCGAGGGTTACGGCAGCAGGATCTGTAGCATGAAAGGGACCGGGCCGATCCCCGGCTTGCGCATTCTACCTCTCCGGTCGGCTGAGCACCCGCACGCCTGTTTCGTGTGTTGGCTTAGGCATAGAGAGTTCATTCCATGTCTAAGCCCCAGTCGGATCGAGGGTTGTGGTAGCGGGACTGACAGCACGCAGTAGGGGATCGGGCCGATCCCCGACTTGCGCATTATGGCTCTTTGCTCGGCTCAGCGCCCGCACACTCATTTCGTGGGTTGACTTAGGCATACAGAGTTCATTCCTAGTCTAAGATCGAATCGGACCGAGGGTTGCAATAGCAAGAATGACAGCACGCAGGGGGGACCGAGCCAATCCCTGGCTTGTGCATTCTGCCTCTCCGATCGACTGAGCGCCCGCACGCTTGTTTCGTGGGTTGGCTTAGGCATACGGAGTTCATTCCATGTCTAAGCCCCAGCTGGACCAAGGGTTATGGCAACAGGATCGGTAGCACGCAGGGGGGACCGGGTCGATCCCCGGCTTGTGCATTCTGCCTCTCTGGTCGGTTGAGTGCCCGCACGCCTGTTTCGTGGGTTGGCTTAGGCATAGGGAGTTCATTCCATGTCTAAGCCCCAGCCAGACCGATGGCTGTGGCTGCGGGACCGGTAGCACGCAAAAGGGGACCAAGTCGATCCTCGACTTGCGTATTGTGCCTCTTCGGCTGGCTCAGCGCCCGCACGCTCGTTTCGTGGGTTGACTTAGGCATACTTAGTTAATTCCCAGTCTAAAATCAGACCGAATTGAGGGTTGAGATAGCAAGATCGACAACACATAGGGGGGATCGGGCTGATCCCCGGCTTGTGCATTCTGCCTCTTCGGCTGACTGAGCCCCCACACACTCATTTCATGGGTTGGCTTAGGCATACGGAGTTTATTCCCAGTCTAAGATCAGACCGGACCAAGGGTTATGACAGTAGGACCAGCAGCAAGATCGACAGCACACAGGAGGGGATTAGGCTGACCCTCGGCTTACGCATTCTGCCTCTCCGACCGGCTAAGTGTCCGTATGCTCGTTTCATGGGTATGCTTAGGCTTACGGAGTTCATTCCATGTCTAAGCCCCATTGGATCGAGGGTTGTGGCAGTAGGACCGGTAGCAGGATCGGTAGCACACAGAGGGGGATCGAGCTGATCCCCGGCTTGCGCATTATGCCTCTCCGACCGACCTCTCCGATCGGCTGAACGCCCGCACGCTCATTTCATGGTTGACTTAGGCATACGAAGTTCATCCCCAGTCTAAGCATACGGAGTTCATTCCTAGTCTAAGATCGGACCGGACTGAGGGTTGTGACAGCAGGATCAACAGCACGCAGGGGGGACCTGGCCGATCCCCGGCTTGCGCATTCTACCTCTCCGACCCACGAGCGCCCGCACGCCCGTTTCATAGGTTGGCTTAGGCATAGGGAGTTCATTCCATGTCTAAGGTCCAACCGGACCAAGGGTTGTGGCAACGGGACTGGTAGCACGCTGAGGGGGATCGGGTCGATCCCCGGCTTGCGGATTATGCCTCTTCGACCGGCTCAACGCCCGCACGCTCATTTAATGGGTTGACTTATGCATAGGAGTTCATTTCTAGTCTAAGATCAGACCGGACCGAGGGTTTCGGTAGTAGGATCAATAGCACGCAGGGGGGACCGGGCCATCCCCGGATTGCGCATCTGCCTCTCCGGCCGGCTGAGCACCCGTACGTTCATTTCATGGGTTAGCTTAGGCATACGAAGGTCATTCCATGTCTAAGAATACGGAGTTCATTCCCAGTCTAAGATTTTGAGCCACGGTGTACATGTTGGGCTCGGGCATGTGCTAGTGCCACAATTTTTTTGCCCGGGCACCATCACCGGAGCATCGTTGGAGAGCCTAACCGGCGGCATTAGGGGTTTCGGTGATTTCGGGGGCCGGGGGTGTGCGCACATGATGTGCGATGGGTGCTGGTATTTGGCCCTTATATTGGCCCCCTATCCCTCATCAAACCTGGAGAACTCACACCCCCTTAAAGAGCATTTGAGATTTTATAGGTTTGCTGCCAGTAGCCATTAAAGTATCTGAAATAGGGACACTTTTTTCAAATGGTCACAAAATCTTCTCCACTTCGAGTTTTTAGCTGAATTTTTTTATGCATGCAAAAAAAAAAAAATACAAGGATCACCTCCAGCCAATTTTGGGACAAAAGTATTTCTAAAAAAATTTTAAAAAATCTCGAATCGTAAAAAGTTTTGAAAATCGTGAAAAATAGAAAACGGGTCGTCTTGCCACGAAACTTCACATGAAGGCTTAAGGGACCATTGTATGAATTTACAAGCCATAAAAATGGCATTGGCATGGCAGAAATATGAAGATGTGCTTGAACCAACCTACCATGCGTTCAATCCCAAGCTTGTGCATCCTGCCTCTCTGGTCGGCTGAGCGTCCGCATGCTCGTTTCGTGGGTTGACTTAGGCATACGGAGTTCATTCCCAATCTAGGATCAGACCGGATCGAGGGTTACGGTAGTAGGATCGGTAGCACGCAGGAGGGATCGAGCCGATTCTCGGCTTGTGCATTCTGCCTCTCCGACCGACTGAGTGCCCGCACACTCGTTTCCTAGGTTGGCTTAGGCATACAGAGTTCATTCCATGTCTAAGCATACAGAGTTCATTCCCAATCTAAGATCAGACTGGACCGAAGGTTGAGACAGCAGGACTAGCAGCAGGATCGATAACACGCAGGGGGGACCGGGCCGATCGTCGGCTTGCGCATTGTGCCTCTCTGGCCGACTGAGCGCCCGCACGCTCGTTTCATGGGTTGGCTTAGCCATACGGAGTTCATTCCATCTCTAAGCCCCAATCGGACTGAAGGTTGTGGTAGCATGACCAGCAGCACGCAGAGGGGGACCGGGCTGATCCCCAGCTTGCGCATTATGCCTCTCCGGTCGGCCTCTCCGGTCGGTTGAACGCCCGCACGCTAGTTTCATGGGTTGACTTAGGCACACAGAGTTCATCCCCTGTCTAAGCATACAGAGTTCATTCCCAGTCTAAAATCAGACCGGATCGAGGGTTACGACAGCAGGATCGGTAGTACGCAGGGGGGATTGGGCCGATCCCCGGCTTGCGCATTCTGCCTCTCTGGTCGGCTGAGCGCCCATTTCATGGGTTGGCTTAGGCATAGGGAGTTCATTCCATGTCTAAGCCCTAGCCTGATCGAGGGTTATCGCAGCAGGATCGACAGCACACAGAGGGGGATCGGGCTGAACCCCGGCTTGCACATTATGCCTCTTCGGTCAACTCAGTGCCCATACACTCGTTTCGTCTGTTAGCTTAGGCATACGGAGTTCGTTCCATGTCCAAGCATACAGAGTTCATTTCCAGTGTAAGTGTTTGAGCCACGGTGCACATGCTGGTGCCGTATTTTTTTTGCCCGGGGCACCATCGCTTGAGCGTCGCTGGAGAGCCTAACCGACGGCATTGGGGGTTCGACGATTAGGGGGGTCGGGGGTGTGCGCACATAATGTGCGATGGGTGCTGGTACTTAACCCTTATATTGGCCCCCTATCCCTCATCAAACCTTGAGAACTCACACCCCCTTAAAGAGCATTTGAGATTTTATAGGTTTGCTGCCAGTAGCCATTAAAATGTCTAAAATGGGGACACTTTTTTCAAACGGTCACAAAATCTTCTCCACTTCGAGTTTTTAGCTGACTTTTTTTGTGCATGCTAACAAAAATACAAGGATCATCTCTACCAAATTTGGGGATAAAAAACTTTCTAAAAAAATTTTAAAAAAACCCGAACCGTAAAAAGTTTCAAAAATCATGAAAAATAGAAAACGGTCGTCTTGCCACGAAACTTCACATGATGGCTTAGGGGACCATTGTATGAATTTACAAGCCATACAAATGGTATTGGCATTGTCAAAATATGAAGATGTGCTTGAACCCACCTACCACCCGTTCGATCTCCGGCTTGCGCATCCTGCCTCTCTGGTCGGCTAAGGGCTCGCACGCTCGTTTCGTGGGTTGACTTAGTCATATGGAGTTCATCCCCAGTCTAAGCATATGGAGTTCATTCCCAGACTAAGATTAGACTGGACTGAGGGTTGCGGTAGCAGGATCGTTAGCATGCAGGGGGGACCAGGCCGATCCTCGATTTACGTATTATGCCTCTCTGGCCGGCTGAGTGCCCGCACGCCCGTTTCGTGGGATGGCTTAGCCATAGGGAGTTCATTCCATGTCTAAGCCCCAGCCAGATCGAGGGTTATGGCAGTAGGACCGGTAGCACGCAGCAGGGGATCGGGCCGATCCCCGGCTTACGCATTATGCCTCTTCGATCGACTCAGCGCCCGCACACTTATTTCATGGATTGACTTAGGCATACGGAGTTCATTCCTAGTCTAAGATCAGACAGGGCCAAGGGTTACGATAGCAGGATCGATAGCATGCAGGGGGGGATTGGGTCGATCCCCGGCTTGCGCATTCTGCCTCTCCAACTGGCTGAGTGCCCGCACGCTCGTTCCATGGGTTGGTTTAGGCATACGGAGTTCATTCCATGTCTAAGCATACGAAGTTCATTCCTAGTCTAAGATCAGACTGGATCGAAGGTTGTGGCAGTAGGACCAGCAACAGGATCGACAGCACGCAAAGGGGATCGGGCCGATCCCCGACTTGCGCATTCTGCCTTCCCGGTCTGCTAAGCACCCGCACGCTCGTTTCGTGGGTTGGCTTAGGCATACGGAGTTCATTCCATGTCTAAGCCCCAGCCAGACCGAGGGTTGTGGTAGCAAGACCGACAGTGGGATCGACAGCACGTAGAAGGGGACCAAGCTGATCCCCGGATTATGCATTATGCCTCTCTGGCTGGCCTCTCCGATTGGCTGAGTGTCCGCATGCTCGTTTCGTGGGTTGACTTAGGCATACGGAGTTTATCCCTAGTCTAAGCATACAGAGTTCATTCCCAGTCTAAGATCGTTCCAGACCAAGGATTGCGACGATCGGATTGGCAACACATAGAGGGGATCGAGCCGATCCCCAGCTTGCGCATTCTGCCTCTTCGATCGGCTGAGCACCCACACGCCCGTTTCATGGGTTGACTTAGGCATAGGGAGTTCATTCCATGTCTAAGCCCCAGCCAGACCGAGGATTGTGGCAGCGAGACCGGTAGATATAGAGGGGGACCAGGCTGATCCCCGGCTTGCACATTATGTCTTTTCGATCGGCTCAGCGCCTGCACACTCATTTCGTGGGTTGACTTAAGCATGTGGAGTTCATTCCCAGTCTAAGATCAGACCGAACCGAGGGTTACGATAGCAAGATCGATAGCTCGTAGAGGGGATCGAGCTGATCCCTGACTTGCACATTCTACCTCTCTGACCGGCTGAGCACCCGGACGCTCGTTTCGTGGGTTGCGTTAGGCATACAGAGTTCATTCCATGTCTAAGCATATGGAGTTCATTCTCAGCCTAAGATTTTGAGCCACGGTGCACATGCTAGGCTCGGGCATGTGCTGGTGCCGTATTTTTTTGCCTGAGGCACCATCGTCGAAGCATCACCGGAGCATCGTCGGAGAGCCTAACCAGCGGCATTGGGGGTTCCGGCGATTGGGGGGGTCGGGGGGTGTGCGCACATGATGTGCGATGGTTGCTGGTACTTGTGTCACGGGCTCTGACCTTATACTCAGAAACCGTGCGACCTTTGGCTTGGAATCTCCTCTTTTATGCCTAAGTCAGCCTAAAACACAAGCGTACAGGCACAAGAACAACGGGAAGGGCTGATTACGCAAGTTAAAGAGAAACAGGATAAGAAGGCAGAATTCTGGAAATGCTCTTGTATTCACTGAAATAGAAGTGTTTGATGGTGTACAAATAAGGGAAGAGCAGCCCTCTATTTATAGTTGAGGCTCTAGCATACACTTAATGGCAATATCCCTAGAATAAAGGCAAAAATCATGGGATTATACAGATTACAATCAATCAAGATGCTAACTCCTGATTTTCAGGGTCAACCAAATCTGTCAGGATGCTGCTGCTGATCCTGCCTGCTTCCAGAAGCTTCCTTTATGTGTCTAGCTCCTTGGGCCCTTCTGGATGTGGTGCGGGCAGCTTGTATGCCAGGCCTTGGTTTCACGGGCTAGCCTACAAGTTGGGCGAGCATTCTGAACTCGTTTGCTAGGCTTTGCGCGTAGATACCCACCAGCACGCCTGGTATGCGGGCCTCAACCTTTGGCTCTCCTGCTGGTGTGCCTGATGTGCCTGGCACACCCGCCCAGGGTGTGACATTTCCCCTACCTGATTGTGCAACACCCTCATTGCATCTTTTGCATGGTACTACCTGATCTGGTCCCTGAACTGCCATAAGTCATCTGCTAGTTCCCAGCTCGCCTCACTGTTTCGAAGTCCCTTCTAGCGCACCAAGTACTCTTGTCTTAGCTGATAGTTTTTTCGTCTCACCTCTCGGTCAGCTATGATGCTGTGGACCACCTTTTCATATGAGGCCCTTGCTCCCAATGGTGCATGCTTTGACTCTGCCCGTCCTGCATCTCCCTCATCCTCATGGAACGGCTTGAGCATGCTCACATGGAACATCGGGTGTACCCTCAGCTTGGGTGGCATATCTAACTTGTAGGCAACCTTGCCTACCCTTTTGACTACTCAAAAATGTCCCTCATACCTCCGGACTAAGCCTTTGTGCAGCCCCTTATGGTGTACAATGGGATGCAGCTTCACCAACACCAAGTCTCTAACCTGGAATTGCATGTACCGCCTATACTGGTCTGCCCACTTCTTTGACCTCTTGGCCGCCTTGTGTAGACAAACTCTGCCCAAGTCAGTTTGCTCCTGCCATGCCTTGGCAAACTTGTATACTGCTGGATTCGACCCTGTATAACCTGCAGCAATCAAATGAGGTGTTAGTGGTTGTTGCCCTGTCACAACCTCAAATAGGCTCTGGTTCGTTACCTCGTTCCTTTCCAAGTTGTAGGAAAACTGTGCAATATCTAGTAGCTTTGGCCGGTCCCTTTGTGTGGCACTCACATAGTGCCTGAGGTAGACCTCTAATAGTCCATTCACTCATTCTGTCTGCCCATCGATCTACGGATGCATGCTGGTGGAAAAGTTCAAGTCTGACCCTAATAGCTTGAACAACTCAATCCAGAACCTGCCCGTGAAACGCCCATCCCGATCACTAACAATGGTCCTCAACACTCCCCGGTACTTAACCATGTTCTTCAGGAACAATCAAGCTGCCTCCTCGGCTGGGCACTCCTTGGTTGCTGGAATGAAGATTCCATACTTGGAAAACCTGTCCACCACTACCATGATGCTTCCAAACCCTTTTGCTTTGGGTAGACCGACTATAAAGTCCAGAGAAGCACTCTTCCATGGTATTTCTAGCACTGGCAATGGCTCTAAGAGACTGCCTAGGTTCTTGAGCTCCACCTTGTCCTGTTGGCACACAAGACTAGTCTTCACATAGGCTTCCACATCATCCCTTATGTGCGGCCAGTAGTATCGGTCCTCGATCAGCGCCAAGGTACGGCTCATTCTGAGGTGTCCAGCACACCTTGAATCATGGCATTCTTGTAAAACTTCCTTACAGAGCTTCCCGTGCTGCGGCACAAACAATCTACTGCCCCTGGTGTACAGCAAGCCATCCTACAACCAAAATCGCTTAGTTTTACCTTGCTGGGCGTACTTCATCAAAGCCTTGGCTGTAGGATCATGCGCAAGTCCCTTCTTGATGCACGACACCAGTGACCCCTCTGGTTGGCTAATGGCAGCAAGGTTAGCCTTCCTGCTCAGGGCGTCTACCATTAGGTTCGCCTACCCCGGCTTGTACTCTATTTGGAAATCAAATTCCGTAAGAAAATCTTGCCATCTCACCTGCTTGAGGGACAGCTTCTTCTGCATCTGGAAGTAGCTGGTCGCCACATTGTCTATCCTAACCATGAACCTCGACCCCAACAGGTAATGGCACCAAGTGCACAAGCAGTGCACCATTGCAGTCATCTCCTTCTCTTGGATCGTGTATTTGCCCTCAGTCTCGTTCAGCTTCCTGCTCTCGAATGGGACTGGACGTCCCTCCTGCGTCAACATGCCCCCTATGGCAAAGTCTGATGCATTTGTGTGCACCTCATATGGCTTGGTATGGTCTGGCAAGGCCAAGACTGGCTCCTCGATCACAGCCCGCTTCAACCTGTCAAAGGCTTTCTGGCACCCTGCGCTCCACTCCCATGCTTTCCCTTTCTTGAGCAAGTCGGTCAATGGCGTGGCTATTGCTGAGTGACCTTTGATGAAACGCCTGTAGTAGTTGACCAGCCCAAGGAACGATCTCAACTCAGTGACCTTGGCTGGCGGTTGCCACTCTAGGATGGCGTGTATTTGCCTTCATCCATGCATATCCTACCACCTTCCACTATGTGGCCAAGGAACGGGATCTCCTGCTAGGCGAATGAGCACTTCTCCCTCTTCACAAATAGCTTGTGCACCCGCAACACCTCGAACACCTGTCTGAAGTGGTCTACATGCTCTCTTAAAGTCTGGCTGTAGATCACAATGTCATCCAAATAAACCACAACAAACCGATCAAGGAATGACTGAAGTACCTTGTTCATAAGGGTGCAGAATGTTGCTAGGGCATTCGTGAGTCCGAAAGGCATCACCAAGAATTCATACGAACCATACCGAGTGACACATGCTATCTTTGGCTCATCTCCCTCCGTGATCCTGACTTGATAGTAGCTTGACTTCAAATCCAGCTTGGTGAACCACATTGCGCTCCCAAGTTGATCGAACAAGTCTGTAATGAGTGGGATGGGGTACTTGTTCTTGATGGTCAGCTTGTTCAAAGCCTGGTAGTCTATGCACAGCAGCAACAACCCATCATGCTTACGCTGAAATAGAACCGGTGCACCGTAGGGTACCTTCGATGGCCTGATGAAGCTAGCATCAACTAACTCTTTGAGCTACTTCCTCAACTCCTCCAACTCTGGTGGAGACATTCAATAAGGGGCTCTAGCTGGTGGCTTGGCCTCAGACACCAGCTCGATCTTGTGGTCCACCTCTCTCTTAGGTGGTAGCTTGCTAGGTAGCTTTGCGGGCATCACATCACTAAAGGTCTTCAGCACCTTTAGCACCTCCAAGCGTGACTCAGTCTCCTTCTCCCTTGGCTCATCAGATTTCAAGGCTGCCAAGAAGGTGTCTTCTTGTCTGCTTACCACCTTGGTAAATTGGATGGCTGACACCACCTGCGACCCAACTCCAAACCCTCTTCTCAATGGCACTAGGCATTGGCATCGTGCATCCAACATGCAAACACAATCAACAAAAGGCACAAGGAGGGCGTTAATCCGAACAAGGAAATCCAACCCAATCACAAACTCATAGTCGTCGAGGGGTATTACCTCAATGGTCTCCTTGCCTTTCTAGTCTCCAAGCTGTAACTCCACTCCCCGCGCTACTCCAATGGCTGGAACTTCCTTGGAGTTCATCGTTTTGATGGTACCAGTCCCTTTTTGCACCTTTAGTCTGAGCTTTCGGGCTCCATCACCCAAAATAAAAAGATGTGAGGCACCTGTGTCCATCAGTGCGCTTACCTTCTGACCCGTAACCATCAGATCCACAAACATCAAGCCCTTTGGCTTGCGACTCCCCTTACTCTGGACAGCATTGAGCACCAATGACCCAAGCTTTGCTGCCCCTGACTCTAGCTCCTCGTCAGACTCTTTGTTTACAGCAGCCAGCTTGCCCTTTTACGAGTAATTGCGTGCTATGTGGCTCCCTCCACATAGGTAGCATGCTAGTGGCTCTCGATCCCCCTTTGCTTTCCACTTGCCTGTTGGTGGCTTCCTCTTGCCATCCTTGGTTGAACGGTCTCGGTCTCCATCCTTAGACTCCGGGTCACAGTCTTTCCCCTTGGACTGCTTTTTTCGATCCCTATCGTCCCTACCCTTACCCTTGGGCTTGGTAGACTCGAACTTATTCAGAGGCTTGAACTCTATCAAGGCCTTGGCAGTAGTCATGGCTTTAGCCAAGTCATGAACTCCTCTCCTTTGTAGCTCATGCTTCACCCATGGCTTCAGCCCATCCATGAAAGTAAATAAGGCGTCCTTCTCACCTAGATCCGAGATCTGTAGCATCAGTTCAGAGAATTTTTGGACATACTCCCTTATGTCCCCTTGCTGGCTCAGCCTGCGTAACTTTGCCCGCGTCTCATCATCGGCATACTCCGAGTAAAATTGTTCTCTGAACTCTTTTTGGAACTTTGCCAAGGTTCAAATCTTGGCACTCCCATGCCTGATATCATCACACCTGCACCTTCACCATAATAAGGCTACATCAGTGAGATACATAGCAGCGGTGCTTACCTTTATCACCTCGTCTTGCATGCCCATGGCCTGGAAGTACTATTCCATACCCCAAAGGTAGTTATCTACTTCCTTGGCCGCCCTAGTCCCCTTGAACTCCTTAGGCTTGGGGACATCCAATCTGGACTTGGGCACTCCAGAAAACATGCCATTCCTAATGGCAGTCTTGCAAGCAACGAGCTCACTGGTACGCTCCTCCATCCGCTGGCGCATGGCCTCCATCCATCGCGCAAGGTCAGCACTTCAGCCTCCAAGGTCTGATTCTTTTGGGTGAACTCATCCAAGCCTTTGTTAAGAGCAGCTTGCAGCTCATTTTGGATCTCCTCCCCTATGGAGTCTAGCGATGCAATGTGAGTCTCTACCCCCTCAAGCTTTTCCCCCATGTCGCCCATGGTCACCTCTACCTTGGCCAGCCTACCGTCCATGGTAGACCAGATATCTCTAGAACTGGCTTTCCTCCCTCTTCCACATCCATGCTCTTGGGCCTCTGGTTGTTGGTTAGCAGCATCACTTTGGGATGCCATCTCCTCTAACCTACACAATACAAACACGCAGATTCGAACTTGCTCTGATACCAACTGTCACAAGCTCCGACCTTAGACTAAAAAATCGTGTGGCCTTAGGCTTGGAATCTCCTCCTTTATGCCTAAGTCAGCCTAAAACACAAGCGTACGGGCACTAGAACAATGAGAAGGGCTGATTATGCAAGTTAAAGAGAAACATGATAAGAAGGCAGAATTCTAGAAATGCTCTTGTATTCACTGAAACAGAAGTGTTTGATGGTGTACAAATGAGGGAGGATCAGCCTTCTATTTATAGTTGAGGCTCCAACTTACACTTAATGGCAATATCCCTAGAATAAAGGCTAAAATCATGGGATTATACAGATTACAGTCCATCAGGATGGTAACTCTTAATTTTCAGGGTCAACCAAATCTGCCAGGATACTACTGCTGATCCTGCCTGCTTCTAGAAGCTTCCCTTGCGTGTCCAGCACCTTGCTCCCTTCTGGATGTGGTGGGGCAGCTTGTATGCTAGGCCTTGGTCTCACGGGCTGGCCTGCAAGTTGGGCGGGCGTTCTGAATTCGTTTGCTAGGCTTTGCGCGCAGATACTCGCCAGCACACCTGGACTGCGGGCCTCAACCTCTGGCTTGCCTGTTGGTGCACCTGATGCGCCTGGCGCGCCCCCCCAAGGCATGACACTTGACCCTTATATTGGCCCCCTATCCCTCATCAAACCTTGAGAACTCACACCCCCTTAAAGAGCATTTGAGATTTTATAGGTTTGCTGCCAGTAGCCATTAAAGTGTCTGAAATGGGGACACTTTTTTCAAATGATCACAAAATCTTCTCCACTTCGAGTTTTTAGCTGAATTTTTTTGTGCATGCCAACAAAAATACAAGGATCATCTCTACCAAATTTGGGGATGAAACTCTTTCTAAAAAGATTTTAAAAAATCTTGAACTGCAAAATGTTTTGAAAATCATGAAAAATAGAAAACGGGTCGTCTTGCCACGAAACTTCAAATGAAGGCTTAGGGGACCATTGTATGAATTTACAAGCCATAAAAATGGCATTGGCATGGCAAAAATATGAAGATGTGCTCGAACCTACCTACCATGCGTTCGATCTCCAACTTGCGCATCCCGCCTCTATGATCGACTGAGCGCCAGCACGCTCATTTCGTGGGTTGACTTAGGCATACGAACTTCATCCCCAGTCCAAGCATACAGAGTTCATTCATAGTCTAAGATCGGACCAGACCAAGGGTTGCAATAACAGGATCGGTAGCACGCAGGGGGGATCGAGCCGATCCCTGGCTTACACATTCTGCCTATCCAGCCGGTTGAGCGCCCGCACGCCTGTTTCGTGGGTTGGCTTAGGCATACGGAGTTCATTCCCTGTCTAAGATTGAACTAGACTGAGGGTTGTGACAGCAGGATCGACAGCATGCAGGGGAGACCAGACTGTCCCCGGCTTACGCATTCTAGCTCTCCGGCCAGCTGAGCACCCACACGCTCGTTTCGTGGGTTGGCTTAGGCATACGGAGTTCATTCCATGTCTAAGCATACGGAGTTAATTCCCAGTCTAAGATCAGACCAGACCGAGGGTTGCAGCAGTAGGACCAGCAGCAGGATCGGCAGCACGCAGGGGGGGACCGGGCCGATCCCCGACTTGTGCATTTTGCCTCTCCGGCCAACTGAGCACCCGTACGCTCGTTTCATGGGTTGGCTTCGGCATACGGAGTTTGTTCCATGTCTAAGCCCCAGTCGGACTGAGGGTTGTGGCAGCAGGACCAGCAGCGGGATCGACAGCACGCAAGGGGGACCGAGTTGATCCTTGGCTTGCGCATTATGCCTCTCCAGTCGACCTCTCCGACCGGTTGAGTGCCCACACGCTCGTTTCATGGGTTGACTTAGGCATACAGAGTTCATACCCAGTCTAAGCATACGGAGTTCATTCCCAGTCTAAGATCAGATCGGACTGAGGGTTGCGACAGCTAGATCGATAGCACGCAGGGGGGACCGGGTCGATCCTCGACTTGCGCATTCTGCCTCTTCGATCGGCTGGGCATCCGTACGCCCGTTTCGTGGGTTGGCTGAGGCATAGGGAGTTCATTCCATGTCTAAGCCCCATCCAGATCGAGGGTTGTGGTAGCAGGACCAGTAGCACGTAGTGGGGGACCGGGCCGATCCTTGGCTTGTGCATTATGCCTCTTCGGTTGGCTCAGCACCTGTACGCTCGTTTTGTGGGTTGACTTATGCATACGAAGTTCATTCTTAGTCTAAGATCAGACCGGACCGAGGGTTACGACAGCAGGATCGACAGCACACAGGGGGGACCAGGCCGATCCCCGACTTGCGCATTCTGCCTCTCTAATCGACTGAGCGCCCGTACGCCCGTTTCGTGGGTAGGCTTAGGCATAGGGAGTTCATTCCATGTCTAAGCCCCAGTTGGATTGAGGGTTGTGGCAGCGGGACCGATAGCACGCAGAAGGGGATCGGGCCGATCCCCGGCTTGCGCATTATGCCTCTTCGGCAAGCTCAGCGCCCGTACGCTCGTTTCGTGGGTTGACTTATGCATACAGAGTTCATTTCCAGTCTAAGATCAAACTGGACTGAGGGTTGTGGCAGCAGGATCGGCAGCACGCAAGGGGGATCGGGCAGATCCCTGGCTTGCGCATTCTGCCTCTTTGGTCGGCTGAGTGCCTGCACGCCCATTTCGTTGGTTGGCTTAGGCATAGGGAGTTCATTCCATGTCTAAGCCCCAGTCGAATCGAGGGTTGTGGCAACGAGACTGAAAGCACGTAGAGAGGGACCGGGTCGATCCCCAGCTTGTGCATTATGCCTCTTCGGTCGGCTCAGCACCTGCATGCTCGTTTCGTGGGTTAACTTAGGCATACAGAGTTCATTCCTAGTCTAAGATTGGACCAGACCAGGGGTTGCGGCAGCAGGATCAACAGCACGTAGGGGGACCGGGCCGATCCTCGGCTTGCCCATTCTGCCTCTCCGACCGGTTGAGCGCCCGCACGCCCATTTCGTGGGTTGGCTTAGGCATAGGGAGTTCATTCCATGTCTAAGCCCTAGATGGATCGATGGTTGTGGCAGCAGGATTGGCAGCATGCAGAGGCAGATCGGGTCGATCCCCGGCTTGCGCATTTTGCCTCTTCGGCCGTCTCAGTGCCCGCACGCTCGTTTCGTGGGTTGACTTATGCATACGGAGTTCATTCCTAGTCTAAGATCAGACCAAACCGAGGGTTGTGGTAGCAGGATCGACAGCACGCAGGGGGGATGGGGCCGATCCCTGGCTTGCGCATTCTACCTCTCCGATCGGCTGAGTGCCCGCACGCTCGTTTCGCGGGTTGGCTTAGGCATACGGAGTTCATTCCATGTCTAAGCATACGGAGTTCATTCCCAGTCTAAGATTTTGAGCCACGGTGCACATGCTGAGCTCGGCCATGTGCTGGTGCCGCATTTTTTTCACCCCGGGCACCATCGCCGGAGCATCGTTGAAGAGCCTAACCGGTGGCATTGAGGGTTCCGAGATTGGGGGGGCCGGGGGGTGTGCGCACATGATGTGCGATGGGTGCTGATACTTGGGCCTTATATTGGCCCCCTGTCCCTCATCAAACCTCAAGAACTCACACCCCCTTAAAGAGCATTTGAGATTTTATAGGTTTGCTGCCAGTAGCCATTAAAGTGTCTGAAATGGGAACACATTTTTCAAACGGTCACAAAATCTTCTCCACTTTGATTTTTTAGCTGAATTTTTTTGTGCATGCCAATAAAAATACAAGGATCACCTCTACCAAATTTGGGGACAAAACTCTTTCTAAAAAAATTTTAAAAAAATCCCGAACTTCAAAACGTTTCAAAAATCATGAAAAATAGAAAATGGGTCGTCTTGCCACGAAACTTCACATGAAGGCTTAGGGGACCATTGTCTGAATTTACAAGCCATAAAAATGGTATTGGCATGGCAGAAATATGAAGATGTGCTTGAACCCACCTACCACCCGTTCGATCCCCTGCTTGCCCATCCTGCCTCTCTGGTCGGCTAAGCGCCTGCACCCTCGTTTCATGGGTTGACTTAGGTATACGGAGTTCATCCCTAGTCTAAGCATACGGAGTTCATTCCCAATCTATGATCAGATCGGATCGAAGGTTGTGGTAATAAGATCGACAGCACGTAAGGGGGACCGACCGATCCCTGACTTACGCATTCTGCCTCTCCAGTCGGTTGAGCACCCCTACGCCCGTTTTGTGGGTTGGCTTAGGCATAGGGAGTTCATTCCATGTCTGAGCCCCAATCAGGCCGAAGGTTGTGGCAACGGGATCGGCAGCATGCAGAAGAGGATCGAGCTGATCCTCGGCTTGTGCATTATGCCTCTCATGCCGGCTCAGTGCCCGCATGCTCATTTCATGGGTTGACTTAGGCATATGAAGTTCATTCCCAGTCTAAGATCAGACCAGACCAAGGGTTGCGATAGTAGGATTGATAGCACATAGGGAGGATCAGGCTGATCCTCGGCTTACGCATTCTACCTCTCCGACTGACTGAGCACCCGTACGCTCGTTTCGTGGGTTGGCTTAGGCGTACAGAGTTCATTCCATGTCTAAGCATACAGAGTTCATTCCCAGTCTAAGATCGAATCAGACTGAGGGTTACGGTAGCAGGATCGGCAGCACGCAGGGGGGATCGAGCCAATCCCCGGCTCACGCATTCTGCCTCTCTGACCTGCTGAGCGCCCGCACGCTCGTTCCGTGGGTTGGCTTAGGCATACGAAGTTCATTCCATGTCTAACCCCAACTGGACCGAGGGTTGTGGCAGCAGGGCCGATAGCGGGATCGACAGCACGTAAAGGGGGACCGGGTTGATCCCCGACTTGCGCATTATGCCTCTCTAACTGGCCTTTTCGGCCAGCTGAGTGCCCGCACGCTTGTTCCGTGGGCTGACATAGGCATACATAGTTTATCCCCAATCTAAGCATACGAAGTTCATTCCCAGTCTAAGATTAGACTAGACCGAGGGTTGTGGGAGCAAGATAGGCAGCACGCAGGGGGGACTAGCTCGATCCCCGACTTGCGCATTCTGCCTCCCCGGTCGATTGAGCACCCGCACGCCCATTTCGTGGGTTGGCTTAGGCATAGGGAGTTCATTCCACATCTAAGCCCCAGTCAGATCGAGGGTTGTGGTAGCGGGACCAGTAGCACACAGAGGGGGACCGGGCCGATCCCCAGCTTGCGCATTATGCCTCTTCGATCGGCTCAGTGCCCGCATCCTCGTTTCATGGGTTGACTTATGCATACAGAGTTCATTCCTAGTCTAAGATCAAACTGAACCGAGGGTTGCAGTTGCAAGATCGACAGCATGCAGGGGGGATCAGGTCCATCCTCGGCTTGCGCATTCTGCCTCTCCGACCAGCTGAGCGCCCGCAAGCTCGTTTCGTGGGTTGGCTTAGGCACACGGAGTTCATTCCAAGTCTAAGCATATGGAGTTCATTCCCAGTCTAAGATTTTGAGCCACGGTGCACATGCTGGGCTCGGTCATGTGCTGGTTCCACATTTTTTTCGCCCGGGGCACCACGCTGGAGCATCCCCGGAGAGCCTAACCGACGGCATTGGGGGTTCAAGCGATTGGGTGGGCCGGGGGGTGTGTGCACATGATCTGTGATGAGTGCTGGTACTTGGCCCTTATATTGGCCCCCTATCCCTCATCAAACCTCGAGAACTCACACCCCCTTAAACTGCTTTTGAGATTTTATAGATTTGCTGCCAATAGCTATTAAAGTGTCTGAAATGGTGACACTTTTTTGAAACGGTCACAAAATCTTCTCCACTTCGATTTTTTAGCTGAATTTTTTTGTGCATGCCAACAAAAATTCAAGGATCACCTTTGACACATTTGGGGGCAAAACTCTTTCTAAAAAAATTTTAAAAAATCCCGCACCATAAAAGGTTTCAAAATTGTGAAAAATAGAAAACGGGTCGTCTTGCCACGAAACTTCGCATGAAGGCTTAGTGGACCATTGTATGAATTTACGAGCCATAAAAATGGCATTGGCATGGCAGAAATATGAAGATGTGCTTGAACCCACCTACCACCCGTTCGATCCCCGGCTTGCCCATCCTGCCTCTCTGATCGGCTGAGCGCCCGCACACTCATTTCGTGGGTTGACTTAGGCATACAGAGTTCAACCCCAGTCTAAGCATACAGAGTTCATTCCCAGTCTAAGATCAAACTGGATCGAGGATTACGGCATAGGATCGACTACACACAGGGGGGACCGGGTCGATCCCCGGCTTACGCATTCTGCCTCTCCGGCTGGCTTAGCACCCGCACGCCTATTTCGTAGGTTGGCTTAGGCATAGGGAGTTCATTCCATGTCTAAGCCCTAGCCAGATCGAGGGTTGCGACAGTGGGACTGACAGCTGAGGGTTCTGCCTCTCCGCCTGGCTTAGCGCCTGAACGCTTATTTCGTAGGTCGACTGAGCGTCCGCACGCCTATTTCGTAGGTCGATTGAGTATCCACACGCTTGTTTCATGGGTTGACTTAGGCATACGGAGTTCATCCCTAGTCTAAGCATACGTACTTCATTCCCAGTCTAAGATCAGACTGGACCGAGGGTTGCCGTAGTAGGATCGATAGCACGCAGGGGGGATCGGGTCGATCCCCGGCTTGCGCATTCTACCTTTTCGACCGACTGAGCGCCCGCACGCTTGTTTCGTGGGTTGACTTCGGCATACGGAGTTCATTCCCAGTCTAATATCAGATCGGACTGAGGGTTGCGACAGCAAGATCGATAGCACGTAGGGGGGATCGGGTCGATCCCCGACTTACGCAATCTGCCTCTTCGGTCGGCTGAGCACCCCGGACGCTCGTTTCGTGGGTCGGCTTAGGCATACGGAGTTCAATCCATGACCAAGCATACAGAGTTTATTCCCAGTCTAAGATCAGACTGGACCGAGGGTTGCGGCAGCAGGATCGGCAGCACGCAGGGAGGATCGGGCCGATCCCCGACTTGCGCATTCTATCTCTCCAGCCGATTGAGTGCTCGCACGCTCGTTTCGTGGGTTGGCTTAGACATATGTAGTTTATTCCATGTCTAAGCCCCAGCCAGACCGAGGGTTGTGGTAGCAGGACTGGCAGTGGGATCGGTAGCACGCAGATGGGGACCGGGCTGATCCTCGGCTTGTGCATTATGCCTCCCCGACCGACCTCTCCGGCCGGTTGAGCGCCCGCACGCTCGTTTCATGGGTTGACATAGGCATACGAAGTTCATCTCTAGTCTAAGCAAACGAAGTTCATTCCTAGTCTAAGATCTAACCGGATTGAGGGTTGCGGCAGCAAGATCGGTAGCACGTAGGGGGGATCGGGCCGATCCCCGTCTTGCACATTCTTCCTCTCCGACTGGCTGAGCACCCGCACGTCCGTTTCGTGGGTTGGCTTAGGCATAGGGAGTTCATTCCATGTCTAAGCCCCAACCGGACCGAGGGTTGTGGCAGCGGGACCGGCGGTACGTAGTGGGGGATCGGGCCGATCCCCGGCTTGCTCATTATGCCTCTCTGGTCGGGTCAGCACCCGCACACTCGTTTCGTGGGTTGACTTAGGCATACGAAGTTCATTTCCTATCTAAGATCAGACCGGATCGAGGGTTGCGGTAGTAGGATCGACAACATGTAGGGTGGGATTGGGCTGGTCCTCAGCTTGCACATTTCGCCTCTCCGATCGACTGACTACCCGTACGTTCGTTTCATTCCATTCTAAGCATACGGAGTTCATTCCCAGTCTAAGATCGGATCGGACTGAAGGTTGCGGCAGCAGGATTGATAGCATACAGGAGGGGATCAGGCCAATCCCTGGCTTATGCATTCTACCTCTCCGACTGGCTAAGCGCTCGCACACTCGTTTCGTGGGTTGGCTTAGGCATACGATGTTCGTTCCATGTCTAAGCCCCAGTCGGACCGAGGGTTGTGGCAGCAGGACTGATAGCGGGATTGGCAACACGTAGATTGGGATCGGGTTGATCCCTGGCTTGTGCATTACGCCTCTCCGACTGGCCTCTCTAGCCGGTTGAGCACCCATACGCTCGTTTCGTGGGTTGACTTAGGCATACGGAGTTCATCCCCAGTCTAAGCATACGATGTTCATTCCCAGTCTAAGATCAGACCAGACCGAGGGTTGCGATAACAGGATCGGTAGCACGCAGAGGGGACCGGGTGATCCCCGACTTACGCATTCTACCTCTCCGGATGGCTGAGCACCCTCACGCCCGTTTTGTGGGTTGGCTTAGGCATAGGGAGTTCATTCCATGTCTAAGCCCCAACCGGACTGAGGGTTGTGGCAGCGGGACTGACAGCACGCAGAGGGGGATCGATCGAATCCTCAGCTTGTGCATTCTACCTCTCTGGCCAGCCTCTCCGGCTGGCTAAGCACCCGCACGCTCATTTCATGGGTTAACTTAGGCATACAGAGTTCATACCCAGTCTAAGCATATGGAGTTCATTCCCAGTCTAAGATCGAACTGGATCGAGGGTTACGGCAGCAGGATCGACAGCACGCAGGGGGGGACCGGGCCGATCCCTAGCTTACGCATTTTGCCTCTCTGATCGGTTGAGCACCTGCACACCCGTTTCGTGGGTTGGCTTAGGCATAGGGGGTTCATTCCATGTCTAAGCCCCAGCCGGACCGAGGGTTGTGGCAGCGGGACCGACAGCACGCTGAGAGGGATCGAGCCGATCCTCAGCTTGTGCATTCTGCCTTTTCGACCGGCTAAGCACCCGCACGTTCATTTCGTGGGTTGGCTTAGGTATACAGAGTTCATTCCATGTCTAAGGATACGCCGAAGCATCATCGGAGAGCCTAACCGAAGGCATTGGGGGTTCTGACGATTGGGGGGGCCGGGGGGTGTGCGCACATGATGTGCGATGGGTGCTGGTACTTGGCCCTTATATTGGCCCCCTATCCCTCATCAAACATCAAAAACTCACACCCCTTTAAAGAGCATTTGAGATTTTATAGGTTTGCTATCAGTAGCCATTAAAGTGTCTGAAATGGGGACACTTTTTTCAAACGGTCACAAAATCTTCTCCACTTTGAGTTTTTAGCTAACTTTTTTTGTGCATGCCAACAAAAATACAAGCATCACCTCTACCAAATTTGAGGACAAAACTCTTTCTAAAAAAAATTTAAAAAATCCCAAACCTCAAAAAGTTTCAAAAATCATGAAAAATAGAAAATGGGTCGTCTTGCCAGGAAACTTCACGTGAAGGCTTAGGGGACCATTGTATGAATTTACAAGCCATAAAAATGGCATTGGAATGGCAAAAATATGAAGGTGTGCTTGAACCCACCTACCACCCGTTCGATCCCCGGCTTATGCATCTGGCCTCTCTGGTCGACTGAGCGTTCGGACTCTCATTTCATGGGTGGACTTAGGCATACAGAGTTCATCCCTAGTCTAAGCATACGAAGTTCATTCCCAATCTAAGAACGGACTAGATCGAGGGTTACGGCAGCAGGATCGGTAGCACGCAAGGGGGACCAGGCCGATCCTTGGCTTACACATTCTACCTCTCCGAGTGGCTGAGCACCCGTATGCTCATTTCGTGGGTTGACTTAGGCATACGGAGTTCATTCCCAGTCTAAGATCAGATCGGACTGAGGGTTGTGGCAGTAAGATCGATAGCACGCAGGAGGGACCGAGTCGATCCCCAGCTTACACATTCTGCCTCTCCGATCGGCTGAGCACCCGCATACTCATTTTATGGGTTGGCTTAGGCATACGGAGTTCATTCCATGTCTAAGCATAGGAAGTTCATTCCCAGTCTAAGATCGGATCAGACCGAGGGTTACAGTAACAGGACCAGTAGCAGGACCAGCAGCACGCAGGAGGGATCGAGTCGATATTTGGCTTGTGCATTCTGCCTGTCCACCGGCCTCTTCGGCCGACTGAGCGCCCGTATGCTCGTTTCATGGGTTGACTTAGGCATACGGAGTTCATCCCTAGTCTAAGCTTACAGAGTTCATTCCCAGTCTAATATCAGATCGGACCAAGGGTTGTGACAGTAGGATTGATAGCACGCAGGGGAGGACCGGGCTGATCCCCAGCTTGTGTATTCTGCCTCTCTGATTGGCTGAGCACCCACACGCTCAATTCGTGGGTTGGCTTAGGCATACGTAGTTCATTCCATGTCTAAGCCCCAGTCGGACCGAGGGTTGTGGTAGCAGGACCGACAGCGGGATTGACAGCATGTAGAAGGGGATCGGGCTGATCCTCGACTTAGGCATTATGCCTCTCCGGCCGGCTGAGTGCCCGCACGCTCGTTTCATACGTTGACTTAGGCATACGGAGTTCATCCCCAGTCTAAGCATACAGAGTTCATTCCCAGTCTAAGATCAGACTGGATCGAGGGTTGTGGCAGCAGATCGGTAGCACGCAGGGGGGATCGGGCTGATCCCGGCTTGTGTATTCTACCTCTCCGATCGGCTGAGCGCCAGCACGTCCGTTTTGTGGGTTGGCTTAGGCATAGGGAGTTCATTCTATGTCTAAGCCCCAGCCGAACTGAGGGTTGTGGCAGTGGGACCGGTAGTACACAGAGGGGGACCGACCTGGTCCCCGGCTTGCACATTATGCCTCTCCAACCTGCTCAACGCCTGAACGCTCATTTCATGGGTTGACTTAGGCATACAGAGTTCATTCCCAGTCTAAGATCGGACCAGACCGAGGGTTGTGGTAGCAGGATCGATAGCACGTAGAGGGGACCAGGCTGATCCTCGGCTTATGCATTCTGCCTCTCCGACCGACTGAGCGCCCGTATGCTCATTTCATGGGTTAGCTTAGGCATACGGAGTTCATTCCATGTCTAAGCATACGGAGTTCATTCCCAGTCTAAGATCTGACTGGATCGAGGGTTGCGGTAGCAAGACTAGTAGCAGGATCGGCAGCACGTAGTGAGGGATCAGGCCGATCCCCAGCTTGCGCATTCTACCTCTCCGACCGACTGAGCATCTGCACGCTCATTTCATGGGTTGGCTTAGGCATACGGAGTTCATTCCATGTCTAAGCCCCAGTCGGATCGAGGGTTGTGGTAGCAGAACCGATAGTGGGATTGGTAGGACGTAGAGGGGGATCGAGCTGATCCCTAGCTTGCACATTATGCCTCTTCGACTGGCCTCTCCAGTAGGCTGAGTGCCCACACGCTCATTTCATGGGTTGACTTAGGCATACGGAGTTCATCCCCAGTCTAAGCATACGGAGTTCATTCTCAGTCTAAGATTCGACCGGACCGAAGGTTGCGGTAGCAGGATCGACAGCACGTAGGGGGAACCGGACTGATCCCTGGCCTGCGCATTTTGCCTCTCCGATCAACTGAGCGCCCGGACGACCATTTCATGGGTTGGCTTAGGCATAGGGAGTTCATTCCATGTCTAAGCCCCAGTCAGACTAAGTGTTGTGGCAGCAAGATCGGTAGCATGCAGAGGGGGACCGGGTCGATCCTGGGCTTGTGCATTTTGCCTCTCCGGCCGGCTCAACATCTGAACGCTCGTTTCATGGGTTGACTTAGGCATACGGAGTTCATTCTCAGTCTAAGATTGGACCGAACCAAGGGTTGCGGTAGCAGGACCAACAACAGGATCGATAGCATGTAGGGGGGGATCGGGTCGATCCCTGACTTATGCATTCTGCCTCTCTGATCAGCCTTTTCGACCGACTGAGCACCCGTACGCTCGTTTCGTGGGTTGACTTAGGCATACGGAGTTCATCCCCAGTATAAGCATACGACGTTCATTCCCAATCTAAGATCGGACCGGACTGAGGGTTGCAGCAAGAAGACCAGCAGCAGGATCGACAGCATGCATGGGGGACTGGGTCGATCCTCGACTTGCGCATTCTACATTTTCGATCGGCTGAGTGCCTGTACGCTCGTTTCGTGGGTTGGCTTAGGCATACGGAGTTCATTCCATGTTTAAGCATACGGAGTTCATTCCCAGTCTAAGATTTTGAGCCATGGTGCACATGCTGAGCTTGGGCAAGTGCTGGTGCCTCCTTGTTTTTGCCCGGGGCACCATCGCCGGAGCATCACCGGAGAGCCTAACCGATGGCATTGGGGGTTTCGATGATTGGGGGGGCAGGGGGTGTGCGCACATGATGTGCGATGGGTGTTGGTACTTATGTCACGGGCTCTGACCTTAGACTCAGAAACCGTGCGACCTTAGGCTTGGAATCTCCTCCTTTATGCCTAAGTCAACCTAAAACACAAGCGTACGGGCACTAGAACAACGGGAAGGGCTAATTTCGCAAGTAAAAGAGAAACAGGATAAGAAGGTAGAATTTTGGAAATGCTCTTGTATTCACTGAAACGGAAGTGTTTGATGGTGTACAAATGAGGGAGAAGCAACCCTCTATTTATAGTTGAGGCTCCAGCTTACACTTAATGGTAATATCCCTAGAATAAAGGTTAAAATCATGGGATTATACAGATTACAATCAATTAGAACCTCCTTCTCATATGAGTCCCTTGCTCCCAATGGCGTACGCTTTGACTCTGCCTGTCCTAGATCTCCCTCATCCTCATGGAACGGCTTGAGCATGCTCACATGGAACACCGGGTGTACCCTCAGCTTGGGTGGCATATCCAGCTTGTAGGCAACCTTGCCTACCCTCTTCACTACTCGAAAAGGTCCCTCATAGCTCTGGACTAGGCCTTTGTGCAGCCCCCTATGGCGCATAATGGGATGCAGCTTCACCAACACCAAGTCTCCAACCTGGAACTGCACGTCCCGCCAATTCTGGTCTGCCCACTTCTTCGACCTTTTGGCCGCCTTGTGTAGACAAACTCTGGTCAAGTCAGTTTGCTCCAGCCATGCCTTGGCAAACTTGTATGCTACTGGATTCATCCCTGTATAACCTGCAGCAATCGAACCGGGTGTTAGTGGTTGTTGCCCTGTCACAACCTCAAATGGGCTCTAGTTCGTTGCCTCGTTCCTTTGCAAGTTATAGGAAAACTGTGCAATATCTAGCAGTTTTGGCCAGTCCCTTTGTGTGGCACTCACATAGTGCCTGAGGTAGACCTCTAATAGTCCATTCACTCATTCTGTTTGCCCATCAGTCTGCGGATGCATGCTGGTGGAAAAGTTCAAGTCTGACCTCAATAGCTTGAACAACTCAATCCAGAACCTGCCCGTGAAATGCCCATCCCGATCACTAACAATGGTTCTCGACACTCCCCAGTACTTAACCATGTTCTTCAAGAACAATCGAGCTGCCTCCTCGGCTGGGCACACCTTGGTTGCTGGAATGAAGATTCCATACTTGGAAAACCTATCCACCACTACCATGATGCTTTCAAACCCTTCTGCTTTGGGTAGACAGACTATAAAGTCTAGAGAAACACTCTCCCATGGTCACTCTGGCACTGGCAATGGCTCCAAGAGACTGCTTGGTTTCTTGAGCTCCTCTTTGTCCTGTTGGCACACAAGACAAGTCTTCACATAGGCCTCCACATCATCCCTCATGTCTGGCCAGTAGTACCGGTCCTCGATCAATGCCAAGGCACGGCTCACTCCGGGGTGTCCAGCCCACCTTGAATCATGGCATTCTTGCAAAACTTCCTTATGGAGCTTCCCGTGCTATGGCACAAACAGTCTACTTCCCCTGGAATACAGCAAGCCATCCTGCAACCAAAACTGCCTAGTCTTACCTTGCTGGGCATACTCCATCAAAGCCTTGGTCGTAGGATCATGCGTAAGTCCCTCCTTGATGCGCAGCACCAGTGACCCCTCTGGTTAGCTAATGGCAATAAGGTTAGTCTTCCTGCTCAGGGCGTCTACCACTAGGTTCCCCCACCCCGGCTTGTACTCCATCTGGAAATCAAATTCTAAAAGAAAATCTTGCCATCTCGCCTGCTTGGGGGACAACTTCTTTTGCATCTGAAAGTAGCTGGTTGCCACATTGTCCGTCCTAACCACGAACCTCGACCCTAACAGGTAATGGCACCAAGTGCGCAAGCAGTGCACCACTGCAGTCATCTCCTTCTCTTGGACCGTGTACTTACGCTCAGTCTCATTCAGCTTCCTGCTTTCGAACGCGACTGGACGTCCCTCCTGCATCAACACGCCCCCTATGGCAAAGTATGATGCATCCGTATGCACCTCATACCGATTGGCATGGTCTGGCAAGGCCAAGACTGGCTCTTCGGTCACAACCCACTTCAACCTGTCAAAGGCTTTCTGGCACCCTGCGCTTCACTCCCATGCTTTCCCTTTCTTGAGCAAGTCAATCAATGGCGTGGCTATTGCTGAGTGACCTTTGATGAAGCGCCTATAGTAGTTGACCAGCCCAAGGAACGATCTTAACCCAGTGACCTTGGCTGGCGGTTGCCACTCCAGGATGGCGTGTATCTTGCCTTCATCCATGCATATCCTGCCACCTCCCATTATGTGGCCAAGGAACGAGATCTCCTGCTGGGCGAATGAACACTTCTCCCTCTTCACAAATAGCTTGTGCGCCCGCAACACCTCGAACACCTATCTCAAGTGGACTACATGCTCTCCCAAAGTCTGGCTGTAGATCACAATGTCATCCAAATAAACCACAACAAACCAATCAAGGAATGAATGAAGTACCTTGTTCATAAGGGTGCAGAATGTTGCTGGGGCATTCGTGAGTCTGAAAGGCATCACCAAGAACTCATACGAACCATATCGAGTGACACATTCTGTCTTTCGCTCATCTCCCTCCGTGATCCTAACTTGATAGTAGCCTGACCTCAAATCCAGCTTGGTGAACCACCTTACGCTCCCAAGTTGATCGAACAAGTCCGTAATGAGTGGGATGGGGTACTTGTTCTTGATGGTCAGCTTGTTCAAAGCCTGGTAGTCTATGCACAGCCATAACGACCCATCATGCTTGTGCTGAAATAGAACCGGTGCACCATAGGCTGCCTTCGATGGCCTGATGAAGCTAGCATCAACTAACTCTTTGAACTACTTCCTCAACTCCTCCAACTCTAGTGGAGACATTCGGTAAGGGGCTCTAGCTTGTGGCTTGGCCTCGGACACCAGCTCGATCTTGTGGTCCACCTCCCTCTTAGGTGGTAGCTTGCTAGGTAGCTTTGCGAGCATCACATCACTAAAGGTCTTCAGCACCTTTAGCACCTTCAAGGGTGACTCAGTCTCCTTCTCCCTTGGCTCATCATATTTTAGGGCTGCCAAGAAGGTGTCTTCTTGTCTGCTTACCACCTTGGCAAATTGGATGGCTGACACCACCAGCAACCCAACTCCAGACCATCTCCTCAGTGGCACTAGGCATTGCCACCGTGCATCCAAGATGCAAACACAATCGACAAAAGGCACAGGGAGGGCATTAATCCAAACAAGGAAATCCAACCCAATCACAAACTCATAGTTGTCAAGGGGTATTACCTCAATGGTCTCCTTGCCTTTCCAGTCTCCAAGCTACAACTCCATTCCCCGCACTACTCTAATGGCTGGAACTTCCTTGGAGTTCACCGTTTTGATGGTACCAATCCCTTTCTGCACCTTTAGTCTGAGCTTCCAGGCTCTATCACCTAAAATAAAAAGGTGTGAGGCACCTGTGTCCACCAGTGCGCTCACCTTCTGACCCACAACCATCAAATCCACAAACATCAAGCCCTTTGGCTTACAGCTCCCCTTACTCTGGACAGCATTGAGCACCAACGACCCAAGCTTTGCTGCCCCTGACTCTGGCTCCTCGTCAGACTCCTTATCTACAACCGCCAGTTTGCCCTTCTACGAGTAATTACGTGCTATGTGGCTCCCTCCACATAGGTAGAATACTAGTGGCTCTCGGTCCCCTTTTGCTTTCCACTTGCTTGCTGGTGGCTTCCTCTCACCATCCTTGGTTGAACGGTCTTAGTCTCCATCCTTGGACTTCCGGTCACAGTCCTTCCCTTTAGACTGCTTCTTTCGGTCCCTATCATCCCTGCCCTTACCCTTGGGCTTGGTAGACTTGAACTTCTTCAGAGGCTTGAACTCTATCAAGGCCTCGGTAGTAGTCATGGCTTTAGCCAAGTCATGAACTCCTCTCCTTTGTAGCTCATGGTTCTCCCATGGATTCAGCCCATCCATGAAAGCAAATAAGGCATCCTTCTCACCTAGATCTGAGATCTGTAGCATCAGTTCAGAGAATTTTTGGACATACTCCCTTATGTCCCCTTGCTAGCTCAGCCTGCGCAACTTTGCCCGTGCCTCATCATCGGCATACTCCGGGTAAAATTGTTCTCTGAACACTTTTTGGAAATCTGCCCAGGTTCCAATCTTGGCACTCCCACGCCTGACATCATCACACCTGCGCCTCCACCACAATAAGGCTACATCAGTGAGATACATAGCAACGGTGCTTACCTTTATCGCCTCGTCTTGCATGCCCATGGCTTGAAAGTACTGCTCCATACCCCAAAGGTAGTTATCTACTTCCTTGGCCACCCTAGTCGCCTTGACCTCCTTAGGCTTAGGGACATCCAATCTAGACTTTGACACTCCAGCAAACATGCCATTCCCAAAGGCAGTCTTGCAAGCAACGAGCTCACTGGTAAGCTCCTCTATCCGCTGGCACATGGCCTCTATGCCATCACGCAAGGTCAGCACTTCAGCCTCCAAGGTCTGATTCTTTTGGGTGAACACATCCAAGCCTTTGCTGAGAGCAGCTTGCAGCTCACTTTGGATCTCCTCCCCCATAGATTCTAGCGATACAATGTGAGTCTCTACCCCCTCAAGCTTTTCCCCCATGTCGGCCATGGCCACCTCCACCTTGGCCAGCCTACCGTCCATGGTAGACCAGATATCTCTAGAACTAGCTTTCCTCCCTCTTCCACGCCCATGCTCCTGGGCCTCTGGTTGTTGGTTAGCAGCGTCACTTTGGGATGCCATCTCTTCTAACCTGCATAACACAAACATACAGAATCAAACTTGCTCTGATACCAACTGTCACGGGCTCTGACCTTAGACTCAGAAACTGTGCGGCGTTAGGCTTGGAATCTCCTCTTTTATGCTTAAGTCAGCCTAAAACACAAGCGTACGGGTACTAGAACAACAGGAAGGGCTGATTACGCAAGTCAAAGAGAAACAGGATAAGAAGGCAGAATTCTAGAAATGCTTTGTATTCACTAAAACAAAAGTGTTTGATGGAGTAGAAATGAGGATAGAGCAACCCTCTATTTATAGTTGAGGCTCCAACTTACATTAATGGCAATATCCCTAGAATAAAGGTTAAAATCATGGGATTATATAGATTATAATCAATCAGGATGCTAACTCCTAATTTTCAGGTTCAACCAAATCTGCCAGGATGCTATTGCTGATCCTGCCTGCTTCCAGAAGCTTCCCTTGCATGTCCAGCACCTTGGGCCCTTCTGGATATGATGCAGGCAGCATCTATGCCAGGCCTTGGTCTCACGGGCTGGCCTACAAGTTGGGTGGGCGTTCTGAACTCGTTTGCTAGGCTTTGTGCATAGATATCCGCCAGCACGCCTGGTCTGTGGGACTTAACCTCTCGCTCGCCTGCTGGTGTGCCTGATGTGCCTGGCACACCCACCCAGTGTGTGACACTTGGCCCTTATATTGGCCCTCTATCCCTCATCAAACCTCGAGAACTCACACCCCCTTAAAGAGCATTTCAGATTTTATAGGTTTGCTGCCAATAGCCATTAAAGTGTTTAAAATGGGGACACTTGTTTCAAATAGTCACAAAATCTTCTCCACTTCGAGTTTTTAGCTGAATTCTTTTGTGCATGCTAAAAAAAATACAAGGATCACCTCTACCAATTTTGGGGACAAAACTCCTTCTAAAAAAATTTTAAAAAATCCTGAACCTTAAAATGTTTCAAAAATCGTGAAAAATAGAAAACGGGTCGTCTTGCCACGAAACTTCACATGAAGGCTTAGGGGACCATTGTATGAATTTACAAGCCATAGAAATGGCATTGGCATGACAGAAATATAAAGATGTGCTTGAACCCACCTACCACCCGTTTGATCCCCAGCTTGCGCATCCTGCCTCTCTGGTCGGTTGAGCACCCGCACGCTCGTTTCATGGGTTGACTTAGGCATATGGAGTTCATCCCCAGTCTAAGCATACGAAGTTCAATCCCAATCTAAGATCGGACCAGATTGAGGGTTACGGCAGTAGGATTGGCAACACGCAGGGGGGACCGGGCCAATCCCCTGCTTGTGCATTCTGCCTCTCCGGCCGACTAAGCGCCCGTACGCCCGTTTCGTGGGTTGGCTTAGGCATAGCGAGTTCATTCCATGTCTAAGCCCCAGTCGAATCGAGGGTTGTAGCAGCAAGACTGGCAACGGGATTGGCAGCATGCAGAGGGGGATCGGGCTGATCCCCGGCTTGCGCATTATGCCTTTTCGGTCGGCTGAGCGCCGCACGCTCGTTTCGTGGGTTGGCTTAGGCATACGGAGTTCATTCCAGGTCTAAGCATATGGAGTTCATTCCCAGTCTAAGATTTTGAGCCACGGTGCACATGCTGGGCTCAGGCATGTACCGGTGTCGTATTTTTTTTTGCCCGGGGCACCATCGCCGGAGCATTACTGGAGAGCCTAACTGGCGGCATTGGGAGTTCCGGCGATTGGGGGGCTGGGCGTGCAATGGGTGCTGGTACTTGGCCCGTTATCCCTCATCAAACCTCGAGAACTCACACCCCCTTAAAGAGCATTTGAGATTTTATAGGTTTGCCGCCAGTAGCCATTAAAGTGTCTGAAATGGGGACACTTTTTTCAAAAGGTCACAAAATCTTCTCCACTTTGAGTTTTTAGCTGAATTTATTTGTACATGCCAAAAAAAATACAAGGATCACCTCTACGAAATTTGGGGACAAAACTCTTTCTAAAAAAATTTTAAAAAATCCCAAACCGCAAAAAGCTTTAAAAATCGTGATAAATAGAAAACGGGTCGTCTTGCCATGAAACTTCACATGAAGGCTTAGGGGACCATTGTATGAATTTACAAGACATAAAAATGGCATTGGCACGGCAGAAATATGAAGATGTGCTTGAACCCACCTACCACTTGTTCGATCCCCGACTTGCGCATTCTGCCTCTCCAACCGGCTGAGCGCCCACACGCTCGTTTTGTGGGTTGGCTTAGGCATACGGAGTTCATTCCATGTCTAAGCCCTAGCCGGACTGAGGGTTGTGGCAGCAAGACCGGCAGCGGGATCGGCAGCACGCAGAGGGGGATCGGGCTGATCTCTGGCTTGCGCATTACACCTCTTCGGCTGGCTGAGCGCCCGTACACTCGTTTCGTGGGTTGACTTAGGCATACGAAGTTCATCCCCAGTCTATGCATATGAAGTTCATTCCCAGTCTAAGATCAGATCGGATCGAGGGTTGCGGTAGTAGGATCGACAGCACGCAGGGGGGAACGGGCCGATCCCCAGCTTCTGTATTCTACCTCTCCAGCTGGCTGAATGCTCGTACGCCCGTTTCATGGGTTGGCTTAGGCATAGGGAGTTCATTCCATGTCTAAGCTATAGCTGGACCGAGGGTTGTGGCAGCGAGATCGACAGCACGCAGAGGGGGACCAAGCCAATCCCCAGCTTGCACATTATGCCTTTTCGATCGGCTCAGCGCCCACACGCCCATTTCATGGGTTGACTTATGCATATGGAGTTCATTCCCAATCTAAGATCAGAACGGACGGAGGTTGCGACAGCAAGATCGACAGCATGCAGGGGGTACCGGGCCGATCCCCGGCTTGCACATTCTGCCTCTCTGGCCGACTGAGTGCCTGCACGCTTGTTTCATGGGTTGGCTTAGGAATACGGAGTTCATTCCCAATTTAAGATCAGACTGGACTGAGGGTTGCGGTAGTAGGATCGAGGGTTGCGGCAGCAAGTCCAGTAGCAAGATCGACAGCATGCAGGGGGGATCGGGCTGATCCTCGGCTTGCACATTTTGCCTCTCCGGCCGACTGAGCACCCGTACACTCGTTTCATGGGTTGGCTTAGGAATATGGAGTTTGTTCCATGTCTACGCCCCAACCGGACTGAAGGTTGTGGCAGCAGGACTGGCAGCGAGATTGGCAGCACGCAGAGGGGGATCGGGCTGATCCTCGGCTTGCGTATTATGCCTCTCCGGTCGGTTGAGCGCTCGCACACTCATTTCGTGGGTTGACTTAGGCATACGGAGTTCATCCCCAGTGTAAGCATACGGAGTTCATTTCCAATCTAAGATCGGATCGGATCGAGGGTTGCGGCAGTTGGATCGGCAGCATGTAGGGGGGACCGGGTCGATCTTCGGCTTACGTATTCTGCCTCTCTGGCCGGCTAAACTCCCGCATGCCCATTCCGTGGGTTGGCTTAGGCGTAGGGAGTTCATTCCATGTCTAAGCCCCAGTCGGATCGAGGGTTGTGGTAACAGGACCGGCAGCACGCAGAGGGGGACCACGTCAATCCTCGGCCGGCTCAACGCCCGTACACTCATTTCGTGGGTTGACTTATGCATACGGAGTTCATTCCTAGTCTAAGATCAGACCAGACTAAGGGTTGCAGCAGCAGGATCGACAGCACGATGGGAGGGACTGGGTCGATCCCCAGCTTACGCATTCTGCCTCTCCGGTCGACTGACTGCCTGCACACTCATTTTGTGGGTTGGCTTAGGCATACGGAGTTCATTCCATGTCTAAGCATACGGAGTTCATTCCCAGTCTAAGATTTTGAGCCACGGCGCACATGCTGGGCTTGGGCATGTGCTGGTGTCACATTTTTTTCACCAGGACAGCACGCAGAGGGGATTGGGCTGATCGTCAACTTGCTCATTCTGCCTCTTCGGCCGGCTGAGCACACGTACGGTCATTTCATGGGTTGGCTTAGGCATACAGAGTTTGTTCCATGTCTAAGCCCTAGCCAGACCGAGGGTTGTGGTAGCAGGACCGACAACGGGATCGACAGTACGCAGAGGGGGACTGGGTTGATCTCTGACTTACGCATTATGCCTCTCCGATCGGTTGAGCGCCCGCACGCTCGTTTCATAGGTTGAGTTAGGCATACGGAGTTCATCCCCAGTCTAAGCATACAGAGTTCATTCCTAGTCTAAGATCAGACTGGATCGAGAGTTGCGACAGCAGGATCAGCAGCACGCAGGGGGGACCGATCCAATCCCCAGCTTGCGCATTCTGTCTCTCTGGTCGATTGAGCGCCCGCATGCCCGTTTCGTGGGTTAGCTTAGGCATAGGGAGTTCATTCCATGTCTAAGTCCCAATCGAACTGAGGGTTCTGGTAGCAGGACCGGCAACACGTAGAGGAGGACCAGGCCGGTCCCCGGTGTCACGGACTAAGCTTTCTCTCAACAAGCAATAGACTGTGTGGCACTTGAATGGGTGCTCCTAACCAAGGTAGCCTTCAATAGATCAATATCTGAACAAATACCATAAGCCATGGCTAGTCCCAAGCATTCACAATAAGACACAACATATCGAGATCGATCTCAAGAACACACACAAGAAGGCATATTCGCATTGAGAAAAAGAAAAATACATCGAGGCAACAATCGAGACATTCAATCGGGGTGAGTTTTATTATAGTCAGGAATCGTACATTGGGACCTCCCACCATCACCAGGGCCAGGGGGCAGCCCTTAGTGGGTGGCTTAGGCTTACATAGCAACCGGTGAGACAGCCCAACACTACGCTACCGGCTCACCCCCCTAAAGAGCCTTAGAGATTTTAGAGCTATGCTACCAGTAACCATTACAATGTTTGAAATCCGAACACTTTTCCTAGCACAAGGGATCTACCCGGCCATGGCCCTATACATGGGTGGCTTATGGCAACCTAAGCCCTGGTGATGGCCCTATACAAGGTTGGCTCATGACATCCTCCCCCACCTATTCTATAGACGTCGTTGTCGACTTGCTGGCTCAAAATTCTTTGATCTTCCTTTGAAATCTCTGGAGGTCGTGTTCTCTCTCCCAACTGGTTTCTTCTAGTCCTAATCCCTCCCACTTCACTAAGTACTCTCGAACTAGTCTTCGAGATATCTTGGTTTCCCTGTCAGTTAAGATCTCTTCGACTCGATGCTCTGAGGTTGGCTTCATGGTGATGGCGACTCTGGTTGGCTCCCTTTGGCTAGCATCTGTAGGATCTACATGGAAAGGTTTCAGGTTGCTCACATGAAATACTGGGTGCACCTTCATCCACTTTGGTGGGTCAATTTTGTAAGAAGCATTCCCCACCTTGGAAAAGACCCTTACTGGACCTTCATATTTGTGCACCAGTCTACGATCTCTCTTTCTTAAGAACCTGGTTTGTTCAGGAACTAGTCAGATAAGAACCAAATCACCAACTTGAAATTGTTGAGCTCTACAACCCTTGTCTGCCCATTTCTTCATCCGCTTTGATGCTTTCTCCGGTTAGGCTTGTGCAATCTCTGTGTCTTGTTTCCACTCCTTGCTGAGATTGAAGGCTCTCAGATTCTTTCCTCCATATTGTTCCAAGGAAGTGTGGGGTTGCCTTGGTAATTGTCTGGTGACCACCTCAAATGGCCTTTTATTGGTGGAAGAGCTTTTGTTGGAATTAAAGCAGAGTTGAGCCATGTCCAATAATGAAGGCCAGTCTTTCTGATTGGCTTGAACAGAGTGCCTCAAGTATTCTTCTAATAATCCATTTGACCATCGGTTTGAGGGTGATAGCTTGAGGAGATGTTGAATTAGGACCCTAATATCTTGAAAAGTTTTCTCCATAAGGACCCCGTGAATCTCGGATCTTGATCGTTGATAATGTTTTGAGGGAGGCCCCAGTATTTGACCACATGTTTGAACAATAGTCGAGCTGTGTCTTTCGCTGTGTAATACTTGTGAGTGGGAATGAATGTGGTGTACTTAGAGAACCAGTCAATCACCACCAAAATAGCTCCAAGGTCACCAACCTTGGGTAGGCTTGAAATTAAATCGAGGGAGATGCTTTCCCATGGTTTGGCGGGTACTGGTAGTGGTTCAAGCATGCCTACAGGTTTCCTCCTTTCAACCTTGTCTTGTTGGCAAATGAGGCAAGTCTTCGTATAGTCCATCACATCTTGTCGCATGTGAGGCCAATAGTATCCCTGTTTCAATAACACCAAAGTGCGTTGCTAGCCCAGGTGTCTCACCCATGGTGTGTCATGACATTCCCTCATCAGTATCTGTTTCAGACCTTCTACTTTTGGCATAAACACTCGAGGCCCCTTGGTCCATAAGATCCCATTTTCTTGCCATAAGTACTTGGACTTCCCTTCTTCCACTAGCTTCAGGATGGCACAATCTTGCGGGTCTTTCCCTAAGTGATCTCCAATCAACTTGTGAATGTCTGTAATGGCTCTGCTAGCTGCCATTGGGGCAATTCTTCTAAGGGCCACTAAATCTGCTCACCTACTCAATGCATCGACCACTTGATTGGTCTTTCCAGTAGTGTGCTCAAAACAAAAGTCAAACTCACCTAAAAATTCCTGGCACCTAGCTTGTTTTGCCGTAAACCTTGGTTGGGTGAGAAAATTGCTAACGACCGCATTGTCTGTCTTCACGACAAAGTGTGAACCCAATAAGTAATGTCACCAAGCCCTCAAGCAGTGAACCACTGCCAGGAGTTCTTTTTTTTGGGCTGTATATTTCCTTTTAGCTTTACTTAGCTTCCTACTTTCAAATGCTACCGGTTGATGTTGTTGCAAAAGCACTCCTCCAATAGCAAAATTAGATGCATCCGTCTGAACTTCGAAAGGCTTTTCAATATCAGGGAGAGCTAAGATGGGATCCTTCATAATAGCATCTTTCAATCCCTCAAAGGCCTCTTGGCACTCACTCATCCAACACCATTTATGCTCTTTCTTCAAAAGCTCCGTGAGGGCCGTGGTCTTACGAGAGTACCCTTCCACAAACCTTCTATAATAGTTGGCTAGTCCCAAAAATGAGCGGAGCTCACTAATGTTCTTCGGTGTTATCCACTCCTTGATGGCCCTAACCTTTTCCATGTCCATTCGAATGTGGCCACGTTCGACAATGTGATCGAGAAAATGGATTTGGATTTGAGCAAATGCACACTTCTCCCTTTTTACGTATAACTGGTGGTCCTGTAATCTTTGAAGTACTTGGCGCAGGTGTTCTTGATGTTCTTCCAAGGTGGAGCTATATACCACTATATCGTCTAAATAAATGACTACAAATTTGTCTAGGTAGTCATGGAATACCTGATTCATCAATGTGCAAAATGTGGCAGGAGCATTGGTTAGTCCAAAGGGCATAACGAGAAATTTAAATGCACCATACTGTGTCACACAAGTGGTCTTTGGCTCATCTCCCTCAACAATTCTGACCTGATGGTAGCCAGATCTCAGGTCCAATTTGCAGAAGTACTTGGCCTGGCTCAATTGATCAAACAAGTCTGCTATAAGGGGGATGGGATATTTGTTTCTTACGGTGACTTTGTTCAGGGCCCTGTAGTCAACACATAATCGTAAACTTCCATCATGCTTCTTCTAAAATAGCATTGGTGCTCCAAAAAGAGCCTTTGATGGTCCGATGAACCCGACTTGTAGTAGCTCATCTAACTGTTTTCTTAGTTTGGCCAACTCTGGCAGGGCCATGCGGTAAGCAGCTCTAGCAGGGGGTTTCACTCCTAGGAGGAGCTCAATTTCATGGTCCACTGTTCGTCGAGGGGGTAGAACCTTAGGCAACATCTCTGGCATCACCTCTTCGAGTTCTTCCAACATTTTTCCCACACAATCAGGTATTGGTTCTACTTTTGACCCTTCTTTGTAGATCGGCACAGCCATAAAGAAGGGTTCCCCTCTCTTTACCCCTTTCTTGAACTGCAAAGCTAAAATCATTTTCTTCCCACTCTTTGGTAAGATGTTGGCTGGCACCACACATGGGTTTTCCCCTAAGAACAATAAGCAGCTAGAACCTTTTTACTTCTTCTGGTGTGATGAAAGTGTCGGTTGCACCCGTATCCACCATAGCCTTAGTGGCTTTCTCGTTGATCGTCAAGTTCACATACATCAAGCCTTTACTCTGGTCTTTCTTTATAGTGTTCAATTGGGTGCAGAGGGCGTTAAGGAACCTTATTGAACCTATCCTGGCTGGCTCCTCTTCAGCTTCTTCAATGCTCTCTGGTGCTTTTATGGACTCTTGAGATGAGGTCCTTAAGGCATTAAGGGCTCCTCTGTACGGGCATTCAGCCACCCAATACGGCCCCTTGCAAAGAAAGCAAGCTAGCGATTGCCTAGGCTTGAAAATCCCTGCATTGCTTATCTTGGGTTAGGTGCTATCTCGACCAAAAGACCTCCTGTTTGATCCCCTACTGAAGGGTCGGTCCAACCTGGTCATCTTGCCCTCACTCCCAAAGTTGAAGCTACTGCCAGCTGATGGAGGATTTTTCCGTTTTAAAAAGCCATCATTGTAATCGTGGAGACATTCAGCTACAGCCATGGCCGTGGCCACGTCTTGCACTTTCTGCCTTTGTAGCTCTATCATCGCCCAAGGCTTGAGGCCCTCAAGAAAATAGAACATCTTGTCCTTTTCAGACATGTCTCGAATATCCAACATCAGGGTAGAAAAGCTCCTTACAAACTCTCGCATCGTTCCTGTTTGCACCAATTCTCGAAGTCTCCTTCGAGCCATATACTCCACATTCTCAGGAAAAAATTGGTTTTTCAATTCTCACTTCAGATCCGTCTAAGTCTTAATCGAGCACTCATGATTGACAAACTTGGAGCGCCACCACAGCTTGGCATCCCCTGTGAGGTACATCGACACCATTGCTACCTTGTCTTCCTCTAAATCAGTGTGTACAGCTCGAAAGTGCTGCTCCATGTCAAACAATAAATTTTCAAGTTCCTTAGCATCCCTTGCCCCCTCACAGCATCGAGGCTCCGACACCTTGGGCCTTTTTCCTCTTTCCATCGAGCTCGAACCCGATCTGGCCATAACCATTTGTAGGATGCTCACCTGTGCTCTGAGCTCCTCAAACTCCTTTTTGAGAATGTTCAAGGCATCTCTAGCCTCTTCGCTCACGTTGTGGAGAGTATCGGACAACTCCCACTGGGTTGTCTCGATCTCCCTCACTCGATCTTTAGTCGCCATATGAGTTTTCATTGCGACCACCGTGGCCTCAAGTTCCTCAATTCTCTGTTGATGATTGGGTCCACCACTTGTGGCCATCTCATCCATTTTTCTAGCACTTCTCAATCGTGCTCTGATACCACGTGTCACGGACTAAGCTTTCTCTCGGCAAGCAATAAACCATGCGGCACTTGAACGAGCGCTCCCAACCAAGTCAGCCTTCAATAGATCGATATCTGAACAAATAACCACAAGCCATGGTTAGTCCCAAGCATTCACAATAAGACAAAATATATCGAGATCGTTCTCAAGCACACACACAAGAAGGCATATTCGTATCGAGAAAAAGAAAAACACATCGAGGCAACAATCGGGACATTCAATCGGGGTGAGTTTTATTATAGTCGGGAATCATACATCGGGACCCCCCACCATCACCAGGGCCAGGGGGCAGCCCTTGGTGGGTGGCCTAGGCTCGCATAGCAACCGGTGAGACAGCCCAACACTACGCTACCGGCTCACCCCCTAAAGAGCCTTAGAGATTTTAGAGCTATGCTACCAGTAACCATTACAATGTTTGAAATGGGGACACTTTTCCTAGCACAAGGGATCTACCCAGCCACGGCCCTATACATGGGTGGCTTATGGCAACCTAAGTCCCGGTCATGGCCCTATACAAGGTTGGCTTATGACACCTGATTGGCGCATTATGCCTCTCCAGTCGGCTCAGTGCCTGCATGCTCATTTCGTGGGTTGACTTAGGCATATGGAGTTCATTCCCAGTCTAAGATTGGATCAGACCGAGGGTTATGACAGTAGGATCGACAGCATGTAGGGAGGCCCGGGCCGATCCCCACCTTATGCATTCTGCCTCTTCAGCCAGCTGAGCGCCCGCACGCTCGTTTCGTGAGTTGGCTTAGGCATACGGAGTTCATTCCATGTCTAAGCATATGGAGTTCATTCTCGGTCTAAGATTGGATCGGACTGAGGGTTACGGTAACAGGACCAGCAGCAGGATCAGCAGCATGCAGGGGAGGATCGGGCCGATCCTCGGCTTGCGCATTCTGCCTCTCCGGCTGACTGAGCACTCGCACGCTCGTTTCATGGGTTGGCTTAGGCATACAGAGTTCATTCCATGTCTAAGCCCCAGCCGAACCGAGGGTTGTGGCAGTAGGATAGGCAGCGGGATCGACAGCACGCAGAGGGGGACTAGGCTGATCCTCGGCTTACGCATTAGGCCTCCTCGACCAGCCTCTCTGGCCGGCTGAGCGCCCGCACTCTCATTTCGTGGGTTGACTTAGGCATACAGAGTTCATTCCCAGTCTAAGATCAGATCGGATCGAGTGTTGCGACAGCAAGATCGGTAGCACGCAGGGGGGACCAGGCCAATCCCCAGCTTTCGCATTCTGCCTCTCCAACCGACTGAGCGCCCGCACGCCGTTTCGTGGGTTGGCTTAGGCATAGAGAGTTCATTCCATGTCTAAGCCCCAGCCGGACTGAGGGTTGTGGCAGCGGGACCAGCAGCACGCAGAGGGGGACTGGGCCGATCCCTGGCTTGCGCATTATGCCTCTTCGGTCGGCTCAGCGCCCGCACGTTCATTTCATGAGTTGACTTTTGCATACGGAGTTCATTCCCAGTCTAAGATCAGATCAGACTGAGAGTTACGGCAGCAGGATCGATAGCAAGTAGGGGGATCGGGCCGATCCCCGGCTTGCGCATTCTACCTCCCCGACCGGCTGAGCGCCCGCACGCTCGTTTCATGGGTTAGCGTAGGCATACGGAGTTCATTCCATGTCTAAGCATACGGAGTTCATTCCCAGTCTAAGAGTTTGAGCCACAGTGCACATGCTGGGCTCGGGCATCTGCTGGTGCCACATTTTTTTCACCCGGGGCACCATCGTTGGAGCATCGTCGGAGAGCCTAACCGGTGGCATTGGGGGTTTCAGCGATTGGGGGGGCCGGGGGGTTGTGCGCACATGATGTGCGATGGGTGCTGGTACTTGGCCCTTATATTGGCCCCCTATCCCTCATCAAACCTCGAGAACTCACACCCCTTTAAAGAGCAATTGAGATTTTATAGGTTTGCTGCCAGTAGCCATGAAAGTGTCTGAAATGGGGACACTTTTTTCAAACAGTCACAAAATCTTCTCCACTTCGAGTTTTCAGCTGAATTGTTTTGCGCATGCCAACAACAGTACAAGGATCACCTCTACCAAATTTGGGGAGAAAACTCTTTCTAAAAAAATTTTAAAAAATCCCGAATCGTAAAAAGTTTTGAAAATTATGAAAAATAAAAAACGGGTCGTCTTGCCACGAAACTTCACATGAAGGCTTAGGGGACCATTGTATGAATTTACAAGCCATAAAAATGACATTGGCATGGCAGAAATATAAAGATGTGCTTGAACCCACCTACCACCCGTTTGATCCCCGGCTTGCGCATCCTGCCTCTCTGGTCGACTGAGCGCCCGCACGCTCGTTTTATGGGTTGACTTAGGCATACGAAGTTCATCCCTAGTCTAAGCATACAGAGTTCATTCCCAGTCTAAGATCGGACCGGATTGAGGGTTGCGACAGTAGCATCGACAACACGCCGGGGGGGACCAGGCCGATCCCTGACTTGCGCATTTTGCCTCTCCGGCCGGTTGAGCGCTCGCATGCCTGTTTCGTGGCATGGCTTAGGCATAGGGAGTTCATTCCATGTCTAAGCCCCAGCTGGACCGAGGGTTGTGGCAGTGGGACCGGCAGCACGTAGAGGGGGACCGGGTCGATCCCCGGCTTGCGCATTATGCCTCTTTGGTCGGCTCAGCATCCGCACACTCATTTCGTGGGTTGACTTATGCATATGGAGTTCATTCCCAGTCTAATATCAGATGGATCGATGGTTGCAGTAGCAGGATCGACAGCACGCAGGGGGGACCAGGCCGATCCCTGACTTGCACATTCTGCCTCTTCGACCGGCTGAGTGCCCGTACGCTCGTTTCATGGGTTGGCTTAGGCATACAGAGTTCATTCTATGTCTAAGCATATGGAGTTCATTCCCAGTCTAAGATTTTGAGCTACGGGGCACCATCGTCGGAGCATCATCGGAGCATCGCCGGAGAGCCTAACCGACGGCATTGGGGGTTTCGACGATTGGGGGGCCGGGGGTGTGCGCACATGATGTGCGATGGGTGCTAGTACTTGGCCCTTATATTGGTGCCCTATCCCTCATCAAACCTTGAGAACTCACACCCCCTTAAAGAGCATTTGAGATTTTATAGGTTTGCTGCCAGTAGCCAAGAAAGTGTCTGAAATGGGGACACTTTTTTCAAACGGTCACAAAATCTTCTCCACTTCGAGTTTTTAGCTGAATTTTTTTATGCATGCTAAAAAAAATACAAGGATCACCTCTACCAAAATTTAGGGACAAAACTCTATCTAAAAAAATTTAAAAAAATCCCGAACCGCAAAAAGTTTTGAAAATTGTAAAAAGTAGAAAACGGGTCGTCTTGCCACGAAACTTCACATGAAGGCTTAGGGGACCATTGTATGAATTTACAAGCCATAGGCATGGCAAAAATATGAAGATGTTCTTGAACCCACCTACCACCCGTTTGATCCCCGGCTTGCGCATCTTGCCTGTCTGGTCAACTGAGCGCCCGCACGCTCGTTTTGTGGGTTGACTTCGGCATACGAAGTTCATCCCCAGTCTAAGCATACAGAGTTCATTCCCAGTCTAAGATCAGACCGGATTGAAGGTTGCGGCAGTAGGATTGATAGCACGCAAGGGGGACCGGGCCGATCCCTGACTTGCACATTTTGCCTCTCCGATCGGCTGAGTGCCCGCACGCCTATTTCGTGGGTTGGCTTAGGCATAGGGAGTTCATTCCATGTCTAAGCCCCAGCCGGACCTAGGGTTGTGGCAGTGGGACCGACAGCACGTAGAGGGGGACCAGGCCGATCCTCGGCTTGCGCATTATGCCTCTTCGATCGGCTCAGCCTCCGCACGCTCATTTCGTGGGTTGACTTATGCATATGGAGTTCATTCCTAGTCTAATATCAGACCGGATCGAGGGTTGCAGCAGCAGGATTGACAGCACGTAAGGGGGATCGGGCCGATCCTCGGCTTGCGCATTCTGCCTCTCCGGTCAGCTGAGCGCCCGCACGCCCGTTTCGTGGGTTGGCTTAGGCATAGGGAGTTCATTCCATGTCTAAGCCCCAGTCGGACCGAGGGTTGTAGCAGCGGGACCGGCAGCACGTAGAGGGGGACCGGGCCGATCCCCGGCTTGCGCATTATACCTCTCCAGTCGGCTCAACGCCTGCACGCTCATTTAGTGGGTTGACTTAGGCATACGGAGTTCATTCCCAGTCTAAGATCGGATCGGACTGAGGGTTGCTGCAGTCAGATCGACAGCACGCAGGGGGGATCGGGTCGATCCCCGGCTTGCGCATTCTGCCTTTTCGATCGGTTGAGCACCCACACGCTCATTTCATGGTTAGCTTAGGCATATGGAGTTCATTCCATGTCTAAGCCCCAGTCGGACCGAGGGTTGTGGCAGCGGGACTAGCAGCACGCAAAGGGGGACCGGGCCGATCCCCGACTTGTGCATTATGCCTCTCCGGTCGGCTCAGCACCTGCACGCTCATTTAGTGGGTTGACTTAGGCATACGGAGTTCATTCCCAGTCTAAGATCAGACTGAACTGAGGGTTGCGGTAGTCGGATCGACAGCACGCAGGGGGGGACCGGGTCGATCCCCGACATGCGCATTCTGCCTCTTCGGTTGGCTGAGTGCCCGTACGCTCGTTTCATGGGTTGGCTTAGGCATACAGAGTTCATTCTGTGTCTAAGCATACAGAGTTCATTCCTAGTCTAAGATCAGACCGGACCGAGGGTTACGGTAGCAGGACCAGCAGCAGGATCGACAGCACGCATGGGGGGATTGGGTCGATCCCCGGTTTATGCATTCTATGTCTTCGATCGGCTGAGCGCCCATACACTCATTTCGTGAGTTGGCTTAGGCATACGGAGTTCATTCCATGTCTAAGCCCCAGTTGGACCGAGGGTTGTGGCAGCAAGACTGGCAGCTGGATCGGCAGCACGTAAAGGGGGATCGGACTGATCCTCGGCTAGCACGTTATGCCTCTCTGGCCGACCTCTCTGGTCGGCTGAGCGTTCGCATGCTCGTTTCATGGGTTGACTTAGGCATACGGAGTTCATCCCCAGTCTAAGCATACAGAGTTCATTCTGAGTCTAGGATCGAATCGGATCGAGGGTTGCGGCAGCAGGATCGGTAGCATGCAGGGGGGACCCGGTCGATCCCTGGCTTATGTATTCTGCCTCTTCAGCCGGTTGAGCGTCCGCACGCCCATTTTGTGGGTTGGCTTAGGCATAGGGAGTTCATTCCATGTCTAAGCCCTAGCTGGACCGAGGGTTGTGGCAGCGGGACTGACAGCACGTAGAGGGGGACCGGGCCGATCCTCGGCTTGCGCATTATGCCTCTTCGACTGGCTCAGCGCCCGCACGCTCTTTTCGTGGGTTAACTTATGCAAATGGAGTTCATTCCCAGTCTAAGATTAGACTGGATCAAGGGTTGCGACAGTAGGATCGACAGCACGCAGGGGGGACTGGGCCGATCCCCGACTTGCACATTTTGCCTCTCCGGCCGGCTGAGCGCCCGTACGCTCGTTTTGTGGGTTGGCTTAGGCATACGGAGTTCATTCCATGTCTAAGCATACAGAGTTCATTCCCAGTCTAAGATTTTGAGCCATGATGCACATGCTGGGCTCGAGCATGTGCTGGTGCCATATTTTTTTTGCCCAGGGTACCATCGCCACAGCATCGTCGGAGCATCACCGGAAAGCCTAACCGATGGCATTGGGGGTTCCGACGATTGGGGTGGCCGGGGGGTGTGCGCACATGATGTGCGATGGGTGCTGGTACTTGGCCCTTATATTGACCCCCTATCCCTCATCAAACCTCAAGAACTCACACCCCTTTAAAGAGCATTTGAGATTTTATAGGTTTACTGCCAGTAGCCATTAAAGTGTTTGAAATGGGGACATTTTTTTCGAATGGTCACAAAATCTTCTCCACTTTGAATTTTTAGCTGAATTTTTTTGTGCAAGCCAAAAAAAAATGAGGATCACCTCTACCAAATTTGAGGACAAAAATCTTTCTAAAAAAATTTTAAAAAATCCAAAACCGTAAAAAGTTTTAAAAATCATGAAAAATAGAAAACGGGTCATCTTGCCACGAAACTTCACATGAAGGCTTAGGGGACCATTGTATGAATTTACAAGCCATAAAAATGGCATTAGCATGGCAGAAATACGAAGATGTGCTTGAACACACCTACCACCCGTTCGATCCCTGACTTGCGCATCCTGCCTCTCTTGTCGGTTGAGCGCCCGCACGCTCGTTTCGTGGGTTGACTTAGGCATATGGAGTTCATCCTCAGTCTAAGCTTACGGAGTTCATTCCCAGTCTAAGATCAGACCGGATCGAGGGTTACGGTAGCAAGATCGACAGCACACAGAGGGGACTGGGTCGATCCCTGGCTTACGCATTCTGCCTCTTCGACCGGCTGAGCGCCAGCAATCCCGTTTCGTGAGTTGGCTTAGGCATAGGGAGTTCATTCCATGTCTAAGCCCCAGTCGGACCGAGGGTTGTGGCAACGGGACCGACAGCACGCAGAGGGGGATCGAGCCGATCCCTGGCATGTGCATTATGCCTCTCTAATCAGCTCAGTGCCTGCACGCTCGTTTCATGGGTTGACTTAGGCATACAGAGTTCATTCACAGTCTAAGATCAGATTGGACCAAGGGTTGCGATAGCAGGACCAGTAGTAGGAACAGTAGCACGTAGGGTGGGACCGGGCTGATCCTCGGCTTGCGCATTTTGCCTCTCCGACCGGTTGAGCACCCGTATGGTCGTTTCATGGGTTGGCTTAGGCATACAGAGTTCATTCCATCTCTAAGCCCCAGTCGTACTGAGGGTTGTGGCAGCAAGACCGATAGCAGGATCAACAGTACGTAGAGGGGGACCGGGCTGATCCCCGACTTGTACATTACGCCACTCTGGCTAGCTGAGCGCCCGCATCTCGTTTCATTGGTTGACTTAGGCATATGGGGTTCATCCCCAGTCTAAGCATATGGAGTTCATTCCCAGTCTAAGATCAGACCAGACCAAGGGTTGCGGCAGCAGGATCGACAGCACGTAGGGGGGATCGAGCCGATCCCCGGCTTGCGTATTCTGCCTCTCTGGCTGACTTAGCACCCGCACGCTCGTTTCGTGGGTTGGCTTACGCATACGGAGTTCATTCCATGTCTAAGCATATGAAGTTCATTCCCAGTCTAAGAGTTTGAGCCACGGTGCACATGTTGGGCTTGGGCATGTGCTGGTGCCGCATTTTTTTCGCCTGGTGCACCATCGTCGGAGCATCGTCGGACAACCTAACCGACGACTTTAGGGGTTCCGGCGATTGGGAGGGCCAGGGGGTGTGCGCACATGATGTGCGATGGGTGCTGGTACTTGGCCCTTATATTGGCACCCTATCCCTCATCAAACCTCAAGAACTCACACCCCCTTAAAGAGCATTTGAGATTTTATAGGTTTGCTGCCAGTAGCCATGAAAGTGTCTGAAATGGGGACACTTTTTTCAAACGGTCACAAAATCTTCTCCACTTTAAGTTTTTAGCTGAATTTTTTTGTGCATGCCAAAAAAAATACAAGGATCACCTTTACCAAATTTTGGGACAAAACTCTTTCTAAAAAAATTTTAAAAAATCCCGAACCGTAAAAAGTTTCAAAAATCATGAAAAATAAAAAACGGGTCGTCTTTCCATGAAACTTCACATGAAGGCTTAGGAGACCATTGTATCAATTTACAAGCCATAAAAATGACATTGGCATGGCAGAAAAATGAAGATGTGCTTGAACCACCTACCACCCGTTCGATCCCCGGCTTGCGCATCCAGCCTCTCTGGTCGGTTGAGCGCTCGTACGCTCGTTTTGTGGGTTGACTTAGGCATACGGAGTTCATCCCCAGTCTAAGCATATGAAGTTCATTCCCAATCTAAGATCAGATCGGATCGAGAGTTGCGACAGCAGGATCGACAGCACACAGGGAGGATCGAGTCGATCCCCGGCTTACGCATTCTGCCTCTTCGGCCGACTGAGCACCCATAAGCCCATTTCGTGGGTTGGCTTAGGCATAGGGAGTTCTTCCATGTCCAAGCCCCAACCGGACCGAGGGTTATGGCAGCGGGATCGGCAACATGTAGAGGGGGTTCGAGTTGATTCCCAGCTTACGCATTATGCCTCTCCGACCGGCTCAGTGCCCACACGCTCATTCATGGGTTGACTTAGGCATACGGAGTTCATTCCCAGTCTTAGATGGGACCAGATCGAGGGTTGCGACAGCAAGACCAACAACAGCATCGGCAGCACGCAGGGGGGGACCGGGCTGATCCCCGGCTTGCACATTCTACCTCTTCGACCGACTGAGCGCCCGTACGCTCGTTTTATTGGTTGGCTTAGGCATACGGAGTTCATTCCATGTCTAAGCCCCAGCCAGACCGAGGGTTGTGGTAGCAAGACCGAGGGCGGGATCAGCAACACGTAGAGGGGGACCGGGCTGATCCCCGGTAGCACACAGAGGGAGTTCATTCCATGTCTAAACCCCAGCCGAACCAAGGGCTATGGCAGCAACACCGACAGCATGCAGAGGGGGATCGGCCTGATCATCGACTTGCGTATTTTGCCTTTTCGGCCGGCTCAGCGCTTGTACTCTCGTTTCATGGGTTGACTTATGCATACGAAGTTCATTCCTAGTCTAAGATCGAACCAGATCGAGGGTTGTGGCAACAGGATCGACAGCACGTAGAGGGGATCAGACCGATCCCCAGCTTGGGCATTTTGCCTTTTCGGCCGGCTGAGCCCCCGCATGCTCGTTTCGTGGGTTAGCTTAGGCATACAGAGTTCATTCCATGTCTAAGCTTACGAAGTTCATTCCCAGTCGAAGATTTTGAACCACGGTGCACATGCTGGGCTCAGCCATGTGCTGGTGCCATAATTTTTTCACCCGGGGCACCATCGTCGGAGCATCACTGGAGAGCCTAACCAGCGGCATTGGGGTTCTGATGATTGGGGGGCCGGGGGGTGTGTGCACACGATGTGCGATGGGTGCTGGTACTTGGCCCTTATATTGGCCCCCTATCCCTCATGAAACCTCGAGAACTCACACCCCCTTCAAGAGCATTTGAGATTTTATAGGTTTGTTGCAAGTAGCCATTAAAGTGTTTGAAATGGGGACACTTTTTTCAAACGGTCACAAAATCTTCTCCACTTCGAGTTTTTAGCTGAATTTTTTTGTGCATGCCAACAAAAATACAAGGATCACCTCTACCAAATTTGGGAAGAAAATTTTTTCTAAAAAAATTTTAAAAAATCCTGAACCACAAAAACTTTAAAAAATCCCGAACCACAAAATAAAAAAACGGGTCGTCTTGCTACAAAACTTCACATGAAGGCCTAGGGGACCATTGTATGAATTTACAAGCCATAAAAATGGCATTGGCAAGGCAGAAATATGAAGATGTGCTTGAACCCACCTACCACCTGTTCGATCCCCGGCTTGCGCATCCTAGCTCTCTAGTCGGCTGAGCGCCCGCACGTTCGTTTCATGGGTTGACTTAGGCATACGGAGTTCATCCCTAGTCTAAGCATACGAAGTTCATTCCCAATCTAAGATCGGATCAAACCGAGTGTTGCGACAGCAGGATCGGTAGCACGTAGGGGGACCGGGTCGATCCCCGACTTGCGCATTTTGCCTCTCCGACCGGCTGAGTGCCCACACGCTCATTTCATGGGTTGGCTTAGGCATACGGAGTTCATTCCATGTATAAGCCCCAATCGGACCAAGGGTTGTGGCAGTAAGACCGGCAGCGAGATTGATAGCACGCAGAGGGTGATCGAGCTGATCCCCAGCTTGTGCATTATGCATCTCCGGTCGATTGAGCGCCCGTACACTCATTTCGGGGGTTGTCTTAGGCATACGGAGTTCATCCATAGTCTAAGCATACGAAGTTCATTCCTAGTCTAAGATCAGACTAGACTGAGGGTTACGGTAGCAGGATCGGCAGCATGCAAGGGGAATCGGGTTCATCCCCGCCTTACGCATTCTGCCTCTCTGATCGACTGAGCGCCCGCATGCCCATTTCATGGGTTGGCTTAGGCATAGGGAGTTCATTCCATGTCTAAGCCCCAGCCAGATTGAGGGTTGTGCCAGCGGGACCGACAGCATACAGAGGGTGATCGAGCTGATCCCCGACTTGCGCATTATGCCTCTTCGTCAGCTCAGCGCCCGAACACTCGTTTCGTGGGTTGACTTAGGCATACGAAGTTCATTCCCAGTCTAAGATCAGATTGGACCAAGGGTTATAGCAGTAGGATCATAGCATCCAGGGGGTATCGGGCTGATCCCGGCTTACGCATTCTACCTCTCTGACTGGTTGAATGCCCACATTCTCGTTTCGTGGGTTGGCTTAGGCATACAGAGTTCATTCCATGTCTAAGCATACAGAGTTCATTCCTAATCTAAGATCGAGTCGAATTGAGGGTTGCGACCGTAGGACCACCAGTAGGATCGACAGCACATAGAGGGGATCGGGTCGATCCCCGACTTGCGCATTCTGCCTCTCCGATCGGTTGAGCGCCCACACACTCATTTCGTGTCTTGGCTTAGGCATACGGAGTTCATTCCATGTCTAAGCCCCAGTCGGACCGTAGGTTGTGGTAGCAGGACTGGCAGCGGGATCGGCAGCATGTAGAGGGGGACCGGGCTGATCCTCGGCTTATGCACTATGCCTCTCCGACCGGTTGAGTGCCCGCACGCTTGTTTCGTGGGTTGACTTAGGCATATGGAGTTCATCCCCAGTCTAAGCATACGGAGTTCATTCCCAGTCTAAGATCGAACTGGATCGAGGGTTGCGGCAGCAGGATCGGTAGCACGCAGGAGGGACCGGGCCGATCCCCGGCTTACGCATTCCGCCTCTCCGACCGACTGAGCGCCCACATGCCCGTTTTGTGGGTTGGCTTAGGCATAGGGAGTTCATTCCATGTCTAAGCCCCAACCGGATCGAGGGTTGTGGCAGTGAGACCGATGGCACGAAGAGGGGGACCAGGCCGATCCTCGGCTTGCGTATTATGCCTCTCTGGTCAGTTCAGTGCCCGCATGTTCGTTCCGTGGGTTGACTTATGCATACAGAGTTAATTCCCAGTCTAAGATCAGATCAGACCGAAGATTGCGGCAGCAGGATCAACAGCACATAGGGGGGACTGAGCCGATCCCCGACTTACGCATTCTGCCTCTCCGACCGACTGAGCGCCCTCACGCTCGTTTCGTGGGTTGGCTTAGGCATACAGAGTTCATTCCATGCCTAAGCATACGGAGTTAATTCCCAGTCTAAGATTTTGAGCCATGGTGCACATGCTGGGCTCAAGCATGTGCTAGTGCCACTTCTTTTTTGCCCGGGGCACCATCACCGGAGAGGCTAACCGATGACATTGGGGGTTACGACGATTGGGGGGGCCGGGGGGTGTGTGCACATGATCTGCGATGGGTGCTGGTACTTGGCCCTTATATTGGCCCCCTATCCCTCATCAAACCTCAAGAACTCACACCCCCTTAAAGAGCATTTGAGATTTTATAGGTTTGCTGCCAGTAGCCATTAAAGTGTCTGAAATGGGGACACTTTTTTCAAACTGTCACAAAATCTTCTCCACTTTGAGTTTTTAGCTGAAATTTTTTGTGCATGCCAAAAAAAATACAAGGTTCACCTCTACCAAATTTGGGGACAAAAATCTTTCTAAAAAAATTTTAAAAAATCTCGAACCGCAAAAAGGTTCAAAATTTGTGAAAAATAGAAAATGGGTCGTCTTGCCACGAAACTTCACATGAAGGCTTAGGGGACCAATGTATGAATTTACAAGCCATAAAAATGGAATTGGCATGACAAAAATATGAAGATGTGCTTGAACCCACATACCATCCGTTTGATCCCCGGCTTGCGCATCCTGCCTCTCTGGTCGGCTGAACGGCCGCACGCTCGTTTCATGGGTTGACTTAGGCATACGGAGTTCATCCAGAGTCTAAGTATACATAGTTCATTCCCAGTGTAAGATCGGACCAGACCGAGGGTTACGGTAGCAAGATCGACAGCACACAGGGGGGACCGAGGCGATCCTCAGCTTGCACATTTTACCTCTCCGGCCGACTAAGCGCCCGCACTCTCATTTCGTGGGTTGGCTTTGGCATACGAGGTTCATTCCATGTCTAAGCATGAAGAGTTCATTCCTAGTCTAAGATCAAATCGGACCGAGGGATACGGTAGCAGGACCAGCAGTAGGACCAGCAGCACGTAAGGGGTGGCCAGGCCGATCCCATTGGTTGAGCGCCCACACGCTCATTTCATGGGTTGGCTTAGGCATACGGAGTTCATTCCATGTCTAAGTCGGACTGAGGGTTGTGGCAGGAAGATCGGCAGCGGGATCACCAGCATGCAGAGAGGGATTCGGCTGATCCCCGGCTTACGCCCTATGCCTCTCCGACTGGCCTCTCCGGTCGACTGAACGCCCGCACGCTCGTTTCTTGGGTTGACTTAGGCATACGAAGTTCATCCCCATTCTAAGCATACGGAGTTCATTCCCACTCTAAGATCGGATCGGACCGAGGGTTGTAGCAGCAGGATCGACAGCACGTAGGAGGGGACCAAGCCGATCCCCAACTTGTGCATTCTACCTCTCCGGCTGGCTGAGCACCGACGCGCTCGTTTTGTGGGTTGGCTTAGGCATACAGAGTTCATTCCATGTCTAAGCCCCAGTTGGACTGAGGGTTGTGGCAGTAGGACCGGAAGCGGGATTGACAACACACAGAGGGGCACCGGGCTGATCCCCAGCTTACGCATTATGCCTTCTTGGCCGACTGAACGCCCGCACGCTCATTTCGTGGGTTGACTTAGGCATACGGAGTTCATCCCCAGTCTAAGCATACGGAGTTCATTCCCAGTCTAAGATTAGATCGGATCGAAGGTTGCGGCAGCAGGATCGACAAGACAGAGGGGGGACTGGATCGATCCCCAGCTTGCGCATTCTGCCTCTCTGGCCGGCTGAGCACCCACACGCCCATTTCGTGGGTTGCTTAGGCACAGGGAGTTTATTCCATGTCTAAGCCCCAATCAGACCGAGGGTTGTGGTAGCGGGATCGGCAACACGCAGAGGGGAATTGGGTCGATTCTCGACTTACGCATTATGCTTTTCGGCCAGCTCAGCGCTCGGACGCTCATTTCGTGGGTTAACTTAGGCATACGAAGTTCATTCCCAGTCTAAGATCAGGCCGCACCAAGAGTTGTGGCAATAAGATCGACAGCACGCAGGGGGGACCGGGCTGATCCCCGGCTTACACATTTTGCCTCTTCAACCGGCTGAGCGCCCGCATGCTCGTTTCATGTGTTGGCTTAGGCAAATAGAGTTCATTCCATGTCTAAGCATATGGAGTTTATTCCCAGTCAAAGATCAGACCAGACCGAGGGCTGTGGTAGTAGGACCAGCAGCAGGATCGACAGCACGTAGGGGGCATTGGACTGATCCCCGGCTAGCGCATTCTGCCTCTCCGGCCGACGGAGTGCCTGCATGCTCATTTCATGGGTTGGGTTAGGCATAGAGAGTTCATTCCATGTCTAAGCCCCAATCGGATCAAGGGTTGTGGTAGTAGGATCAGCAACGGGATCGACAGCACGAAGAGGGGGACCAGGCTGATCCCCGGCTTACGCATTATACCTCTCCGGCCGACTGAGCACCCGAACGCTCGTTTCGTGGGTTGGCTTAGGCATACGGAGTTCATCCCCAGTCTAAGCATACGGAGTTCATTCCCATTCTAAGATCAAACCAGACAGAGGGTTGCGGCAACAAGATCGACAGCACGCAGGGGGGACCGGGTAGATCCCCGGCTTGTGCATTCTGCCTCTCCGGCCGGGTGAGCACCCGCACGTCCGTTTCGTGTGTTGGCTTAGGCATAGGGAGTTCATTCCATGTCTAAGCCCCAGCTGGACTGAGGGTTGTGGTAGCGAGTCCTGCAGCACGCAGAGGGGGATCGGGCCGATCCCGGGCTTGCGCATTATGCCTCTTCAACCGGCTCAATGCCCGCACGCTTGTTTCGTGGGTTGGCTTATGCATACGGAGTTGATTCCCAGTGTAAGATCGGATCAGATTGAGGGTTGCAGCAGCAGGATCGACAGCACGCAAGGGTAGATCGGGCCAATCCCTGGCTTGCACATTCTGCCTCTCTGGCCTGCTAAGCGCCCGTACGCTTGTTTCGTGGGTTGGCTTTGGCATATAGAGTTTATTCCATATTTAAGCATACGAAGTTCATTCCCAATCTAAGATTTTGAGCCACGGTACACATGCTGGGCTCAGGCATGTGCTAGCGCTACATTTTTTTCACCCGAGGCACCATCGTCAAAGCATCATCAGAGAGCCTAACCGGTAGCATTGCGGTTTTCGGCGTTTGGGGGGGCCGGGGGGTATGCGCACATCATGTGCGATGGGTGCTGGTACTTAGCGCTTATATTGGCCCCTTGTCCCTCATCAAACCTCGAGAACTCACACCCCCTTAAAGAGCATTTGAGATTTTATAGGTTTGCTGCCAGTAGCCATTAAAGTGTCTAAAAAGGGGACACTTTTTTCAAACGGTCACAAAATCTTCTCCACTTCGAGTTTTTAGCTGAATTTTTTTGTGCATTCCAAAAAAAATACAAGGATCACCTCTAAGAAATTTAGGGACAAAAATGTTTCTAAAAAAATTTTAAAAAATCCCGAACCATAAAAAGTTTTAAAAATCATGAAAAATAGAAAACGGGTCGTCTTGCCACGAAACTTCACATGAAGGCTTAGGGGACCATTATAAGAATTTACAAGCCATAAAAATGGCATTGGCACGGCAGAAATATGAAGATGTGCTTGAACCCACCTACCACCCGTTCGATCCCTGGCTTGCGCATCCTGCCTCTCTAGTCGGCTGAGCGCATGGACGCTCGTTTCATGGGTTGACTTAGGCATACGGAGTTCATCCCCAGTCTAAGCATATAGAGTTCATTCCTAGTCTAAGATCGGACCAGACCAAGTGTTGCGATAGCAGGATCGACAGTACGCAGGGGGGACCGAGCTGATCCCCGGCTTACGCATTCTGCCTATCCAGCTGGCTGAGCACCCGCACGCCTATTTTGTGGGTTGGGTTAGGCATAGGGAGTTCATTCCATGTCTAACCCCCAGCCGGACTGAGGGTTGTGACAGCGAGACCGGCAGCACATAAAGGGGGACCAGGCCGATCCCCAGCATGCGCATTATGCCTCTTCGGTCGACTCAGCGCCCGCACACTCATTTCGTGGGTTGACTTAGGCATACGGAGTTAATTCTCAGTCTAAGATCGGACTGGACCGAGGGTTGGGATAGCAGGTTCGACAGCACGTAGAGGGTGACCGAGTCGGTCCTCGGCTTACGCATTCTGCCTCTCTGATCGGCTGAGCACCCGCATGCTCCTTTCATGGGTTGGCTTAGGCATACGTAGTTCATTCCATGTCTAAGCATACAGAGTTCATTCCCAGTATAACATCGAACCAGACCGAGGGTTGCGTTAGTAGGACCTGCAGCACGTAGGGGGATCGAGCTGATCCCTGGCTTACGCATTCTACCTCTCCAGCCGCCTGACTACCCGCACGCTCATTTCGTGGGTTGGCTGTGGCATACGGAGTTCATTCCATGTCTGAACCCCAGCCGGACCGAGGGTAGTGGCAGCGGGACCAGCAGCACACAGAAGGGGATCAAATCGATCCCCGACATGCGCATTATGCCTCTCCGATCGGTTTAGTGCCCGCATGCTCGTTTCATGGGTTGACTTAGGCATACGGAGTTCATTCCTAGTCTAAGATCGGACCGAATCGAGGGTTGAGACAGCAGGATCGACAGCACGCACAGGGGATCGGGTCGGTCCCCGGCTTGTACGTTTTGCCTCTCCGACTGGCTGAGCACCCGCACGCTCGTTTTATGGGTTGGCTTAGCCATACAGAGTTCTTTCCATGTCTAAGCATACGGAGTTCATTCCCAGTCTAAGATTTTGAGCCACGATGCACATGCTGTGTCTAAGCATATAGAGTTCATTCCATGTCTAAGCATACGGAGTTCATTCCCAGTCTAAGATTTTAAGCCACGGTGCACATGCTGTGTCTAAGCATACAGAGTTCATTCCATGTCTAAGCATACGGAGTTCATTCCCAGTCTAAGATTTTGAGCCACGGTTCACATGCTAGGCTCGAACATGTGCTGGTGCTGCATTTTTTTCGCCCGAAGCACCATCGCTGGAGCATCGCCAGAGAGCCTAACTGGCGGCATTGGAGGTTCCGATGATTGGAGGGCCCAGTGGGGGTGTGTGCACATGATGTACGATGGGTGCTGGTACCTGGCCCTTATATTGGCCCCCTATCCCTCATCAAACCTCGAGAACTCACACCCCCTTAAAGAGCATTTGAGATTTTATACGTTTGCTACTAGCAGCCATTAAAGCGTCTGAAATGGGGACACTTTCTTCAAATGGTCACAAAATCTTCTCCACTTCGAGTTTTTAGATGAATTTTTTTGGGCATGCCAACAAAAATACAAAGATCACCTCTACAAAATTAGCTGAGTGCCCGCACGCTCGTTTCATGGGTTGACTTAGGCATATGGAGTTCATCCCTAGTATAAGGATATGGAGTTCATTCCCAGTCTAAGATTGAATCGGATCGAGGGTTGTGGCAGCAGGATCAACAGCATGCAGGGGAGACCAGACCAGTCCCCGGCTTGCGCATTCTGCCTCTCCGACCGACTGAGCGCCCGTACGCTCGTTTCATGGGTTGGCTTAGGCATAGGGAGTTCATTCCATGTCTAAACCCCAGTTGGACCGAGGGTTGCGGCAGCGGGATCGGCAGCACGCAGAGGGGGACCGGATCCCCGGCTTGTGCATTATGCCTCTCTAGTCGGCTCAACGCCCAAACGCTCGTTTCATGGTTTGACTTAGGCATACGGAGCTCATTCCCAGTCTAAGATCAGACTGGACTGAGGGTTGCGGCAGCAGGATTCACAGCACGCAGGGGGGATCGACCAGTCCTCGACTTGCGCATTCTGCCTCTCCGGTCGGCTGAGCGCCCGCACGCTCGTTTCATGGGTTAGCTTAGGCATACGGAGTTCATTCCATGTCTAAGCATACGGAGTTCATTCCCAGTTTAAGATCGGACCAGACCGAGGCTTGCAGTAGCGGGACTAGCAGCAGGATCGGTAGCATGTAGAGGGGACCGAGTCGATCCCCGGCTTGCGTATTCTACATCTCCAGCCTTCTGACCGCCCGTACGCTGGTTTCATGGGTTGACTTAGGCATACGGAGTTCATCCCCAGTCTAAGGATATGGAGTTCATTCCCAGTCTAAGATCGAACCAGACTGAGGGTTGTGGCAGCAGGATCGATAGCATGCAGGGGGGACCGGGCCGGTCCCCGACTTGCGCATTCTGCCTCTCTGATCGGTTGAGCACCCGTACGCCCGTTTCGTGGGTTGGCTTAGGCATAGGGAGTTCATTCCATGTCTAAACCCCAGTTGGATTGAGGGTTGTGCCAGCGGGACAGGAAGCACGCAGAGGGGGACTGGGCCGATCCCCGGCTTGCGCATTATGCCTCTCCAGTCGGCTCAGTGCCCGAACGCTCGTTTCATGGGTTGACTTAGGCATACGGAGCTCATTCCCAGTCTAAGATCAGACCGGACCGAGGGTTGCGGTAGCAGGATTGACAGCACACAGGGGGGACTGGGTCGGTCCCCGGCTTACGCATTCTACCTCTCCGGTCTACTGAGCGCCCGCACGCTCCTTTCGTGGGTTGGCTTAGGCATACAGAGTTCATTCCATGTCTAAGCATACAGAGTTCATTCCCAGTCTAGGATCAGACCAGACCGAGGCTTGCGGCAGCAGGATCGACAGCACGCAGGGGGAGACTGAGCCGATCCTCGGCTTGCGTATTCTACCTCTCCGACCTTCTGACCGCCCGCACGCTGGTTTCGTGGGTTGACTTAGGCATACGGAGTTCATCCCCAGTCTAAGCATACGGAGTTCATTCCCAGTCTAAGATCAAACCGGATCGAGGGTTGTGGCAGTAGGATCGACAACACGTAGGAGGACCGGGCCGATCCCTGGCTTACGCATTCTGCCTCTCTGGCCGGTTGAGCGCCCGTACGCCCGTTTCGTGGGTTGGCTTAGGCATACGAAGTTCATTCCATGTCTAAGCATAAAGAGTTCATTCCTAGTCTAAGATCAGACTGGATCGAGGCTTGCAATAGTAGGACAAGCCGCAGGATCGACAGCACGCAGGGGGGACCGGGTCGATCCTTGGCTTGCGCATTCTCCCTCTCCGACTGACTGAGCGTCCGCACGCTCGTTTCCTGGTTTGACTTAGGCATACGGAGTTCATCCCCAGTCTAAGCATACGGATTTCATTCCCAATCTAATATCGAACTAGACCGAGGGTTGCGGTAGCAAGATTGGTAGCACGCAGGGGGGATCGGGCCGATCTTTGGCTTACGCAATCTACCTTTCTGGCCGGCTGAGCGCCCGCACGCCCATTTCATGGGTTGGCTTAGGCATTGGGAGTTCATTCCATATCTAAGCCCCAGCCAGACCGAGGGCTATGGCAGTGGGAGCGACAGCACGCAGAAGGGGACCGAGCCGATCCCTGGCTTGCGCATTCTGCCTCTCCGGCCGGCTGAGCGCCCGCACACTCGTTTCGTGGGTTGGCTTAGGCATACGGAGTTCATTCCATGTCTAAGCATACAGAGTTCATTCCCAGTCTAAGAGTTTGAGCCACAGTGCAGATGTTGGGCTTGGGCATGGGCTGGTGCCACATTTTTTTCGCTAGGGGCACCATCATCAGAGCATCGCCGAAGAGCCTAACTGACGACATTGGGGGTTCCGACGATTGGGGGGGCCGGGGGGTGTGCACACATCATGTGCGATGGGTGCTGGTACTTGGCCCTTATATTGGCCCCCTATCCCTCATCAAACCTCAAGAACTCACACCCCCTTAAAGAGCATTTGAGATTTTGTTGGTTTGCTGCCAGTAGCCATTAACGTGTCTAAAATGGGGACACTTTTTTCAAACGGTCACAAAATCTTCTCCACTTCGATTTTTTAGCTGAATTTTTTTGTGCATGCCAACAAAAATACAAGGATCACCTCCACCAAATTTGGGGACAAAAATCTTTCTAAAAGATTTTTTAAAAATCCCAAACCGCAAAAAGTTTCAAAAATCATTGAAAATAGAAAATGGGTCGTCTTGCCACGAAACTTCACATGAAGGCGTAGGGGACCATTATAAGAATTTACAAGCCATAAAAATGGCATTGGCATGCAAGAAATATGAAGATGTGCTTGAACCCACCTACCACCCGCTCGATCCCTAGCTTGCTCATCCTGCCTCTCTGGTCGGCTGAGCGTTCGCATGCTCATTTCATGGGTTGATTTAAGCATACAGAGTTCATCCCCAGTCTAAGCAGATGGAGTTCATTCCCAGTCATAGATCGAACTGGACCGAGGGTTGCGACAGCAGGATCGGTAGCACGCAGGGGGGACCGGGCTGATACTCAACTTGTGCATTCTGCCTTTCTGGTCGACTGAGCGCCCGTACGCCTGTTTTGTGGGTTGGCTTAGGCATAGGGAGTTCATTCAATGTCTGAGCCCCAGTCAGACCGAAGGTTGTGGCAGCGAGACCGACAGCACGCAGAGGGGGATCGAGTCGAACCCCAGCTTGCGCATTATGACTCTCCGGTCGACTCAACGCCCGTACGCTCATTTTGTGGTTGACTTAGGCATACGGAGTTCATTCCCATCTAAGATCAGACTGGATCGAGGGTTACGGCAGCAGGATCGATAACACACAGGGGGGACCGGGCCGATCCCCAGCTTGCGCATTTTGCATCTCCAGTTGGCTAAGTGCCCGTACGCTTGTTTCATGGGTTGGCTTAGGCATATGGAGTTCATTCCATGTCTAAGCCCCAGCCAGACTGAGGGTTGTGGCAGTAAGACCGACAACGGGAGAGAGGGAATGGGTTAATCCCCGACTTGCGCATTATGCCTCTCTGACCGGCCTCTCCAGCTAGCTGAGTGCCCGCACGAAAAATAGAAAACGGATCGTCTTACTATGAAACTTCACATGAAGGTGTAGGGGAACATTGTATGAATTTACAAGCCATAAAAATGGCATTGGCATGGCAGAAATATGAAGATGTGCTTGAACCCACCTACCACCCACTCAATCCCTAGCTTGCTCATCCTGCCTCTCCGGCTGGCTGAGCGCCCGCACTCTTGTTTCATGGGTTGACTTAGGCATACAGAGTTCATCCCCAGTCTAAGCATACGGAGTTCATTCCCAGTCTAAGAATGAACCAGACCGAGGGCTGCGATAGCAGGATCGGCAGAACGCAGGGGGGATCAGGCCGATCCTCAGATTACGCATTCTACTCTCTGACCGGCTGAACGCCCGTATGCCTATTTCGTGGGTTGGCTTAGGCGTAGGGAGTTCATTCATAGTCTAAGATCAGACCAGAGTGAGGGTTGTGACAGTAGGATCAACAGCACGCAGGGGGGGATCGGGCCGGTCCCTGGCTTGCGTATTCTGCCTCTCCGGACGGCTGAGTGCCCACACGCTCATTTCGTGGGCTGGCTTAAGCATACGAAGTTCATTCCATGTCTAAGCATACAGAGTTCATTCCCAGTCTAAGATCAGACCGGACCGAGGGTTATGGTAGCAGGACCAGCAGCAGATCGGTAACACGCTGGGGGGGATCGGGTTGATCCCCGGCTTACACATTCTGCCTCTCCGGTCAGCCTTTTCGACCGGTTGAGCGCCTGCATGCTCATTTCATGGGTTGACTTAGGCATACGAAGTTCATCCCCAGTCTAAGCATACGGAGTTCATTCCCAGTCGAAGATCGAACCGGACCAAGGGTTACGATAGTAGGATCGACAGCACGTAGGGCAGATCGGGCCTCTCCAGCTTGCTGAGCGCCCGCACGCCCATTTTGTCGGTTCGCTTAGGTATAAGGAGTTCATTCCATGTCCAAGCCCCAGCCGAACCAAGGGTTGTGGCAGCGGGATCGGTAGCACACAAAGGGGGATCGGGTTGATCCCTGGCTTGCGCATTATCCCTCTCCGATCGGCTCAGAGCTTGAACGCTCATTTCGTCGGTCGACTTAGGCATACGGAGTTCATTCCCAGTCTAAGATCGAACTGGACCAAGGGTTACGACAGCAAGACCAGTAGCAGGATTGGCAACACGCAGGGGGAACCGGCCCGATCTCTGACTTACACATTCTACCTCTTTGGCCAGCCTCTCTGGCCGGTTGAGTGCCCGCACGCTCGTTTTATGGGTTGACTTAGGCATACGGAGTTCAACCCCAGTATAAGCATACGGAGTTCATTCTCAGTCTAAGATAGAATCAGATCGAGGATTTCGACAACACGTAGGGGGGATCGGGCTGATCCCCGGCTTGCACATTCTACCTCTCCGGCTAGCTGAGCGCCCGCACGCCCGTTTTGTGGGTTGGCTTAGGCATAGGGAGTTCATTCCATGTCTAAGCCCCAACCGAACCGAGGGTTGTGGCAGCGGGATCGTCAGCACGTAGAGGGGGATCGGGTCAATCCCCGGCTTGAGCATTCTGCCTCTCTGGTCAGCTGAGCGCCCGCACGCTCATTTCGTGGGTTGGCTTAGGCATACGGAGTTCAATCCATGTCTAAGCATACCGAGTTCATTCACAGTCTAAGAGTTTGAGCCACGGTGTACATGCTGGGCTCGAGCATGTTTTGGTGCCGTATTTTTTTCACCCGGGGCACCATCACCGGAGCATCGTCGGAGAGCCTAGCCGACGGCATTGGGGGTGCGCACATGATGTGCGATGGGTGCTGGTACTTGGCCCTTATATTGGCCCCCTATCCCTCATCAAACCTCGAGAACTCACACCCCCTTAAAGAGCATTTGAGATTTTATAGGTTTGCTGCTAGTAGCCATTAAAGTGTCTAAAATTGGGACACTTCTTTCAAACGGTCACAAAATCTTCTCAACTTTCAGTTTTTAGCTGAATTTTTTTGTACATGCCAAAAAAAATGAATAGATCACCTCTACCAAATTTGGGGACAAAATCTTTCTAAAAAAATTTTAAAAAATCCCAAACCGTAAAAAGTTTCAAAAATCATGAAAAATAGAAAACGGGTCGTGTTGCCATGAAACTTCACATGAAGGCGTATGGGACCATTGTATGAATTTAGAAGCCATAAAAATGACATTGTAACTGTAGAAATATGAAGATGTGCTTGAACCCACCTACCACCCCTTCGATCCCCGACTTGCGCATCCTGCCTCTCTGGTCGACTGAGCGTCCGCACGCTCGTTTCGTGGGTTGACTTAGGCATACGGAGTTCATCCCCAGTCTAAGCATACAAAGTTCATTCCCAGTCTAAGATCGGACCAGACCGAGGGTTGCGACAGCAAGATCGATAGCACGTAGGGGGGATCAGGTAGATCCCCAACTTACGTATTCTGCCTCGTCGGTCGGTTGACCGCCCGTATGCCTGTTTCATGGTTTGGCTTAGTCATAGGGAGTTCATTCCATGTCTAAGCCCCAGCTTATGCATTTTGCATCTCCAGCTGGCTAAGTGCCCGTACGCTTGTTTCGTGGGTTGGCTTAGGCACACGGAGTTCATTCCATGTCTAAGCCCCAGCCGGACTGAGGGTTGTGATAGTAGGACCGACAACGAGATCGACAGCACGCAGAGGGGGAACGGGCTGATCCCTGACTTGCGCATTATGCCTCTTCGACCGGCCTCTCCGACTGGCTGAGCGCCCGTACGTAAAATAGAAAATGGGTCTTGCCACGAAACTTCACATGAAGGCGTAAGGGACCATTGTATGAATTTACAAGCCATAAAAATGGCATTGGTATGGTAGAAATATGAAGATGTGCTTGAAACCACCTACCACCTGTTCGATCCCCGGCTTGCGCATCCTCCCTCTCTGGTCGGCTGAACGTCCGCACGCTCATTTCGTGGGTTGACTTAGGCATACGGAGTTCATCCCTAGTCTAAGCAAATAGATCAGACCGAGGGTTACGGCAGCAGGATCGGTAGCACGCAGGGGGGACCGGGTCGATCCCCGACTTGCGCATTCCGCCTCTACGGTCGGCTGAGTGCCTGCACGCTCGTTTCATGGGTTGGCTTAGGCATAGGGAGTTCATTCCATGTCTAAGCCCCAGTCAGACCTAGGGTTATGGTAGTGGGACCGACAACATGCAAAGGGGGACCGTGCCAATCCCCGGCTTGCACATTATGCCTCTCCGGCCAGCTCAGCGCCTGCATGCTCATTTCATGAGTTGGCTTAGGCATACGGAGTTCATTCCTAGTCTAAGATTGGATAGGACTGAGGGTTGCAGCAGTAGGATCGATAGCACGGAGGGGGGGACTGGGCCGATCCCCAGCTTGCGCATTCTGCCTCTCCAGTTGGCTGAGCGCCCGCACGCTCGTTTCGTGGGTTGGCTTAGGCATACGGAGTTCATTCCATGTCTAAGCATACAGAGTTCATTCCCAGTCTTAGATCGGACCAAACTAAGGGTTGCGGTAGCAGGACCAGCAGTAGGATCGACAGCATGCAAGGGGCGATTAGGTCGATCCTCGGGTTGCACAATCTGCCTCTCCGGCTGGTTGAGCATCCGCACACTCATTTCATGGGTTGGCTTAGGCATATGGAGTTCATTCCATGTCTAAGCCCCAGTCGGATCGAGGGTTGTGGCAGCAGGACCGGCAGTGAAATCGGTAGCACGCAGAGGCGGACCAGGCTGATCCCCAGCTTGTGCATTATGCCTCTCCGGCCGGCCTCTTCGGTCGACTCAGTGCCCGCACGCTCGTTTCATGGATTGACTTAGGCATACGGAGTTAATCCCCAGTCTAAGCATACGGAGTTCATTCCCAGTCTAAGATCGGACCGGACCGAGGGGTGCGACAGCAGGATCAGTAGCACTGGGGGGATCGAGCCGATCCTCTGCTTGCGCATTCTGCCTCTTCGATCGACTGAGTGCCCGCACGCCCATTTCATGGGTTGGCTTAGGCATAGAGAGTTCATTCCATGTCTAAGCCCTAGCCGGACCGAGGGTTGTAGCAGTGGGATCGGCAGCACATAGTGGGGGACCGGGCCGATCCCCGACTTGTGCATTATGCCTCTCCGGTCAGCTTAGCACCCGAAAGCTCGTTTCGTGGGTTGACTTAGGCATACGGAGTTCATTCCTAGTCTAAGATCAGACTGGATCGAAGGTTGTGACAGCAGGATTGACAGCACGTAAGAGGGACCGAACCGGTCTTCGACTTACGCATTCTACCTCTCTGGTCGATTGAGCACCCGCACGCTCGTTTCATGGGTTGGCTTAGGCATACGAAGTTCATTCCATGTCTAAGCATACGGAGTTCATTCCCAGTCTAAGATCGAACAGGACCGAGGGTTGCGATAGCAGGATCGATAGCATTCAGGGGGGATCAGGCCGATCCTTGGCCTGCGCATTCTGCCTCTTCGACCGGCTGAGCGCCCGCACACTCGTTTCATGGGTTGACTTAGGCTTACAGAGTTCATCTCCAGTCTAAGCATACGGAGTTCATTCACAGTCTAAGATCGAATCAGACTGAGGGTTATGGCTGCAGGATTGGTAATACGTAGGGAGGACCGTGCCGTTCCCCGGCTTGCGCATTCTGCCTCTCCGACCGGTTGAGCACCCGCACGTCCGTTTCGTGGGTTGGCTTAGGCATAGGGAGTTTATTCCATGTCTAAGCCCTAGGCGGACCGAAGGTTGTGGCAGCGGGACCGGTAACACGCAGAGGGGGACTGGGTCGATCCCCGACTTGTGCATTATGCCTCTCCGGCCTACTCAGCGCCCGAACGCTCGTTTCGTGGGTTGACTTAGGCATGAGGAGTTCATTCCCAGTCTAAGATTAGATCGAACCGAGCGTTGCGGTAGCAGGATTGATAGCATGCAGGGGGACCGGGTCGGTCCCCGGCTTGCACATTCTACCTCTTCGATCGGCTGAGCGCCTGTGCGCTCGTTTCGTGGGTTGGCTTCAGCATACAGAGTTCATTCCATGTCTAAGCATATGGAGTTCATTCCCAGTCTAAGATTGGATCGGACCGAAGGTTGCGGTAGCAGGACTAGCAGCAAGATCGGTAGCACATAGGGGGGACCGAGTCGATCCTCGGCTTGCGTATTCTACCTTTTCGGTCGGCTGAGCGCTCACATGCTCGTTTCGTGGGTTGGCTTAAGCATACAGAGTTCATTCCATGTCTAAGCCCCAGTCGGACTGAAGGTTGTGGCAGCAGGATCGACAACACGTAGAGAGGGATCGGGCCGATCCCTGGCTTGTGCATTATGCCACTACGGTCGACTCAGCGCCTGAACGCTTGTTTCGTGGGTTGACATAGGCAAACAAAGTTCAATCCCAGTCTATGATCAGACTAGACCGAGGGTTGCGACAGCAGGATCGACAGCACGCAGGGGGGACCGGGTCGGTCCCCGACTTGTGCATTCGGCCTCTCCGACTGGCTGAGCGCCCGCACGTTTGTTTTGGGGGTTAGCTTAGGCATACGGAGTTTATCCCCAGCTAAGCATACGAAGTTCATTCCTAGTCTAAGATTAGATCAGATCGAGGGCTGCAGCAGCAGGATCGACAGCACGTAGGGGGATCGGGCCGATCCCCAGCTTGTGCATTCTGCCTCCTCGACCGGCCTCTCCAGTCGGCTGAGTGCCCGCATGCTCATTTCACGGGTTGACTTATGCATACGGAGTTCATCCCTAGTCTAATAATATGGAGTTCATTCCCAGTCTAAGATCAGATCAGACCGAGGGTTGCGACAGCAGGATCGACAGCACGCGGGGGAGACCGGACCGATCCCCAGCTTGGGTATTCTGCCTCTCCGATCAGTTGAGCGCCTACATGCCCGTTTTATGAGTTGGCTTAGGCATACGGAGTTCATTCCATGTCTAATCCACAGTCAGAACGAGGGTTGTGGCAGCGAGACTGGCAGCACGTAGAGGTGGACAGGGTCGATCCCCGGCTTGCGCATTCTACCACTCCTGTAGGTTGAGTGACCGCACGCTCATTTCGTGGGTTGGCATTGGCATACGGAGTTCATTCCATGTCTAAGCATACAAAGTTCATTCCCAGCCTAAGAGTTTGAGCCACGGTGCATATGCTGAGCTCAGGCATGTGCTGGTGCCACATTTTTTTCGCCCAGGGCACCATCGTCGGAGCATCGTTGGAGAGCCTAACAGAAGGCATTGGGGGTTCCGGTGATTGGGGGGCCGGGGGGTGTGCGCACATGATGTGCGATGGGTGCTGGTGCTTGGCCCTTATATTGGTCCCCTATCCCTCATCAAACCTCGAGAACTCACACTCCCTTAAAGAGCATTTGGGATTTTATAGGTTTGCTGCCAGTAGCCATTAAAGTGTCTGAAATGGGGACACTTTTTTCAAACGATCACAAAATCTTCTCCACTTCAAGTTTTTAGCTGAATTTTTTTGTGCATGCCAACAAAAATACAAGGATCACCGTAAAAAGTTTTGAAAATCATGAAAAACAGAAAACAGTTCGTCTTGCCATGAAACTTCACATGAAGGCTTAGGGGACCATTGCATGAATTTACAAGCCATAAAAATGGCATTGGCATGGCAGAAATATGAAGATGTGCTTGACCCCACCTATCACCCGTTCGATCCCCGACTGAGCGTCCGCACGCTCGTTTCATGGGTTGACTTAGGCGTACGGAGTTCATCCCCAGTCTAAGCATACGGAGTTTATTCCCAGTTTAAGATCGGACCGGGCTGAGGGTTACGACAGTAGGATCGGCAGCACGCAGGGGTGACCGGGTTGATCCCCGACTTGCGCCTTTTGCCTCTCGGCCGACTGAGTGCCCTCACGCTCGTTTCATGGGTTGGCTTAGGCATAGGGAGTTCATTCCATGTCTAAGCCCCAACTGGACTAAGGGTTGTGGCAGCAGGACCGACAGCATACAGAGGGGGATTGAGCCGATCCCTGGCTTGTGCATTATGCCTCTCCGGCCAGCTCAGTGCCCGAACCCTTATTTCGTGGGTTAACTTAGGCATACAGAGTTTATTCCTAGTCTAAGATCGGATTGGACTGAGGGTTGTCGCAGCAAGATCGACAGCACGCAGGGGGGACTGGGCCGATCTCTGACTTGCGTATTCTACCTCCCTAGTAGGCTGAGCGCCCGCACGCTCGTTTCATGGGTTGGCTTAGGCATACAGAGTTCATTCCATGTCTAAGCATACGGAGTTCATTCCCAGTCTAAGATAGGACCGAACCGAGGGTTACGGCAGCAAGACCAGTAGCAGGATCGGTAGCACGCAGGGGGGACCGACCCGATCCCCGGCTTATGCATTCTGCCTCCTCGATCGGCCTCTCTAGTCGGTTGAGTGCCCGCACGCTCGTTTCGTGGGTTGACTTAGTCATACAGAGTTAATCCCCAGTCTGAGCATATGGAGTTCATTCCCAGTCTAAGATCACACCGGACCGAGGGTTGTGGCAGCAGGATAGGCAGCACGTAGCAGGGATCAAGCTGATCCCCGGCTTGCGCATTCTGCCACTCGAACCGGCTTAGTGCCCGCATGCCCGTTTCGTGGGTTGGCTTAGGTATACGGAGTTCATTCCTTGTCTAAGCCCCACCCGGACCTAAGGTTGTGGCAGTCGGACAGGCAGCGGGATCGACAGCATGCAGAGGGGGATCAGACTGATCCCCGGCTTGCACATTATCCATCTTCAGTCGACTGAGCGCTCACACGCTCGTTTCGTGGGTTGACTTAGGCATACGGAGTTCATCCCCAGTCTAAGCATACGGAGTTCATTCCCTGTCTAAGATCAGACTGGACTGATGGTTATGGTAGCAGGATCGACAGCACGTAGGGGGACCGGGTCGATCCCTGGCTTGCACATTCTGCCTCTCCAGTCGACTGCCCGTATGCCCATTTCATGGGTTGCTTAGGCATAGGGAGTTCATTCCATGTCTAAGCCACAACCAAATCGAGTGTTGTGGCAGCGGGATCGGCAGCATACAGAGAGGGACCGGGTCGACCCTGGCTTTCGCATTATACCTCTCCGACTGGCTCAGTGCCCGAATGCTTATTTTTTGGGTTGACTTAGGCATATGGAGTTCATTCGCAGTCTAAGATCAGACCAGACCGAAGGTTGTGGCAGTAGGATCGATAGCACGCAAGGGGGGACCGGGTCGATCCCAGGCTTATGCATTCTACCTCTCCGGTCGACTGAGCACCCGGACACTCGTTTCATGGGTTGGCTTAGGCATACGGAGTTCATTCCATGTCTAACCATACAGAGGTCATTCCTAATCTAAGATCAAACCGGACCAAGGGTTGCGGCAGCAGGACCAGCAGCAGGATCGGTAGCATGCAGGGCGGACCGGGTTGATTCCCGGCTTATGCATTCTACCTCTCCGGTTGGCATCTTCGGCCGGCTGAGCACCCGCACGCTCGTTTCATGGGTTGACTTAGGCATACGGAGTTCATCCCCAGTCTAAGCATACGAAGTTCATCCTAGTCTAAGATCGGATTGGACCGAGGGTTACGGTCGCAGGATCAATAGCACGCAGGGGGGACCGGGCTGATCCTCGACTTGCGCATTCTACCTCTCCGGTCGACTGAGCGCCCGCACGCCTGTTTTGTGGATTGGCTTAGGCATAGGGAGTTCATTCCATATCTAAGCCCCAGTCGAACCAAGGGTTGTGGCAGCGGGACCGACAGCACGTAAAGGGGGACCGGGCCGATCCCCGACTTGTACATTCTGCCTCCCCGATCAATTGAGTGCCCGCATGCTCGTTTCATGGGTTGACTTAGGCATACGGAGTTCATTCCTAGTCTAAGAGTTTAAGCCACGGTGCACATGCTGGGCTCGGGCATGTGCTGGTGCCGTATTTTTTTCACCTGGGGTACCATCGTCGGAGCATCATTGGAGCATCGTCGGAGAGCCTAACCGGCAACATTGGGGGTTTCGACGATTGGGGGGTCGAGGGGTGTGCATACATGATGTGCGATTGGACTGGACTGAGGGTTGCGATAGCAGGATTGGCAGCACGTAGGGGGGACCGGGCTGATCCCTGGCTTGCGCATTCTGCCTCTTAGGTCGGCTGAGCGCCCGTACGCCCGTTTCATGGGTTGGCTTAGGCATAGGGAGATCATTCCATGTCTAAGCCCCTACCGGACCGAAGGTTGTGGCAGCGGGACCGGTAGCACGCAGAGGGGGATCGAGCCAATCCCCGGCTTGTGCATTCTACCTCTTTAGCCGGCTGATCGCCCGTATGCTCGTTTCGTGGGTTGGCTTAGGCATACGAAGTTCATTCCATGTCTAAGCATACGAACTTCATTCCCAGTCTAAGAGTTTGAGCCACGGTGCACATGCTGGGCTCGGACATGTGCTGGTGCCACATTTTTTTCATCGGGGCACCATCGCTGGAGCATCGCCGGAGCATCGTCGGAGAGCCTAACCGACGGCATTGGGGGTTCCTACGATTGGGGGGGCCGGGGGGGTGTGCGCACATTATGTGCGATGGGTGCTGGTACTTGGCCCTTATATTGGCCCCCTATCCCTCATCAAACCTCGAGAACTCACACCCCCTTAAAGAGCATTTGAGATTTTATAGGTTTGCTGCCTGTAGCCATTAAAGTGTCTGAAATGGGGACACTTTTTTCAAATGGTCACAAAATCTTCTCCACTTCGATTTTTTTGCTGAATTCTTTTGTGCATGCCAAAAAAAATAAAAGGATCACCTCTACCAAATTTGGGGACAAAACTCTTTCTATAAAAAGTTTAAAAAATCCCGAACCATAAAAAGTTTCAAAAATCGTGAAAAATAGAAAGCGGGTCCTCTTGCCACGAAACTTCACATGAAGGCTTAGGGGAACATTGTATGAATTTACAAGCCATAATAATGCCATTGGCATGGCAGAAATATGAAGATGCACTTGAACCCACATACCACCCGTTCGATCCTCGGCTTGCGCATCATGCTTCTCGGGTCAACTGAGCGTCTGCACGCTCGTTTCGTGGGTTGACTTAGGCATACGAAGTTCATCCCTAGTCTAAGCATACGGAGTTCATTTCCAGTCTAAGATTGGACCGGACCGAGGGTTGCGGCAGCAGGATCGGCAACACGCAGGGGGACCGGACCGATCCCCGGCTTACGCATTCTGCCTCTCCGACAGGCTGATTGCCCGCATGCCCATTTTGTGGGTTGGCTTAGGCACAGGGAGTTCATTCCATGTCTAAGCCCTAGCCGAGTCGAGGGTTGTGGTAGCAGGATCGGCATCACGTAGAGGGGGACCGGGTCGATCCTCAGCTTGCGCATTCTGCCTCTCCGATTTGCTGAGCGCCCGCACGGTCATTTTGTGGGTTGGCTTAGGCATACGGAGTTCATTCCATGTCTAAGCATATGGAGTTCATTCCAGTCTAAGAGTTTGAGCCACAATGCACATGCTGGGCTCGGGCATGTGCTAGTGCCACATTTTTTTCGCCCGAGGCACCACCACCGAAGCATCGCTGAAGAGCCTAACCGACGGCATTGGGGGTTCCGATGATTGGGGGGGCCGGGGGTTGTGCGCACATGATGTGCGATGGATGCTGGTACTTGGCCTTTATATTGGCCCCCTATCCCTCATCAAACCTCGAGAACTCACACCCCCTTAAAGAGCATTTGAGATTTTATAGGTTTGCTACCAGTAGCCATTAAAGTGTCTTAAATGGGGACACTTTTTTCAAATGGTCGCAAAATCTTCTCGACTTCAAGTTTTTAGCTGAATTTTTTTGTGCATGCCAACAAAAATACAAGGATCACCTCTACCAAATTTGGGGACAAAAATCTTTCCAAAAAAATTTTAAAAAATCCCAAACCGTAAAAAGTTTTGAATATCGTGAAAAATAGAAAATGGGTGTCTTGCTGTGAAACTTCACATGAAGGCTTAGGGGACCTTTGTATGAATTTACAAGCCATAAAAATGGCATTGGCATGGCAGAAATATGAAGATGTGCTTGAACCCACCTACCACCCGTTCGATCCCCGGCTTGCACATCCTGCCTCTCTGGTCGGTTGAGTGCCCGCACGTTCGTTTCATGGGTTGACTTAGGCATACGGAGTTCATCCCCAGTCTAAGCATACGAAGTTCATTCCCTGTCTAAGATCAAACCGGACCGAGGGTTGCGACAGCAGGATCGACAACACCCAGGGGGGACTGGGCTGATCCCCGGTTTGTGCATTCTGTCTCCTCGGCCGGCTGAGCACCCGCACGCCCGTTTCGTGGGTTGGCTTAGGCATAGGCAGTTCATTCCATGTCTAAGCCCCAGTCGGACCATGGGTTGTCGCTGCGGGACCGACAGCATGCAGAGAGGGATCGGGCCGGTCCTCGGTTTACGCATTATGCCTCTCCAGTTAGCTTAATGCCCGCACGCTCGTTTCGTGGGTTGACTTAGGCATACGGAGTTCATTCCCAGTCTAAGATCGGACTGGATCGAGGGTTGCAGTAGCAGGATCGATAGCACGTAGGGGGGGACTGGGCCAGTCCTCGGTTTACGCGTTCTACCTCTTCGGTTGGCTGAGCACCTGCATGCTCGTTTCGTGGGTTGGCTTAGGCATACGGAGTTCATTCCATGTCTAAGCATACGGAGTTCATTCTCAGTCTAAGATCGGACCGGACCAAAGGTTGCAGCAGCAGGACCAGCACAGGATCGACAGCCCGCAGGGGGGACCGGGCTGATCCGCAGCTTGCACATTCTGCCTCTTCGGTCGGTTGAGCACCCGCACGTTCGTTTCATGGGTTGGCTTAGGCATATGGAGTTCATTCCATGTCTAAGCCCCAGTCGGACCGAGGGTTGTGGTAGCAGGACCGACAGCGGGATCGGCAGCATGAAGAGGGGGATCGAGCTGATCCTCGGCTTGTGCATTATGCCTCTTCGACCGACCTCTCCAGCAGGTTGAGCGCCCGCACGCTCGTTTCGTGGGTTGATTTAGACATGCAGAGTTCATCCCCAGTCTAAGCATACGAAGTTCATTCCCAGTCTAAGATTGGATCGGACTGATGGTTGCAGTAACAGGACCAGCAGCAGGATCGATAGCACGCAGGGGGGATCGGGTCAATCCCCGACTTGTGCATTCTGCCTCTTTGGCCTACTGAGCACCAGCACGCTCGTTTCGTGGGTTGGCTTAGGCATATGGAGTTCATTCCCAGTCTAAGATTTTAGGCCACGGTGCACATGCTGGGCTCGGGCATGTGCTGGTGCCACTTTTTTTTTACCTGCGACACCATCATCGAAGCATCACTGGAGAGTCTAACCGGCGGCATTGGGGGTTTCGACGATTGGGGGGCCGAGGGGGTGTACGCTCATGATGTGTGATGGGTGCTGGTACTTGTGTCACGGGCTCCCACCACAGACTTAGAAACCGTGTGGCCTTAGGCTTGGAATCTCATCCTTTATGGCTAAGTCAACCTAAAACACAAGCGTACGGACACTAGAACAACGGGAAGGGTTGATTACGCAAGTTAAAGAGAAACAAGATAAGAAGGTAGAATTCTGGAAATGCTCTTGTCTTCACTGAAACGAAAGTGTTTGATGGTGTACAAATGAGGGAGGAGCAGCCCTTTATTTACAGTTGAGGCTCCAGCTTACACTTAGTGGCAGTATCCCTAGAATATAGGCTAAAATCATGGGATTATACAGATTACAATCAATCAGGATGCTAACTCCTAATTTTTAGGGTCAACCAAATCTGCCAGGATGCTGCTACTGATCCTGCCTGCTTCCAGAAGCTTCCCTTGTGTGTCCAGCACCTTGGGCCCTTCTGGATGTGGTACGGGCAGCTTGTGTGCCAGGCCTTGGTCATAAGGGTGCAGAATGTTGCTGGGGCATTCATGAGTCCGAAAGGCATCACCAAGAACTCACACGAACCATACCAAGTGACACATGCTATCTTTGTCTCATCTCCCTCCGTGATCCTAACTTGATAGTAGCCTGACTTTAAATCTAGCTTAGTGAACCACCTTGCGCTCCCAAGTTGATCGAACAAGTCTGCAATGAGTGGGATGGGGTACTTGTTCTTGATGGTCAGCTTGTTCAAAGCCCGGTAGTCTATGCACAACCGCAACAACCCATCATGCTTGCAGTGAAATAGAATCGGTGCACCATAGGGTGCCTTTGATGGCCTGATGAAGCCAGCATCAACTAACTCTTTGAGCTGCTTCCTGAACTCCTCCAACTCGGGTGGAGACATTTGGTAAAGGGCTCTAGCTAGTGCCTTGGCCTCAGACACCAGCTCGATCTTGTTGTCCACCTCCCTCTTAGGTGGTAGCTTGCTAGGTAGCTTTGCGGGCATCACATCGCTAAAGGTCTTCAGCACCTTTAGCACCTCCAAGGGTGACTCGGTCTCCTTTTCCCTTGGCTCATCATATTTTAGGGCTGCCAAAATGGTGTTATCTTGTTTGCTTACCGCCTTGGCAAATTGGATGGCTGACATCACCCGTGACCCAACTCCAGACCCTCTCCTCAATGGCACTAGACATTGGCACCATGCATCCAAGATGCAAACACATTCGGCAAACGGCACAAGGAGGGCATTAATCCGAACAAGGAAATCCAACCTAATCACAAACTCATAGTCGTCAAGGGGTATTACCTCAATGGCCTCCTTGCCTTTCCAGTCTCCAAGCTGCAACTCCACTCCCCACACTACTCCAATGGCTGGAACTTCCTTAGAGTTCACCGTTTTGATGGTACCAATCCCTTTCTGCACCTTTAGTCCGAGCTTCCGGGCTCTATCACATGAAATAAAAAAATGTGAGGCACCTGTGTCCACCAGTGCGCTCACCTTCTGACCTGCAACCATCAGATCCGTAAACATCAAGCCCTTTGGCTTGTGGCTCCCCTTACTCTGGACAACATTGAGCACCAATGACCCAAGCTTTGCTGCCTCTGACTCTGGCTCCTCGTCAGACTCCTTGTCTATAGCAGCCAGCTTGCCCTTCTGTGGGTAATTGCGTGCTATGTGGCTCCCTCCACATAGGTAGCATGCTAATGGCTCTCGGTCCCCTTTTGCTTTTAACTTGCCTGCTGGTGGCTTTCTCTCGCCATCCTTGGTTGAACGGTCTCGATCTCTATCCTTGGACTCTCGGTCACGGTCTTTCCCCTTGGACTGCTTTTTTTGATCCCTATCATCCCTGCCCTTACCCTTGGGCTTGGTAGACTCGAACTTGTTCAGAGGCTTGAACTCTATCAAGGCCTCGGCAGTAGTCATGGCTTTAGCCAAGTCATGAACTCCTCTCCTTTGTAGCTCATGCTTCACACACAGCTTCAGCCCATCCATGAAAGCAAATAAGGAGTCCTTCTCGCCTAGATCCGAGATCTCTAGCATCAGTTTAGAGAATTTTTGGACATACTCCCTTATGTCCCCTTGCTGGCTCAGCCTACGCAACTTTGCCCACGCCTCATCATTGATATACTCTAGGTAAAATTGTTCTCTAAACTCTTTTTGGAACTCTGCCCAAGTTCCAATCTTGGTGCTCCCACACTTGACATCATCACACCTACGCCTCTACCACAATAAGGCTACATCAGTGAGATACATAACAGCGGTGCTTACCTTTATCACCTCGTCTTGCATGCCCATGGCCTGAAAGTACTGCTCCATACCCCAAAGGTAGTTATCTACTTCCTTGGCACCCCTAGTCCCCTTGAACTCCTTAGGCTTAGGGACATCCAATCTGGACTTGGACACTCCAGCAAACATGCCATTCCTAATGGCAGTCTTGCAAGCAACAAGCTTACTGCTAAACTCCTTCATCCGCTGGTGCATGGCCTCTATGCCATCGCGTAAGGTCAGCACTTCAGCCTCCAAGGTCTGATTCTTTTGGGTGAACATGTCCAAGCCTTTGTTGAGAGTAGCTTGCAGCTCACTTTGGATCTCCTCCCCCATGGAGTCTAGCGATGCAATGTGAGTCTCTACCCCTTCAAGCTTCTCCCCCATGTCGCCCATGGTCACCTCCACCTTGGCCAACCTACTGTCCATGGTAGACCAGATATCTCTAGAACTAGCTTTCCTCCCTCTTCCATACCCATGCTCCTGGGCCTCTGGTTGTTGGTTAGCAGCGTCACTTTGGGATGCCATCTCCTCTAACCTGCACAACACAAACACGTAAAATCAAACTTGCTCTGAAACCAACTGTCACGGGCTCTGACCTTAGACTCAAAAACCTTGTGGCCTTAGGCTTGGAATATCCTCCTTTAAGCCTAAGTCAGCCTAAAACACAAGCGTATGGGCATTAGAACAACAGGAAGGGCTGATTACGCAAGTTAAAGAGAAACAGGATAAGAAGGTAAAATTCTAGAAATGCTCTTGTATTCACTAAAACAGAAGTGTTTGATGCTGTACAAATGAGGGAAGAGCAGCCCTCTATTTATAGTTAAGGCTCCAGCTTACACTTAATGGTAGTATCCCTAGAATAAAGGCTAAAATCATGGGATTATATAGATTACAATCAATCAGGATGCTAACTCCTGATTTTCAGGGTCAACCAAATCTGCCAGGATGCTGCTGCTGATCCTGCCTGCTTCCATAAGCTTCCCTTGTGTGTCTAGCACCTCGGGCCCTTTTGGATGTGGTTCAGGCAGCTTGTCTGCCAGGCCTTGGTCTCACGGGCTGGCCTACAAGTTGGGCGGGCGTTTTGAACTCGTTTTCTAGGCTTTGCATGTAGATACCCGCCAGCACGCCTGGTCTGCAGGCCTCCACCTCTGGCTCGCCTGCTGGTGCGCCTGATGTGCCTGGCCTGCCCGTCCAGGGCATGAAACTTGGCCCTTATATTGGCCCCCTATCCCTCATCAAACCTCGAGAACTCAGACCCCCTTAAAGAGCATTTGAGATTTTATAGGTTTGCTGCCAGTAGCCATTAAAGTGTCTGAAATGGGGACACTTTTTTCAAACAGTCACAAAATCTTCTCCACTTCGAGTTTTTAGCTGAATTTTTTTGTGCAAGCCAAAAAAAATACAAGGATCACCTCAACCAAATTTGGGAACAAAAATCTTTCTAAACAAATTTTAAAAAATCTTGAACTACAAAAAGTTTTGAAAATCGTGAAAAATAGAAAACGGGTCATCTTGCCAGGAAACTTCACATGAAGGCTTACGGGACCATTGTATGAATTTACAAGCCATAAAAAAGGTATTGCCATGGCAGAAATATGAAGATCTGCTTGAACCCACCTACCACTCTTCGATCCCCGGCTTACGCATCCTGCCTCTCTGGTCGGCTGAGCGCCCGCACGCTCGTTTCATGCGTTGACTTAGGCATACGGAGTTCATCCCCAGTCTAAGCATATGAAGTTCATTCCCAGTCTAAGATCGGACTAGACCAAGGGTTACAGTAGCATGATCGGTAGCGCACAGGGGGGACTGGGCCAATCCCCAGCTTGCGCATTCTGCCTCTCCGGCCAGCTGAGCACCCGCACGCCCATTTCGTGGGTTGGCTTAGGCATAGGGAGTTCATTCCATGTCTAAGCCCTAGCCAAACCGAGGGCTGTGGCAGCGGGACCGATAGCATGCAGAGGGGGACCGGGTCGATCCCCGTCTTACGCATTATGCCTCTCCGATCAGCTTAGTGCCCGCATGCTCGTTTCGTGGGTTGACTTAGGCATACGAAGTTCATTCCCAGTCTAAGATCGGACTAGACCGAGGGTTTCGATAGCAGGATTGATAGCATGCAGAGGGGTACCAGGTCGATCCCCGGCTTACGCATTCTGCCTCTCTGGCCGACTGAGTGCCCCCGCTCTCGTTTTATGGGTTGGCTTAGCCATACGAAGTTCATTCCATGTCTAAGCATACAGAGTTCATTCCCAATCTAAGATCAGACCAGATCGAGGGTTGCAGCAATAGGACTAGCAGCAGGATCGACAGCACGTAGGGGGGATCGGGCCGATCCCCAGCTTGCGCATTCTGCCTCCGATCGACTGAGCACCCGCACGCTAATTTCATGGGTTGGCTTAGCCATACGAAGTTCATTCCATGTCTAAGCATACGAAGCTCATTCCCAGTCTAAGATCGGACCGGATCGAGGGTTGCAACAGTAGGACTAGCAACAGGATCGGTAGCACGCAGGGAGGGATCGGGCCGATCCCCAGCTTGCGCATTCTGCCTCTCCGACTGGCTGAGCACCCGCACGCTCGTTTCGTGGGTTGACTTAGGCATACGGAGTTCATCCCCAGTCTAAGCATACGGAGTGCATTCCCAGTCTAAGATCGGATCGGATCGAGGGTTGCGACAATAGGATCGACAGCACGCAGGTGGGACCGGGCCGATCCCTAGCTTGCGTATTCTGCCTCTCCGGCTAGCTGAGCGCCCGCACGCCCGTTTCATGGGTTGGCTTAGGCATTGGGAGTTCATTCCATGTCTAAGCCCTAGCTGGACTGAGGTTGTGGCAGCGGGACTGGCAGCACGCAGAGGGGGACCGGGCCGATCCTCGACTTAGGCATTATGCCTCTTTTGTCGGCTCAACGCCTGCACGCTCGTTTCGTGGGTTGACTTATGCATACGGAGTTCATTCCTAGTCTAAGATCAGACCAGACCGAATGTTGCGGCAGTAGGATCCACAGCACGCAGGGGGGGACCGAACCGATCCCCTGCTTGGGCATTCTGCCTCTCCGGTCGGTTGAGCGCCCGCACGCTCGTTTCATGGGTTTGCTTAGGCATACGGAGTTCATTCCATGTCCAAGCATACGGAGCTTATTCACTGTCTAAGATTTTGAGCCACGGTGCACATGTTGTGCTCGGGCATGTGCTGGTGGCGTATTTTTTTGCCCGGGGCACCATCGCCGGAGAGCCTAATCGGCGGCGTTGGGGGTTTCGACGAATGGGGGGGCTAGGGGGTGTGTGCACATGATATGCGAAGTGTGCTGGTACTTGGCCCTTATATTGGGCCCCTATCCCTCATCAAACCTCGAGAACTCACACCCCCTTAAAGAGCATTTGAGATTTTATAGGTTTGCTGCTAGTAGCCATTAAAGTGTCTAAAATGGGGACACTTTTTTCAAATGGACACAAGATCTTCAAAGGCCGATCCTTGGCGTACGCATTCTGCCTCTCGGACTGGCTGAGCGCCCGCACGCCCGTTTCATGGTTTGGCTTAGGCATAGGGAGATCATTCCATGTCTAAGCCCCAGTCGGACCGAGGGTTGTGGTAGCGAGACCAACAGCATGCAGAGGGGGACCGGTCGATCCCCGGCTTGCGCATTATGCCTCTCCGGGCTCATTACCCGTACACTCATTTCATGGGTTGACTTAGGCATACGGAGTTCATTCCCAGTCTAAGATCGGACCGGACCGAGGGTTGCAGTAGCAGGATCGACAGCACGCAAGGGGGGACCGGGTCGATCCCTGGCTTGCACATTCTGCCTCTCCGGCTGGCTGAGCGCCCGCACGCTCGTTTCATGGGTTGGCTTAGGCATACGGAGTTCATTCCATGTCTAAGCATACGGAGTTCATTCCTAGTCTAAGATTGGACCGAACCGAGGGTTACGACAGCAGGACCAGTAGCAGGATCGGTAGCACGTAGAAGGGGACCGAGCCGATCCCTAACTTGCGCATTCTACCTCTCCGGACAGTTGAGTGCCCGCACGCTCGTTTCGTGGGTTGGCTTAGGCATACAGAGTTCATTCCATGTCTAAGCCCTAGCCGGACCGAGGGTTGTGGCAGCGGGATCGACAGCACACAGAGGGGGACTGGGCCGATCCCTGGCTTGTGCATTATGCCTCTCCAGCCAACTCAGCACCCGCACGCTCATTTCGTGGGTTGACTTTGGCATACGGAGTTCATTCCCAGTCTAAGATCGGACCAGAGTGAGGGTTGCGATAGCAGGATCGACAGCACGCAGGGGGGACCGGGTCGATCCCCGACTTGCGCATTTTGCCTCTTCGGTCAGTTGAGCGCTCGCACACTCGTTTCTTGGGTTGGTTTATCCATACGAAGTTCATTCCATGTCTAAGCATACAAAGTTCAATCCCAGTCTAAGATCGGACTGGACCGTGGGTTGGTTTAGGCAGAGAGAGTTCATTCCATGTCTAAGCCTAAGCTGGACTGAGGGTTGTGGCAGTAGGATCAGCAGCACGCAGAGGGGGATCAAGCCGATCCCCAACTTGCGCATTATGCCTCTTTGGTCGGTTCAGCACCCGCACGCTCATTTCATGGGTTGACTTACGCATATAGAGTTCATTCTCAGTCTAAGATCAGACCGGATCGAGGGTTGTAGTAGCAGGATCGATAGCACACAAAGGGGGACCGGGTCGATCCCCGGCTTACGCATTTTGCCTCTCCGACCGTTGAGCGCCCGCAGGCTTGTTTCCTGGGTTGGCTTAGGTATACGGAGTTCATTCCATGTCTAAGCATATGGAGTTCATTCCCAGTCTAAGATTTTGAGCCACGGTGCCCATGCTGGGCTCGGGCATGTGTGGGTGCCGTATTTTTTTTGCCCAGGGCACCATCGTCGGAGCATCTCTGGAGCATCATCGGAGAGCCTCACCGACGGCATTGGGGGTTTCGGTGATTGGAGGGGTCGAGGGGTGTGCGCACATGATGTCCGATTAGGGGGATCGGGCCAGACTGAGGGTTGTGGTAGTAGGATCGATAACACATAAGGGGGACCGGGCCGATCCCTGGCTTGCGCATTCTGCCTCTGCGACCAGCTGAGCGCCCGTATTTCATGGGTTGGCTTAGGCATACAGAGTTCATTCCATGTCTAAGCATACGGAGTTCATTCCCAGTCTAAGATTGGGTTGGACCAAGGGTTGCGGCAGCACGATCGACAGCATGCAGAGGTGGATTGGGTCGATCCCCGACTTGCACATTCTACCTCTCCGGTCGGCTGAGCGCCCGCATGCTCGTTTCGTGGGTTCGCTTAGGCATGTGGAGTTCATTCCATGTCTAAGCCCCAATCGAACCGAGGGTTGTGGCAGCAGGACCGGCAGCGGGATTGGCAACACGCAGAGGGCGACCGGGCTGATCACCGTCTTCTACATTATGCCTCTCCGATCGGCCTTCCAGTCGACTGAGCGCCCGCATGCTCGTTTCGTGGGTTGACTTAGGCATATGGAGTTCATCCCCAGTCTAAGCATACGGAGTTCATCCCCAATCTAAGATCAGACCGGATCGAGTGTTGCTGTAGTAGGATCGACAGCACGCAAGAGGGGACCGAATCGATCCCGACTTGTGCATTCTGCCTATCCGACCAGCTGAGCTCCCGCACTCTCGTTTCGTGGGTTGGCTTAGGCACATGGAGTTCATTCCATGTCTAAGCCCCAGTCAGACCGAGGGTTATGGCAGCGGGACCGATAACACGCAGAGGGGGACCGGGTCAATCCCCGGCTTGCGTATTATGCCTCTCCGGCTGGCTCAACGCCCGAACACCCATTTCGTGGGTTGACTTAGGCATACGGAGTTCATTCCCAGTCTAGGATCAGACCGGACTGAGGGTTACAGCAGTAGGATCGACAACACGAAGGGGGGGACCGGGCCGATCCCCGGCTTACACATTCTACCTCTCTGGCCGACTGAGCGCCCGTACGCTCGTTTCGTGGGTTGGCTTAGGCATACGGAGTACATTCCATGTCTAAGCATATGAAGTTCATTCCCAGTCTAAGATCAGATAGGACCAGCAGCAGGATCGGAAGCACGCAGAGGGGATCGGGCCGATCCCCGGCTTACGCATTCTGCCTCTCCGGTCGATTGAGCGCCTGCACACTCGTTTCGTGGGTTGACTTAGGCATCGGAGTTTATCCCCAGTCTAAGCATACGGACTGCACTCCTAGTCTAAGATCGAACCGGACTAAGGGTTACGGTAGCAGGATCGATAGCATGCATGGGGGACCAGGCTGATCCCCAGCTTACGCATTCTACCTCTCCGACCGGTTGATCGCCTGCACGCCCGTTTCGTGGGTTGGCTTAGGCATACGGAGTTCATCCTCGGTCTAAGCATACGGAGTTCATTCCCAGTCTAAGATTGGATCGGATCGAGGGTTGCGGTAGCAGGATCGATAGCACGCAGGGGGGACTGGGCCGATTCCCGGCTTGCGCATTCTACCTCTCCGGCCGGCTGATCGCCCGCACGCCCATTTTGTGGGTTGGCTTAGGCATAGGGAGTTCATTCCATGTCTAAGCCCAAGTCAAATCGAGGGTTGTGGCAGTGGAACTGGCAGCACACAGAGGGGGACCAGGTCGATCCCAAGCTTGCGCATTATGCCTCTCCGACCGGCTCAGTGCCTGAACGCTTGTTTCGTGGGTTGACTTAGGCATACGGAGTTCATTCCTAGTCTAAGATCAGATCAGACAGAGGGTTGCGGCAGTAGGATTGATAGCACGCAAAGGGGATCGGGCCGATCCTCGGCTTGCGCATTCTACCTCTCCGGCCGGCTGAAGGCCCGCATGCTCGTTTTGTGGGTTGGCCTAGGCATACGGAGTTCATTCCATGTCTAAGCATACGGAGTTCATTCCCAATCTAAGATCGGATCGAACCGAGGGTTGCGACAGCAGGATCAACAACAGGATTGGCAGAACACAGGGGAGGACTGGGCCAATCCCCGACTTGCGCATTCTGCCTCTCCGACCGGTTGATTGCCCGCACGCTCATTTCATGGGTTGACGTAGGCATACGGAGTTCTTCCCCAGTCTAAGCATACAGAGTTCATTCCCAGTCTAAGATCGAACCAGACCAAGCGTTGTGGCAGTAGGATCAACAGCACATAGGGGGGACCCGATCGATCCTCGACTTGCACATTCTACCTCTCCAGCCTGCTGAGCGCCCGCACGCCTGTTTCGTGGGTTGGCTTAAGCATAGGGAGTTCATTTCATGTCTAAGCTCCAACCGGACCGAGGGTTGTGGCAGCAGGATCGGCAGCACGTAGAGGGGGACCAGGCCGATCCCTGGCTTGCACATTCTGCCTCTCTGGCCGGCTGACCACTCGCACGCTCGTTCCATGGGTTGGCTTAGGCATACGGATTTCATTCCATGTCTAAGCATACGAAGTTCATTCCCAGTCTAAGAGTTTGAGCCACGGTGCACATGCTGGGCTCGAGCATGTGTTGGTGCTGCATTTTTTTTGTCCGGGACACCATCGTCGAACAATCGTCAGAGCATCGTCGGAGAGCCTAACCGGTGGCATTGGGGGGGCTGGGGGGTGTGGGCACATGATGTGCGATGGGTCCTGGTACTTGGCCCTTATATTAGCCCCTATCCCTCATCAAACCTCGAGAACTCACACCCCCTTAATGAGCATTTGAGATTTTATAGGTTTGCTGCCAGTAGCTATTAAAGTGTCTAAAACGGGGACACTTTTTTGAAACGGTCACAAAATCTTCTCCACTTTGAGTTTTTGGCTGAATTATTTTGCATGCCAAAAAAAATACAAGGATCACCTCTAATAAATTTGGGGACAAAACTCTTTCGAAAAAAATTTAAAAAAATCTTGAACCGTAAAAAGTTTCAAAAATCGTGCAAAATAGAAAACGGGTCATCTTGGCACGAAACTTCACATGAAGGTGTAGGGGACCATTTTATGAATTTACAAGCCATAAAAATGGCATTGGCATGGCAAAAATATGAAGATGTACTTGAGCCCACCTACTAGCCGTTCGATCCCCGGCCTGCGCATCATGCCTCCCTGGTCGACTGAGCGTCCACACGCTCATTTCGTGGGTTGACTTAGGCATACAGAGTTCATCCCTAGTCTAAGCATGCGGAGTTCATTCCTAGTCTAAGATCGGATCGGATCGAGGGTTGCGACAGCAGGATCGGTGCACGCAGGAGGGATTGGGCCGATCCCCGACTTACGCATTCTACCTCTCCGATCGTCTGAGCACCCGCACACCCGTTTCATGGGTTGGCTTAGGCATAGGGAGTTCATTCCATGTCTAAGCCCCAGTCGGATCGAGAGTTGTGGCAGTGGGACCGACAGCACGTAGAAACGGATCGAGCTGATCCCCGGCTTGCGCATTATGCCTCTCCGATCGGCTTAGTACCCGCACACTCATTTCGTGGGTTGACTTAGGCATATGGAGTTCATTCCCGGTCTAAGATCAGATCGGACCGAGGGTGGCGGCAGCAGGACCAGCAGCAGGATCGACAGCACACAGGGGGGATCGGGTCGATCCCCAGCTTACGCATTCTACCTCTCCGGCCGGCTGAGCACCCGCACGCTCGTTTCGTGGGTTGGCTTAGGCATACGGAGTGCATTTCATGTCTAAGCCCTAGTCAGACCGAGGGTTGTGGCAGCAGGACCAGAAGCGAGATTGGCAGCGCGCAAAGGGGGATCAGGCTGATCCCCGACTTGCGCATTCTGCCTCTTTGGTCGGTTGAGTGCCCGCACGTTCATTTCGTGGGTTGGCTTAGGCATACGGAGTTCATTCCATGTCTAAGCCCCAGCCGAACCGAGGGTTGTGGTAGCAGGACTGGCAGTGAGATCAGCAGCACGTAGAGGAGGATCGGGCTGATCCCCGATAAGCACATTATGCCTCTCCGGTCGGCCTCTCCGACCGACTGAGTGCCCGTACGCTCATTTCGTGGGTTGACTTAGGCATACGGAGTTCATCTCTAGTCTAAGCATATGGAGTTCATTCCCAATCTAAGATCGGACTGAACCAAGGGTTGTGGCAATAGGATCGACAGCACACAGGGGGGACCAGGCTGATCCCCGGCTTATGCATTCTGCCTTTTCGATCGGCTGAGGGCCCGCACGCCCGTCTTGTGGGTTGGCTTAGGCATAGGGAGTTCATTCCATGTCTAAGCCCCAACCGGACCGAGGGTTGTGGTAGCGAGACCGATAGCATGCAGAGGGGGATTGGGCTGATCCCTGACTTGCGCATTATGCCTCTCCGGCCGACTTAGCGCCTGAATGCTCGTTTCGTGTGTTGACTTAGGCATACGGAGTTCATTCCCAGTCTATGATCGGACCGGACCGAGGTTTGTGGTAGTAGGATCTACAGCACGCATGGGGGACCTGACTGATCCCAAACTTACGCATTCTACCTCCCCGATTGGCTAAATGCCTGCACGCTCGTTTCGTGGGTTGGTTTACGCATACAGAGTTTATTCCATGTCTAAGCATACGGAGTTCATTCCCATCTAAGATCGGACCGGACCAAGAGTTGCGGCAGTAAGACTAGCAGTAGGATCGGTAGCATGTAAGGGGGGATCAGGCTAATCCACAGCTTGCGCATTCTACCTCTCTGGTCGGCCTCTCCGACCGGCTGAGCGTCCGCACGCTCGTTTCGTGGGTTGACTTAGGCATACGGAGTTCATCCCCAGTCTAAGCATATGGAGTTCATTCCCAGTCTAAGCATACGGAGTTCATCCCCAGTCTAAGCATACGGAGTTCATTTCCAGTCTAAGATCGGACCGAACCGAGGGTTGCGGCAGCACGCAGGTGGGATCAGGTCGATACCTTACTTGCGCATTCTGCCTCTCCGCTCGGCTGAGTGCCTGCACGCCCGTTTAGTGGGTTGGCTTAGGCATAGGGAGTTCATTCCATGTCTAAGCCCCAGTCGGACCGAGGGTTGTGACAGCGGGATCGGTAGCACGCAGAGGGGTACCGGCCGATCCTCAGCTTGCGCATTATGCCTCTTCGATTGGCTCAGTGCCCGAACGCTCGTTTCATGGGTTGACTTATGCATACAGAGTTCATTCCCAATCTAAGATCAGACTGGATCGAGGTTGAGGCAGCATGATCGATCGCATGCAGGGGGGACCGGGCCGATCCCCGGCTTGCGCATTCTGCCTCTCCGACCGGCTGAGCACCCGCACACTCGTTTCGTCGGTTGGCTTAGGCATACGGAGTTCATTCCGTGTCTAAGCATACGGAGTTCATTCTCAGTCTAGGATTTTGAGCCACGGTGCACATGCTGGGTTCGGGCATGTGCTGGTGCTGCATTTTTTTCCCCTGGGGCACCATTGCCGAAGCATCATCGGAGCATCACCGGAGAGCCTAACCGACGGCATTGGGGGTTCCGACGACTGGGTGTGCCGGGGGGTGTGCGCACATGATGTGCGATGGGTGCTAGTACTTGGGCCTTATATTGGCCCCCTATCCCTCATCAAACCTCGAGAACTCACACCCCCTTAAAGAGCATTTGAGATTTTATAGGTTTGCTGCCAATAGCCATTAAAGTGTCTGAAATGGGGACACTTTTTTGAAACGGTCACAAAATCTTCTCCACTTCGAGTTTTTAGTTGAATTGTTTTGTGCATGCCAAAAAAAAAATACAAGGATCACCTCTACCAAATTTGGGGACAAAACTCTTTCTAAAAAAATTTTAAAAAATCCCGAACAACAAAAAGTTTCAAAAATCATGAAAAATAGAAAATGGGTCATCTTGCCACGAAACTTCACATTAAGAATTAGGGGACCATTGTACGAATTTACAAGCCATAAAAATGGCATCGGCATGGCAAAAATATGAAGATGTGCTTGAACCCGCCTACCACCCATTCGATCCTCGGCTTGCGCATCTTTCCTCTCTGGACGGTTGAGCACCCGCACGCTCGTTTCGTGGGTTGACTTACACATACAGAGTTCATACCCTGTCTAAGCATACGGAGTTCATTCTCAGTCTAAGATCAGATCGGATCGAGGGTTGCGACAGCAGGATCGGCAGCACGCAGGGGGGATCGGGCCGATCCCCGGCTTGCACATTCTGTCTCTCTGGTCGACTGAGTGCCCGCATGCTCATCTCGTTGGTTAGCTTAGGCATACAGTGTTCATTCCATGTCTAAGCATACGGAGTTCATTCCCAGTCTAAGATCGGACTGAACCGAGGGTTGCGACAGCAGGACCAGCAGCGGAATCGATAGCACGCAGAGGGGGACCTGGTTGATCCCCGACTTGTGCATTATGCCTCTCTGTTTGGCCTCTCCGGCCGGCTGAGCGCCTACACGCTTGTTTCATGGGTTGACTTAGGCATACACAGTTCATCCCCAGTCTAAGCATACGAAGTTCATTCCCAGTCTAAGATCGGATCGAACCAAGGGTTGCGACAGCAGGATCAGTAGCACGTAGGGGGGCCGAGCCGATCCCTGGCTTGCGCATTCTGCCTCTCCGGTCGGTTGAGCACCCGCACACCCGTTTCGTGGGTTGGCTTAGGCATAGCGAGTTCAGTCCATGTCTAAGCCCCAGCCAGATCGAGGGTTGTGGCAGCAGGACCGACAACACGCAGAGAAAGATCGGGTTGATCCCCGTCTTGCGCATTGTGCCTCTTCGGCCGGCTCAGCGCCCACACACTAGTTTCAAGGGTTGGCTTATGTATACGGAGTTTATTTCCAGTGTAAGATCAGATCGGATCGAGGGTTGCTGCATCTGGATTGATAGCACGCAGGGGGGACCAGGCCGATCTCCGATTTGCGCATTCTACCTCTCTGGCCAGCTGAGCGCCCGCAAGCTTGATTCGTGGGTTGGCTTAGGCTTACGGAGTTCATTCCATGTCTAAGCATACGGAGTTCATTCCCAGTCTAATATTTTGAGCCACGGTGCACATGCTGGGCTTGGGCATGTGCTGGTGCCGCATTTTTTTCGTCGGAGAGCCTAACCGACGGTATTGGGGGTTCCGACGATTGGGGGGGCCGGGGGGTGTGCACACATGATGTACGATGGTTGCTGGTACTTGGCCCTTATATTGGCCCCCTATCCCTCATCAAACCTCGAAAACTCACACCCCCTTAAAGAGCATTTGAGATTTTATAAGTTTGCTGCTAGTAGCCATTAATGTGTCTGAAATGGGGACACTTTTTTCAAATGGTCACAAAATCTTCTCCACTTTGAGTTTTTAGCTGAATGTTTTTATGCATGCCAAAAAAAATACAAGGATCACCTCTACCAAAGTTTGGGACAAAACTCTTTCTAAAAAATTTTTAAAAAATCCCAAACCATAAAAAGTTTCAAAAATCGTGAAAAATAGAAAACGGGTCGTCTTGCCACGAAACTTCACATGAAGGCTTAGGGGACCATTGTATGAATTTGCACGCCATAAAAATGGCATTGGCATGGCAGAAATATGAAGATGTGCTTGAACCCACCTATCACCCGTTTGATCCCCGGCTTGCGCATCCTACCTCTCTGGTCGGTTGAGCGCCCGCATGCTCGTTTTGTGGGTTGACTTAGGCAAACGGAGTTCATCCCCAGTCTAAGCATACGAAGTTCATTACCAGTCTAAGATAGGACTAGACCGAGGGTTACGGCAACTAGATCGATAGCACGCAGGGGAGATCGAGCCGATCCCCAGCTTTCACATTCTGCCTTTCCGACCAATTGAGGGCCCGCACGCTCGTTTCATGGGTTGGCTTAGGCATAGGGAGTTCATTCCATGTCTAAGTGCCAGTCGGACCGAGGGTTGTGGCAGCGGGATCGGTAGCACGAAGAGGAGGACCGGCCTGATCCCCGGCTTACGCATTATGCCTTTCCGACCGGCTCAGCGCTCGCACGCTCGTTTCATGGGTTAACTTAGGCATACGGAGTTCATTCCCTGTCTAAGATCGGATCAGACAGAGGGTTATGACAACAGGATCGACAACACGCAGGGGGGACCAGGCCAATCCCCGGCTTGCACATTCTACCTCTCCGGTCGGTTGAACGCCCGCATGCTCGTTCCGTTGGTTGGCTTAGGCATACGGAGTTCATTCCATGTCTAAGCATATAGAGTTCATTCTCAGTCTAAGATTTTGAGCCACGGTACCCATGTGGGCTCGGGCATGTGCTGGTGTAGCATTTTTTTCGCCCGGGGCACCATCGCCAGAGCATCGTTGGAGAGCCTAACCGGTGGCATTGAGGGTTTCGACGATTGGGGGGGTCGGGAGGTATGCGCACATGGGTGCTGGTACATGGCCCTTACATTGGACCCCTATCCCTCATCAAACCTTGAGAACTCACACCCCTTAAAGAGCATTTGAGATTTTATAGGTTTGCTACCAGTAGCCGTTAAAGTGTCTGAAATGGGGACACTTTTTTCAAACGGTCACAAAATCTTCTCCACTTTGAGTTTTACGCTGAATTGTTTTGTGCATGCCAAAAAAAATAAAAGGATCACCTCTACAAAATTTGGGATCAAAACTCTTTCTAAAAAAATTTCAAAAAATCCCAAACCGCAAAAAGTTTCAAAAATTGTGAAAAATAGAAAACGGGTCGTCTTGCCACGAAACTTCACATGAAGGCTTCAGGGACCATTGTATGAATTTACAAGCCATAAAAATGGCATTGGCATGGCAGAAATTTGAAGATCTGCTTGAACCCACCTACCACCTGTTCGATCCCCGGTTTGTGCATCCTGCCTCTCTGGTCGGCTGAGCGCCCACAAGCTCGTTTCATGGGTTGACTAAGGCATACGGAGTTCATCCCCAGTCTAAGCATATGAAGTTCATTCCTAGTCTAAGGTCGGACCGGACCAAGGGTTGCAGCAGCAGGATCGACAGCACGCAGAGAGGATCGGGTTGATCCCCGACTTGCGCATTCTGCCTCTCCAGTCGGCTGAGCGCCCGGACGCCTGTTTCATGGGTTGGCTTAGGCATAGGGAGTTCATTCCATGTCTAAGCTCCAGCTGGACCGAGGGTTGTGGCAGCGGGATCGGTAGCATCCAGGAGGGGACTGGGTCGGTCCCCGGTTGCGCATTATGCCTCTCCGATCGACTCAGTGCCCGCATGCTCATTTCGTTGGTTGACTTAGGCATACGGAGTTCATTCCTAGTCTAAGATCGGATCGGATCGAGGGTTGCAGTAACAGGATTGACAGCACGTAAGGGGGACCAGGCTGATCTCCGACTTGCGCATTCTGCCTCTCCGGCCTGCTGAGCACCCGCATGCTCGTTTCATGGGTTGGCTTAGAAATATGAAGTTCATTCCATGTCTAAGCATACAGAGTTCATTCCTAGTCTAAGATCAGACTGGACTGAGGGTTACGGTAGCAGGACCAGCAGTAGGATAGGCAGCACGCAGGGGGGACCGAGCCGATCCCCGGCTTGCATATTCTACCTCTCCGATCGGCTGAGCGCCCGCACGCTTGTTTCGTGGGTTGGCTTAGGCATATGGAGTTCATTCCATGTCTAAGCCCCAGTTGGACTGAGGGTTGTGGCAGCAGGACTGACAGTGGGATCGGTAGCACGTAGAGGGGGCCTGGCTGATCCTTGACTTACGCATTATGTCTCTCCAGTCGACTGAGCGCCTGCACGCTCATTTTGTGGGTTGACTTAACCATACGAAATTCATCCCCAGTCTAAGCATACAGAGTTCATTCTCAGTCTAAGATCAGATCGAACGGAGGGTTGTGACAGTAAGATAGGTAGCATGCATGGGGGATCGGGCCGATCCTCGGCTTACGCATTCTGCCTTTCTGGTCGGCTAAGCACCCGCACGCCCGTTTCGTGGATTGGCTTAGGCATAGGGAGTTCATTCCAAGTCTAAGCCCCAGTCGAACCGAGGGTTGTGGTAGCGGGACCGACAGCACGTAGAGGGGGATCGGGTCGATCCTCGGCTTGCGCATTATGCCTCTTCGGTAGGCTCAGCGCCCACACACTCGTTTCGTGGGTTGACTTATGCATACGGAGTTCATTCCCAGTCTAAGATCAGATCGGATCAAGGGTTGTGGCAGCAGGATTGATAGCACACAGGGGGGAATGGGCCGATCCCCGGCTTGTGCATTCTGCCTCTCCAGCCGACTGAGCACCCGCACGCTCGTTCTGTGGGTTGGCTTAGGCATACAGAGTTCATTCCATGTCTAAGCATACGGAGTTCATTCCTAGTCTAAGATTTTGAGCCACGGTGCACATGCTGGGCTCGGGCATTTGCTGGTGCCACATTTCTTTCACCCAGGGCACCATTGTCGGAGCATCGTCAGAGCATCGTCGGAGCATCGCTGGAGAGCCTAACCAACGAATTTGGGGTTCCGATGATTGGGGTGGCTAGGGGAGTGTGTGCACATGATGTGCGATGGGTGCTGGTTCTTGGCCCTTATATTGGCCACCTATCCCTCATCAAACCTTGAGAACTCACACCCCCTTGAAGAGCATTTGAGATTTTATAGGTTTGCTGCCAGTAGCCACTAAAGTGTCTGAAATGGGGACTCTTTTTTCAAACGGTCACAAAATCTTCTCCACTTCGAGTTTTTAGCTGAATTGTTTTGTGCATTCCAAAAAAAATACAAGGATCACCTCTACCAATTTTGGGGACAAAACTCTTTCTAAAAAAATTTTAAAAAATCTCGAACCGCAAAAAGTTTCCAAAATCGTCAAAAATAAAAAACGGGTCGTCTTGCCATGAAACTTAACATGAAGGCTTAGGGGACCATTGTATGAATTTACAAGCCATAAAAATGGCATTGGCATGGAAGAAATATGAAGATGTGATTGAACTCACTACCACATGTTCGATCCCCGACTTGCGCATCCTACCTCTCTGGTCAGTTGAGCGCCCATACACTCGTTTCGTGGGTTGACTTAGGCATACGAAGTTCATCCCCAGTCTAAGCATACGGAGTTCATTCCCAGTCTAAGATCGGACCGGATCGAGGGTTGCAACAGCAGGATCGACAGCACGCAGGGGGAACCGAGTCGATCCCCGGCTTGTGCATTCTACCTCTTCGGCCAGTTGAGCGGCCGCACGCACGTTTCTCGTGTTGGCTTGGGCATAGGGAGTTCATTCCATGTCTAATTCCCATCCAGATCGAGGGTTGTAGCGGTGGGATCGACAGCATATAGAGGGGGACCGGGTCGATACCTGGCTTGCGCATTATGCCTTTCTGTCCGGCTCAACGCTCGCACGCTCGTTCCGTGGGTTGACTTAGGCATATGGAGCTCATTCCCAGTCTAAGATTGGACCAGACTGAGGGTTGCGGCAGCAGGATTGATAGCACGTCGAGGGGATCGGGTCGATCCTTGGCTTGCGCATTCTGCCTCTCCGGTCGACTGAGCACCCGCACGCTTGTTTCGTGGGTTGGCTTAGGCATACGGAGTTCATTCCATGTCTAAGCATATGGTGTTCATTCCCAGTCTAAGATCAGATCGGATCGAGGGTTGTGGCAGTAGGACCAGCAGCAGGATCGACAGCACGCAGGGGGGATCGGGTCGATCCTCAGCTTGCGCATTCTGTCTCTCCGACCGACTGAGCGCCCGCACACTCGTTTCATGGGTTGGCTTAGGCATACGAAGTTCATTCCATGTCTAAACCCCAGTCGGACTGAGGGTTGTAGCAGCAGGATTGGCAGCACGCAAAGGGGGACCGGGCTGATCCCCGACTTGCGTATTATGCCTCTTCGGTCGACCTCTACGGTCGACTGAGTGCCCGTACGCTCGTTCCATGGGTTGACTTAGGCATACGGAGTTCATCCCCAGTCTAAGCATACGGAGTTCATCCCCAGTCTAAGCATACGGAGTTCATTCCCAGTCTAAGATCGGACAAGACCGGGGGTTGTGGCAGCAGGATCCGCAGCACGCAGGGGGGACTGAACCGATCCCCGGCTTCGGCATTCTGCCTCTCTGACCAGCTGAGTGGCCACACGCCCGTTTCATGGGTTGGCTTAGGCATAGGGAGTTCATTCCATGTCTAAGCCCCAACCGGATCGGGGGTTGTGGTAGCGGGACTGGCAGCACGCAGAGGGCGACTATGTCGATCCTTGGCTTGCGCATTATGCCTCTTCGATTGGCTCAGCACCCGTACGCTCATTTCATGGGTTGACTTATGCATACAGAGTTCATTCCCAGTCTAAGATCGGACTGGACCGAGGGTTGTGACAGCAGGATCGACAAAACACAGGGGGGATCGGACCGATCCCTGACTTGTGCATTCTACCTCTCTGATCCACTGAGCGCCCGGACGCTCATTTTGAGGGTTGGCTTAGGCATACGGATTCATTCCATGTCTAAGCATATGGAGTTCATTCCCAGCCTAAGATTTTGAGCCACGGTGCGCATGCTGGGCTCGGGCATTTGCTGGTGCCATATTTTTTTGCCCGAGGCACCATCATTGGAGCATCCCTGGAGAGCCTAACCGGCGACATTAGGGGTTCCGACGATTGGGGGGGCCGAGGGGGTGTGCACATAATGTGCAATGGATGCTGGTACTTGTGTCACGGGCTCTGACCTTAGACTCAGAGATCGTGCGGCCTTAGGCTTGGAATCTCCTCCTTTATGCCTAAGTCAGCCTAAAACACAAGTGTACGGGCACTAGAACAATGGGAAGGGCTGATTACGTAAGTTAAAGAGAAACAGGATTAGAAGGCAGAATTCTGGAAATGCTCTTGTATTCAATAAAATGAAAGTGTTTGATGGTGTACAAATGAGGGAGGAGTAGCTTTCTATTTATAGTTGAGGCTCCAGCTTACACTTAATGGCAATATCCTTAGAATAAAGGCTAAAATCAAGGGATTATATAGATTACAACAATCAGGATGCTAACTCTTGATTTTCAAGGTCAACCAAATCTGCCAGGATGCTGCTGTTGATCCTGCCTGCTTCCAGAAGCTTCCCTTGTGTGTCCAGCACCTTGGGCCCTTCTGGATGTGGTGTGGGTAGCTTGTATGCTAGGCCTTGGTCTCATGGGCTGGCCTGGAAGTTGGGCGGGTGTTCTGAACTCGTTTGCTAGGCTTTGCGTACAGATACTCACCAACACACCTGGTCTACGAGCCTCAACCTTTGGCTCACCTACTGGTGCGCCTGATGTGCCTGGCATGCCCGCCCAGGGTGTGACATTCTCCCCCACCTGATTGCACAATGCCCTCATTCCATCTTTTGCATGGTACTGCCTGATCTGGTCCCCGAACTACCATAAGTCATCTGCTGGTTCCCAGCTTGCCTCACTGTCTGGAAGTCCCTTCTAGCACACCAAGTACTCTTGTCTTGGTTGATAGTTCTTCTGTCTCACCTCCCGGTCAGCTATGATGTTGTGGACCTCCTTCTCATATGAGGCCCTTACTCCCAATGGTGCACGCTTTGACTCTGCCCATCCTGGATCTCCCTCATCCTCATGGAACGGCTTGAGCATGCTCACATGGAAATCGGGTGTACCTTCAGCTTAGGTGGCATATCCAGCTTGTAGGCAACCTTGCCTACCCTCTTGACTACTCGGAAAGGTCCCTCATACCTCCGGACTAGGCCTTTGTGCAGCCCCCTATGGCGCACAATGGGATGCAACTTCACCAATACCAAGTTTCCAACCTGGAACTGCACGTCCCGCCTATTCTGGTCTACCCACTTCTTCGACCTCTTGGTCACCTTGTGTAAACAAACTCTGGCCAAGTCAGTTTGCTCCTGCCATGCCTTGGCAAACTAGTATGCTGCTGGATTCAACCCTGTATAACCTACAGCAATCGACCCGAGTGTTAGTGGTTGTTGCCTTGTCACAACCTCAAATGGGCTCTGGTTCGTTGCCTCGCTCCTTTGCAAGTTGTCAGAAAACTAAGCAATATCTAACAGCTTTGGCCAGTCCTTTTGTATGGCACTCACATAGTGCCTGAGGTAGACCTTCAATAGTCCATTCACTCATTCTGTCTGCCCATCGGTCTGTGGATGCATGCTGGTGGAAAAGTTGAAGTCTGACTCCAACAGCTTGAACAACTCAGTCCAGAACCTGCCCGTAAAATGCCTGTCCCGATCACTAACAATGGTCCTTGGCACTCCCCAGTACTTAACCATGTTTTTCAGGAACAATCGAGCTGCCTCCTCAACTGGGCACTCCTTGGTTGCTGGAATGAAGATTCCGTACTTGAAAAACCTATCCACCACTACCATGATGCTTTCAAACCCTTCTGCTTTGGGTAGACCGACTATAAAGTCTAGAGAAACACTCTCCCATGGTCGCTCTAGCACTGGCAATGGCTCCAAGAGACCACCTGGTTTCTTGAGCTCCACCTTGTCCTATTGGCACACAAGACAAGTCTTCACATAGGCCTCCACATTATCCCTCATGTGCGGCCAGTAGTATCGGTCCTCGATCAACACCAAGGTATAGCTCACTCCGAGGTGTCCAACCCATCTTGAATCATGGCATTCTTGCAAAACTTCCTTACGGAGCTTCCTATGCTACGGCACAAATAGTCTACTTCCCCTGGTGTACAGCAAGCCATCCTACAAACAAAACTGCCTAGTCTTACCTTGCTGGGTGTACTCTATCAAAGCCTTGGCTGTAGGATCATGGACAATTCCCTCCTTGATGTGCGGCACCAGTGACCCCTCTGGTTGGCTAATGGCAACAAGGTTAGCCTTCTTGCTTAGGGCATCTGCCTCTAGGTTCACCCGTCCCAGCTTGTACTCCATCTGGAAATCAAATTCCATAAGAAAATCTTGCCATCTCGCCTACTTGAGGGACAACTTCTTTTGTATCTGGAAGTAGCTGGTCGCCATATTGTCCATCCTAACCATGAACCTCAACCCTAACAGGTAATGGCACCAAGTGAGCAAGTAGTGCACCACTACAGTCATCTCCTTCTCTTGGACCGTGTACTTACGCTCAGTCTCGTTCAGCTTACTGCTCTCGAACGCGACTGGACGTCTCTCTTGCATCAACATGCCCCCTATGGCAAAGTCTGATGCATGTGTATGCACCTCATATGGCTTGGCATGGTCTGGCAAGGCCAAGACTGGCTCCTCGGTCACAGCCGACTTCAACCTATCAAAGGCTTCCTGGTACCCTGCGCTCCACTCCCATGCTTTCCCTTTCTTGAGCAAGTCAGTCAATGGCGTGGCTTTTGCTGAGTGACCTTTGATGAAGCACCTGTAATAGTTGACCAGCCCAAGGAACGATCTCAACTCAGTGACCTTGGCTGGTGGTTGCCACTCTAGGATGGCGTGTATCTTGCCTTCATCCATGCATATCCTGCCACCTCCCACTATGTGGCCAAGGAACGGGATCTCCTGCTGGGCGAATGAGCACTTCTCCCTCTTGACAAATAGCTTGTGCACCCGTAACACCTCGAACACCTGTCTCAAGTGGTCAACATGCTCTCCCAAAGTCTAGCTGTAGATCACAATGTCATCCAAATAAACCACAATAAGCCGATCAGGGAATGACTGAAGTACCTTTGTTTATAAGGGTGCAGAATGTTGCTGGGGCGTTCGTGAGTCTGAAAGGCATCACCAAGAACTCATACAAACCATACCAAGTGACACATGCTGTCTTTGGCTCATCTCCCTCTGCGATCCTAACTTGATAGTAGCCTGACCTCAAATCCAGCTTGGTGAACCACCTTGCGCTCCCAAGTTGATCGAACAAGTCTGCAATGAGTGGGATGGGGTACTTGTTCTTGATGGTTAGCTTGTTCAAAGCCCAGTAGTCTATGCACAGCCATAACAACCCATCATGCTTGCACTGAAATAGAATCGGTGCACCATAGGGTGCCTTCGATGGCCTGATGAAGCCAACATCAACTAACTCTTTGAGCTGCTTCCTCAACTCCTCTAACTCTGGTGGAGACATTCGGTAAGGGGCTCTAGCTAGTGGCTTGGCCTCGGACACCAGCTCGATCTTGTGGTCCACCTCCCTCTTAGGTGGTAGCTTGCTAGGTAACTTTGCGGGCATCACATCACTAAAGATCTTCAGCACCTTTAGCACCTCCAAGGGTGACTCGATCTCCTTCTCCCTTGGCTCATCATATTTTAGGGCTGCCAAGAAGGTGTCTTCTTGTCTGCTTACTACCTTGGCAAATTGGATGGTTGACACCACCTGCGACCCAACTCCAGACCCTCTCCTTAATGGCACTAGGCATTGGCATCGTGCATCCAAGATGCAAACACAATCGGCAAAAGGCACAAGAAGGGCATTAATCCGAACAAGGAAATCCAACCCAATCATAAACTCATAGTCATCAAGGGGTATTACCTCAATGGTCTCCTTGCCTTTCCAGTCTCCAAGCTGCAACTCCACTCCCCGCATACTCCAATGGCTGGAACTTCCTTGGAGTTCATCGTTTTGATGGTACCAGTCCCTTTCTGCACCTTTAGTCTGAGCTTTCAGGCTTTATCACCTAAAATAAAAAGATGTGAAGCACCTGTGTCCACTAGTGTGCTCACCTTCTGAAGCGCAACCATCAAATCCATAAACATCAAGCCCTTTGGCTTGCGGTTCCCCTTACTCTGGACAGCATTGAGCACCAACGACCCAAGCTTTACTGCCCCTAACTCTGGCTCCTCGTTAGACTCCTTGTCTACAGCAGCCAGCTTGCCCTTCTGCGGGTAATTGCACGCTATGTGGCTCCCTCCACATAGGTAGCATGCTAATGGCTCTCGATCTCCCTTTGCTTTCCACTTTCCTACTGGTGGCTTCCTCTCACCATCCTTGGTTAAACGATCTCGGTCTCCATCCTTGGACTCCCGATCACAGTCCTTCCCCTTGGATTGCTTCTTTCGATCTCTATCGTCCCTGCCCTTACCCTTAGGCTTAGTAGACTCGAACTTGTTCAGAGGCTTGAACTCTATCAAGGCCTTGGCAGTAGTCATGGCTTTAGCCAAGTCATGAACTCTTCTCTTTTGTAGCTCATGCTTCACCCACAGCTTCAGCCCATCCATGAAAGCAAATAAGGCATCCTTCTCGCCTAGATCTGAGATCTATAGCATCAGTTCAGAGAATTTTTGGACATACTCCCTTATGTCCCCGTGCTGGCTTAGCCTGCGTAACTTTGCCCACGCCTCATCATCAACATACTCTGGGTAAAATTGTTCTCTGAACTCCTTTTGGAACTTTGCCCAGGTTCCAATCTTGGTGCTCCCATGCCTGACATCATCACACCTGTGCCTCAACCACAATAAGGCTACATCAATGAGATACATAGCAGCGGTGCTTACCTTTATCGCCTTGTCTTGCATGCCCATGGCTTGGAAGTACTACTCCATACCCCAAAAGTAGTTATCTACTTTCTTGGCTACCCTAGTCCCCTTGAACTCCTTAGGCTTGGGGACATCCAATCTAGACTTGGACACTCCAGCAAACATGCCATTCCCAATGGCAGTCTTGCAAGCAACGAGCTCACTGGTAAGCTCCTCCATCCGCTAGCGCATGGCCTCCATGCCATCGCACAAGGTCAACACTTTAGCCTCCAAGGTTTGATTCTTTTGGGTGAACTCATCCAAGCCTTTGTTGAGAGTAGCTTGCAGCTCACTTTGGATCTCCTCCCCCATGGAGTCTAGCGATGCAATGTGAGTCTCTACCCCCTCAAGCTTCTCCCCCATGTCGCCCATGGTCACCTCCACCTTGGCCAGCCTATCATCCATGGTAGACCAGATATCTCGAGAACTGGCTTTCCTCCCTCTTCCATGCCCATGCTCCTGGACCTTTGGTTGTTGGTTAGCAGTGTCACTTTGGGATGCCATCTCCTCTAACCTGCACAACACAAACATGCAGAATCGAACTTGCTCTGATACCAACTGTCATGGGCTCTGACCTTAGACTCAGAAATCATGCGGCCTTAGGCTTGGAATCTCCTCCTTTATGCCTAAGTCAGCCTAAAACACAAGCGTACGGGCACTAGAAGAATAGGAAGGGCTGATTACGCAAGTTAAAGAGATACAAGATAAGAAGGCAAAATTCTGGAAATGCTCTTGTATTTACTGAAACAGAAGTGTTTGATGGTGTACAAATGAGGGAAGAGCAGCCCTCTATTTATAGTTGAGGCTCCAGCTTACACTTAATGGCAATATCCCTAGAATAAAGGCTAAAATCATGGGATTATACAGGTTACAATCAATCAGGATGCTGCTATAGATCTGCCAGCTTCCAGAAGCTTCCCTTACGTGTCCAGCACCTTGGCCCTTCTGAATGTGGTGTGGGAAGCTTGTATGCCAGGCCTTGGTCTCACAGGCAGGCCTGCAAGTTGGGCGGATGTTTTGAACTCGTTTGCTAGGCTTTGCGCGCAGATACCCTCCAGCACGCTTGGTCTGCAGCCTCAACCTCTGGCTCACCTGTTGGTGCGCCTGATGTGCCTGGTGCACCCACCCAGGCTGTGACACTTGGCCCTTATAATGGGCCCCTATCCCTCATCAAACCTTGAGAACTCACACCCCCTTAAAGAGCATTTGAGATTTTATAGGTTTGTTGCCAGTAGCCATTAAAGTGTCTGAAATGGGGACATTTTTTTCAAACGGTCACAAAATCTTCTCCACTTCGAGTTTTTAGCTAAATTTTTTTGTGCATGCCAAAAAAAATACAAGGATCACCTCTACCAAATTTGGGGACAAAACTCTTTCTAAAAAATTTTTAAAAAATCCCGAACCGCAAAACATTTTGAAAATTATGAAAAATAGAAAACGGGTCGTCTTGCCACGAAACTTCACATGAAGGCTTAGGGGAAAATTTTATGAATTTACAAGCCATAAAAATGGCATTGGCATGGCTGAAATATGAAGATGTGCTTGAACCCACCTACCACCCGTTCGATCCTTAGCTTGCGCATCCTGCCTCTCTGGTCAGCTGAGCGCCCGCACACTCGTTTCGTGGGTTGACTTAGGCATACAGAGTTCATCCCCAGTCTAAGATCGGACCAGACTGAGGGTTGCGACAACAGGATCGACAGCACACAGGAGGACCGGGCCAATCCTCGACTTGCACATTCTACCTCTCCAACCGGCCGAGCTCCCGCATGTCCGTTTCGTGGGTTGACTTAGGCATAGGGAGTTCATTCCATGTCTAAGCCCTAGCCGGACCGAGGGTTGTGGCAGTGGGACCGACAGCACACGGAGGGGGATCAGGCTATCCTAGGCTTGCGCATTATGCCTCTCCGACCGGCAAAGTGCCCGTACGCTCGTTTCGTAGGTTGACTTAGGCATACGAAGTTCATTCTGAGTCTAAAATTGGACCAGACCGAGGGTTACGGTAGCAGGATCGACAGCACGTAGGGGGGGATCGGGCCGATCCCTGGTTTCTGCATTCTACCTTTCCGGCCGGCTGAGCGCTTGCACACTCGTTTCATGGATTGGCTTAGGCATATGGAGTTCATTCCATGTCTAAGGATATGGAGTTCATTCCCAGTCTAAGATCAAACTAGACTGAGGGTTGCGGCAGTAGGACCAGCAGCAAGATCAGCAGCATGCAGGGGGGACCAGGTCGATCCCTGGCCTGCACATTCTGCCTCTCCGACCGACTGAGCACTTGCACGCTCGTTTCGTGGGTTGGCTTAGGCATATGGAGTTCATTCCATGTCTAAGCTCTAGCTGGATCGAGGGTTGTGGCAGCAGGACTGACAGCGGGATCGACATCACGTAGAGGGGGACCAAGCTAATCCCCGGTGTGTGCATTATACCTCTCCGATCGGCTAAGCGCCTGCACGCTCATTTCTTGGGTTGACTTAGGCATACGAAGTTCATCCCCAATCTAAGTATACAGAGTTCATTCCCAGTCTAAGATCAGACCAGACCGAGGGTTGCGGCAGCACGCATGGGGGACCGGGTCGATCCCCGGCTTGCGCATTCTACCTCTCCGATTGGCTGAGTGCCTTGCATGCCCGTTTCATGGGTTGGCTTAGTCATAGGGAGTTCATTCCATGTCTAAGCCCCAACCGGGCCAATGGTTGTGGCAGCGGGATCGACAGCACGTCGGGGGGACCGGGTCGATCCTCGGCTTGTGCATTCTGGCTCTTCTACCGGTTGAGTGCCCACACGCCCATTTCATGGGTTGGCTTAGGCATAGGGAGTTCATTCCATGTCTAAGCCCCAGCCGGATCGAGGGTTGTGGCAGCGGGATCGGCAGCACGCAGAGGGGGACCGAGTCAATCCTCGGCTTGCTCATTATGCCTCTTTGGTCGGCTCAGTGCCCGCACGCTTGTTTCGTGGGTTGACTTATGCATACAGAGTTCATTCCCAGTCTAAGATCAGACCAGATCAAGGGTTGTCACAGCAGGATCGACAGCACGCAGGGGGGACCGGGACGATCCCTGGCTTGCGCATTCTGCCTCTCCAACCGACTGAGCGCCCGCACGTTCGTTTCGTAGGTTGGCTTAGGCATACGAAGTTCATTCCACGTCTAAGCATACGGAGTTCATTCCCAGTCTAAGATTTTGAGCCACGATGCACATGCTGGGCTCAGGCATGTGCTGGTGCCGCATTTTTTTTGCCTGGGCACCATGGTCAGAGCATCGTCGGAGAGCCTAACTGACGGCATTGGGGGTTCCGATGATTGGGGGGACAGGGGGGTGTGCGCACATGGTGTACGATGGGTGCTGGTACTTGGCCCTTATATTGGCCCCCTATCCCTCATCAAACCTCGAGAACTCACACCCCCTTAAAGAGCATTTGAGATTTTATAGGTTTGCTGCCAGTAGCCATTAAAGTGTCTGAAATGGGGACACTTTTTTCAAACGGTCACAAAATCTTCTCCACTTCGAGTTTTTAGCTGAATTTTTTTATGCATGCCAACAAAAATACAAGGATTACCTCTACCAAATTTAGGGACAAAACTCTATCTAAAAAAATTTTAAAAAATCTTGAACCGCAAAAAGTTTTGAAAATCATGAAAAATAGAAAACGGTCATCTTGCCACGAAACTTCACATGAAGGCTTAGGGGACCATTGTATGAATTTACACGCCATAAAAATGGCATTGGCATGGCAGAAATATGAAGATGTGCTTGAACCCACCTACCACCCGTTCGATCCCCGGCTTGCGCATCCTGCCTCTCCGGTCGGTTGAGCACCCACACACTCGTTTCATGGGTTGACTTAGGCATACGGAGTTCATCCCTAGTCTAAGCATACGAAGTTCATTCCCAGTCTAAGATCGGACCAGATCGAGGGTTGCGATAGCAGGATTGGCAGCACGTAAGGGGAACCGGGCCGATCCCTAGCTTCTGCATTCTACCTCTCCGGCCGACTGAGCGCCTACATGCCCATTTTGTGGGTTGGCTTAGGCATAGGGAGTTCATTCCATGTCTAAGCCCTAGTCCGACCGAGGGTTGTGGCAGCGGGACTGACAGCACGCAGAGGGGGATTGGGCCGAACCCCGACTTGCGCATTATGCCTATCTGGCCGGCTTAGCGCCCGCATGCTCATTTCATGGGTTGACTAAGGCATACGGAGTTCATTCCTAGTCTAAGATTGGACCGGACCAAGGTTTGCGGTAGCAAGGTTGATAGCACACAGGGGGGACCGGGCCAATCTCCGACTTGCGCATTCTACCTCTCCAGCCGGTTAAGCGCCCGCACGCTCGTTTCGTGGGTTGGCTTAGGCATACGAAGTTCATTCCATGTCCAAGCATATGGAGTTCATTCCCAGTCTAAGATCGGACCAGACCAAAGGTTGCGACAGCAGGATCGACAGCACGTAAGGGGGGATCGGGCCGATCCCTGGCTTGGCATTCTGCCTCTCCGACTAACTGAGCGCCCGTACGCTTGTTTCATGGGTTGGCTTAGGCATACGGAGTTCATTCCATGTCTAAGCCCGAGCCGGATCGAAAGTTGTGGCAGCAGGACCGGGAGCGAGATCGGCGGCACGCAGAGGGGGACCAGGTTGAACCTCGGCTTACGTATTATGCCACTTTGACTGGCTGAGCGCCAGCACGATCGTTTCGTGGGTTAACTTAGGCATACGGAGTTCATCCCCAGTCTAAGCATACGGGGTTCATTCCCAATCTAAGATCGGACTGAACCGAGGGCTGCGGCAGCAGGATCGACAGCACGGAGGGGGGATCGAGCCGATCCCCGGGTTGCGCATTCTACCTCTCCAATCGACTAAGCACCCGCACGCTCATTTCGTGGGTTGGCTTAGGCATACGGAATTCAATTCATGTCTCAACCCCAGTCAGACCGAGGGTTGTGGTAGCGAGACCGACAGCACGCAGAGGGTGATTGGGCTGATCCCCAGCTTGCGCATTATGCCTCTCCGGTCGGCTCAGTGCCCGCACGCTCATTTCCTGGGTTGACTTAGGCATACGAAGTTCATTCCTAGTCTAAGATCGGATCGGATCAAGGGTTGCGGTAGCAGGATTGACAGGACGCAGGGGGGATCGGGCCGATCCTCGGCTTGCGCATTCTGCCTCTCTGGCCGGCTAAGCGCCCGCACGCTCGTTTCGTGGGTTGGCTTAGTCATACAGAGTTCATTCTATGTCTAAGCATACGGAGTTCATTCCCAGTCTAAGATCGGACCGGACTGAGGGTTGTGGCAGTAGGACCAGCAGTAGGATCGATAGCACGCAGGGGGGATCTGGCCGATTCCTGGCTTACGCATTCTACCTCTCCGGTCAGCTGAGCGCTTGTACGCTTGTTTCATTAGTTGGCTTAGGCATACGGAGTTAATTCCATGTCTAATCCCCACCCAGACTGAGGGTTGCGGTAGCAGGACCGACAACGGGATTGACAGCATGGAGAGGGGGACCTTGCTGATCCCCGACTTGTGCATTATGCCTCTCCGACCGGCTAAGCGGCCGCATGCTCATTTCGTGGGTTGACTTAGGCATACGGAGTTCATCCCCAGTCTAAGCATACGGAGTTCATTCCCAGTCTAAGATCAGATTGGACCGAGGGTTGCGACAACAAGATCGACAGCACACAGGGGGGACTGGGTCAATCCCCGGCTTGCGCATTCTACCTCTCTAGCCAGCTGAGAGCCCGCACGCCCGTTTCATGGGTTGGCTTAGGCATAAGGAGTGCATTCCATGTCTAAGCCCCAACCGGATCAAGGGTTGTGGCAGCGGGACCGACAGACACAGAGGGGGACCGGGCCGATCCTTGGCTTGCACATTATGCCTCTTCGGCTGGCTCAGCACCCGCACGCTCATTTTGTGGGTTGACTTATGCATACGGAGTTCATTCCCAGTCTAAGATCGAACCGGACCGAGGTTGTGGGAGCAGGATCGACAGCACGCAAGGGGGGATCGGGTCGATCCCCAACTTGCGCATTCTGTCTCTTTGGCTGGCTGAGCGCCCACATGCTCATTTCGTGGGTTGGCTTAGGCATATGGAGTTCATTCCATGTCTAAGCCCCAGTCGGACCGAGGGTTGTGGCAACAGGACCGGTAGTGGGATCGACAGCACGTAGAGGGTGATCGGGCTAATCCCCGACTTACGCATTATGCCTCTCCGGCCGGCCTCTCCGACAACTTGAGCGCCTGCATGCTCGTTTCGTGGGTTGACTTTGACATACAGAGTTCATCCCCAGTCTAAGCATACGGAATTCATTCCCAGTCTAAGATAAGATCGGACCGAGGGTTACAGCAGCAGGATCGGCAACACGTAGGGGGGACTGGGCTGATCCCTAGCTTGCGCATTTTGCCTCTTCAGCCGACTGAGCGCCTGCACGCCCGTTTCATGGGTTGGCTTAGGCGTAGGGAGTTCATTCCATGTCTAAGCCCCAGTCGGACCAAGGGTTGAGGCAGCGGGATTGGCAACATGTAGAGGGGGATCGGGCTAATCCCCAGCTTGCGCATTATGCCTTTCCAACTGGGTCAGCGCCCACACGCTCATTTTGTGGGTTGACTTAGGCATACAGAGTTCATTCCTAGTCTAAGATCAGATTGGACTGAGGGTTACGGTAGCAAGATCGACAGCACGCAGGGGGGATCGAGCCGATCCTCGGCTTGCGCATTCTGCCTCTCCAGCCGTTGAACGCCCGCACGCTCATTCCATGGGTTGGCTTAGGCATACAGAGTTAATTCCATGTCTAAGCATACGAAGTTCATTCCCAGTCTAAGATTGAACCAGACTGAGGGTTGCGGTAGCAGGACCAGCAACAAGATCGACAGCACGCAGGGGGCGACCGAGCTGATCCTCGGCTTGCGCATTATGCCTCTTCGGCTGGCTGAGTGCCTGCACACTCATTTCGTGGGTTAACTTAGGCATACGGAGTTCATCCCCAGTCTAAGCATATGAAGTTCATTCCCAATCTATGATCGGACCGAACCGAGGGTTGCGACAACAGGATTAGTTGACTGCAGGGGGGACCTGGTCGATCCCCGGCTTGCGCATTCTGCCTCTCCAGCCAACTGAGCACCTGCACGCCTGTTTCGTGGGTTGGCTTAGGTGTAGGGAGTTCATTCCATGTCTAAGCCCCAGCCGGACTGAGGGTTGTGGCAGCGGGACTGGCAGCACGTAGAGGGGGACCGGGCCGCTCCCTGGCTTGCGCATTATGCCTCTTCGACCAGGTCAGTGCCCCCACACTTGTTTCATGGGTGGACTTATGCATACGGAGTTCATTCCCAGTCTAAGATTAGACCGGATTGAGGGTTGCGGCAGCAGGATCGACAGCACATAAGGGGGCATCGGGCTGATCCCCGGCTTGCTCATTCTGCCTCTTCGGTCGGCTGAGCGCCCGCAAGCTCGTTTCGTGCGTTGGCTTAGGCATACGGAGTTCATTCCATGTCTAAGCATACAGAGTTCATTCCCAATCTAAGATTTTGAGCCACGGTGCACATGCTGGGCTCGGGCATGTGCTGGTGCCGCATTTCTTTCACCTGGGGCACCATCACCAGAGCACCGCCGGAGAGCCTAACCGACAGCATTAGGGGCTTCGATGATTGGGGGGCCGGGGGGTGTGCGCACATGATGTGCGATGGGTGCTGGTACTTGGCCCTTATATTGGCCCCCTATCCCTCATCAAACCTCGAGAACTCACGCCCCCTTGAAGAGCATTTGAGATTTTATAGGTTTGCTGTCAGTAGCCATTAAAGCGTCTGAAATGGGGACACTTTTTTCAAATGGTCACAAAATCTTCTCCACTTTGAGTTTTTAGCTGAATTTTTTTGTGGATGCCAATAAAAATACAAGGATCAAATCTACAAAATTTGGGGAAAAAACTCTTTCTAGAAAAATTTTAAAAAATCCCGAACCGTAAAGAGTTTCGAAAATCGTGTAAAATAGAAAACAGGTCGTCTTGCCATGAAACTTAACATGAAAGCTTAGGGGACCATTGTATAAATTTACAAGCCATAAAAATGACATTGGCACAGCAGAAATATGAAGATGTGCTTGAACCCACCTACCACCCGTTCGATCCTCGGCTTGCGCATCCTACCTCTCTGGTCGACTGAGCACCCGCACGCTTGTTTCGTGGGTTGACTTAGGCATACGGAGTTCATCCCTAGTCTAAGCATACGTAGTTCATTCCCAGTCTATGATCGGACCGGACCGAGGGTTGCGACAGCAGGATCGGTAGCACGCAGGGGGGATCAGGCCGATCCCTGGCTTGCACTTTCTGCCTTTCTGGCTGACTGAGCGCCCGTACGCCCGTTTCGGGGGTTGGCTTAGGCATAGGGAGTTCATTCCATGTCTAAGCCCCAGCCAGACCGACGGTTGTGGCAACGGGACCGGCAGCACGCAGAGGGGGATCGGGTCGATCCCCAGCTTGCGCATTATGCCTCTCTGACTGGCTCAGCACCCGCACACTTGTTTTGTGGGTTGACTTAGGCATGCGGAGTTCATTCCCAGTCTAAGATTAGACCAGACTGAGGGTTGCGATAGCAGGATCAACAGCACGCAGGGGGGATCGGCCTGGTCCCCGACTTGCGCATTCTGCCTCTCTGACCAGCTGAGTGCCCGCACGCTCGTTTCATGGGTTGGCTTAGGCATACGAAGTTCATTCCATTTCTAAGCATACAGAGTTCATTCCCAGTCTAAGATTTGAGCCACAGTGCACATGCTGGGCTTGGGCATGTGCTGGTGCCGCATTTTTTTCGCCCGGGGCACCATCACCGGAGCATCGTCGGAGAGCCTAAGCATCCGGAGCCCATGTCTTGGCATACAGAGTTCATTCCCAATCTAAGATCGGACCGAACCAAAGGTTGCGGCTGTAGGACTAGCAACATGATCGGTAGCACGCAGCGGGGGATCAGGCCGATCCTCAGCTTGCGCATTCTGCCTCTCTGGTCGGCTGAGCGCCCGCACGCTCGTTTCATGGGTTGGCTTAGGCATACGGAGTTCATTCCATGTCTAAGACCCAGCCGGATCGAGGGTTGTGGCAGCGGGACCGACAGCACGCAGAGGGGACTGGGCTGATCCCCGACTTGCGCATTATGCGTCTCCGGCCGGCTCAACGCCCGCACGCTCGTTTTATGGGTTGAGTTAGGCTTACGGAGTTCATTCCAGTCTAAGATCAGACCGAACCGAGGGTTGTGGCAGCAAGATCGACAGCACACAGGGGGGAGCGGGCCGATCCCCGGCTTGCGCATTCTGCCTCTCCGACCGGTTGAGTGCCCACACGCTCGTTTCATGGGTTGGCTTAGGCATACGGAGTTCATTCCATGTCTAAGCATCCAGAGTTCATTCCCAGTCTAAGATCGGATTGGACCGAGGGTTACGGCAGTAAGACTAGCAGTAGGATCAACAGATGCAGGGGGGACCGGGCTGATCCCAGGCTTGCACATTCTGCCTCTCTGACCAACTGAGCGCCCGCATGCTCGTTTCGTAGGTTGGCTTAGGCATACAGATTTCATTCCATGTCTAAGCCCCAATCGGATCGAGGGTTGTGGTAGCAGGATCGACAGCGGGATCGGCAGCACGCAGAGGGGGATCGGGCTGATCCCTGGCTTACGCATTATGCCTCTTTGGCCGGTTGAGCGCTCGCACTCTCATTTCGTGGGTTGACTTAGGTGTACGGAGTTCATCCCCATTCTAAGCATACAGAGTTCATTCCCAGTCTAAGATCGGATCGGACCAAGGGTTGCGGTAGCAGGATCGGTAGCACGTAAGAGGGACCGGGCCGATCCCTGGCTTACGAATTTTGCCTCTCCGGCCGACTGAGCGCCCACACACACGTTTCGTAGGTTGGCTTAGGCATAGGGAGTTCATTCCATGTCTAAGCCCCAGCCAGACCGAGGGTTGTGGTAGCGAGACCGGCAGCACACAGAGGGGGACCGGGCTGATCCTCAGCTTGCGCATTATGCCTCTTCGGTCAGCTCAGCGCCCTTACGCTCGTTTCATGGGTTAACTTAGGCATATGGAGTTCATTCCCAGTCTAAGATCGGATCAGACCGAGGGTTGCGATAGCAGGATCAATAGTACGTAGGGGGGACCGGGTTGATCTCTGACTTACGCATTCTGCCTCTCTGACTGGCAGAGCGCCTGCATGCTCGTTTCGTGGGTTGGCTTAGGCATACGGAGTTCATTCCATGTTTAAGCATACAGAGTTCATTCCCAGTCTAAGATTTTGAGCCATGGTGCACATGCTGGGCTCAGGCATGTGCTGGTGCCGCATTTTTTTCGCCCGACGCACCATCGTCGGAGCATCGTCGGAGAGCCTAACCGGCGGCATTGAGGGTTCCGACGATTGGGGGGCCAGGGGGTGTGCGCACATGATGTGCGATGGGTGCTGGTACTTGGCCCTTATATTGGCCCCCTATCCCTCATCAAACCACAAGAACTCACACCCCCTTAAAGAGCATTTGAGATTTTATAGGTTTGCTGCCAGTAGCCATTAAAGTGTTTGAAATGGGGACACTTTTTTCAAACGGGCACAAAATCTTCTCCACTTCGAGTTTTTAGCTGAATTTTTTTGTGCATGCCAAGAAAAATACAAGGATCACCTCTAACAAATTTGGGGACAAAACTCTTTCTAAAAAAATTTTAAAAAATCCCGAACCGCAAAAAGTTTCAAAAATTGTGAAAAATAGAAAACGGGTCGTCTTACCATGAAACTTCACATGAAGGCTTAGGGGACCAAATGTATGAATTTACAAGCCATAAAAATGGCATTGGCATGGTAGAAATATAAAGATGTGCTTGAACCCACCTACCACCCGTTCGATCCCCGGCTTGTGCATCTTGCCTCTCTGGTCGGTTGAGCACCCGTACGCTCATTTTACGGGTTGACTTAGGCATACGAAGTTGATCCCCAGCCTAAGCATACAGAGTTCATTCCCAGTCTAAGATCGAACCAAACCGAGGGTTACGGCAGTACGATCCTTGGCTTGCGCATTCTGCCTCTACGCTCGGTTGAGCGCCCGCACGCCCTTTTCGTGGGTTGGCTTAGGCATAGGGAGTTCATTCCATGTCTAAGCCCCAGCTGGACCAAGGGTTGTGGCGCGCCAGGCACATCAGGTGCACCAGCAGGTGAGCCAGAGGTTAAAGCCCGCAGAGCAAGCGTGCTGGCGGGTATCTGTGCGTAAAGCCTAGCAAACGAGTTCAGAACACCCGCCCAACTTGTAGGCCAGCCCGTGAGACCAAGGCCTGGCATACAGGCTGCCCACACCACATCCAGAAGGGCCCAAGGTGCCGGACACGCAAGGGAAGCTTCTGGAAGCAGGCAGGATCAGTTGGAGCATCCTGGCAGATTTGGTTGACCCTGAAAATCAAGAGTTAGCATCCTGATTGATTGTAATCTGTATAATCCCATGATTTTAGCCTTTATTCTAGGGATATGCGATTAAGTTGTAGCTGGAGCCTCAACTATAAATAGAGGGCTGCTCCACCCTCACTTGTACACCATCAAACACTTCTATTTCAGTGAATACAAGAGCATTTCCAGAATTCTATCTTCTTATCCTATTTCTCTTTAACTTGCGTAATCAGCCCTTCCTATTGTTCTAGTGCCCGCACACTTGTGTTCTAGGCTGACTTAGGCATAAAGGAGGAGATTCCAAGCCTAAGGCCGCACGGTTTCTGAGTCTAAGGTCGGAGCTCGTGACAGTTGGTATCAGAGCGAGTTCGATTCTGCGTGTTTGTGTTGTGCAGGTTAGATCGTGATTGAGGAGATGGCATCCCAAAGCGACGTTGCTAGCCAATAACCAGAGGCCCCAGAATATGGGCGTGGAAGAGGCAAGAAAGCCAGTTCTAGATATATCTAGTCTACCATGGACGGTAGGCTGGCCAAGGTGGAGGTGATCATAGGCAACATGGGGGAGAAGCTTGAAGAGGTAGAGACTCACATTGCATCGCTAGAATCCATGGGGGAGGAGATCCAAAGTGAGCTTGAAGCTGCTCTCAACAAAGGCATGGACGTGTTCACCAAAAGAATCAGACCTTGGAGGCTGAAGTGCTGACCTTGCGCGATGGCATGGAGGCCATGCGCCAGCGGATGGAAGAGCTTGCCAGTGAGCTCGTTGCTTGCAAGACTGCCATTGGGAATGGCATGTTTGTTGGAGTGTCCAAGTCCAGATTGGATGTCCCCAAGCCTAAGGAGTTAAAGGGGACTAGGGCAGCTAATGAAGTAGACAACTACTTATAGGGTATGGAGCAGTACTTCCAGGCCATGGGCATGCAAGACGAGGTGATAAAGGTAAGCACCGCTGCTATGTATCTCACTAATGTAGCCTTATTGTGGTGGAGGTGCAGGTGTGATGATGTCAGGCGTGGGAGCACCAAGATTGGAACCTAGGCAGAGTTCCAAAAGGAGTTCAGAGAACAATTTTAGCCGGAGTATGCCGATGATGAGGTGCGGGCAAAGTTGCGCAGGTTGAACCAGCAAGGGGACATAAGGGAGTATGTAAAAAAATTCTCTGAACTGATGCTACAAATCTCGGATCTAGGTGAGAAGGATGCCTTACTTGCTTTCATGGATGGGCTGAAGCTGTGGGTGAAGCATGAGCTACAAAGGAGAGGAGTTCATGACTTGGCTAAAGCCATGACTACTGCTAAGGCCTTGATAGAGTTCAAGCCTTTGAACAAGTTCGAGTCTACCAAGCCCAAGGGTAAGGGCAGGGACGATAGGGATCGAAAGAAGCAGTCCAAAGGGAAGGATCATGACCAGGAGTCCAAGGATGGAGTCCGAGACCATTCGACCAAGGATGGTGAGAGGAAGCCACCAGCAGGCAAGTGGAAAGCAAAAGGGACCGAGAGCCACTATTATGCTACCTATGTGGAGGGAGCCACATAGCACGCAATTGCCCACAGAAGGGCAAACTGGCTGCTGTAGACAAGGAGTCTGACGAGGAGCCAGAGTCAGGGGCAGCAAAGCTTTGGTCGTTGGTGCTCAATGTTGTCCAAAGTAAGGGGAGCACCAACGCTCGTTTCGTGGGTTGGCTTAGGCATACGGAGTTCATTCCTTGTCTAAGCATACAAAGTTCATTCCCAGTCTAAAGATTTTGAGCCATGGTGCACATGCTGGGCTCAGGCATGTGCTGGTGCTGCATTTTTTTCGCCCGACGCACCATCGCCTGAGAGCCTAACCGACGGCATTGAGGGTTCCGACGATTGGGGGGCCGGGGGGTGTGCACACATGATGTGCGATGGGTGCTGGTACTTGGCCCTTATATTGGCCCCCTATCCCTCATCCAACCTCAAGAACTCACACCCCCTTAAAGAGCATTTGAGATTTTATAGGTTTGCTGCCAGTAGCCATTAAAGTGTTTGAAATGGGGACACTTTTTTCAAATAGGAACAAAATCTTCTCCACTCCGAGTTTTTAGCTAAATTTTTTTTTGCATGCCAAGAAAAATACAAGGATCACCTCTAACAAATTTGGGGACAAAACTCTTTCTAAAAAAATTTTAAAAAATCCCAAACCGCAAAAAGTTTCAAAAATCATGAAAAATAGAAAATGGGTCGTCTTGCCATGAAACTTCAAATGAAGGCTTAAGGGACCAAATGTATGAATTTACAAGCCATAGCATTGGCATGGCAGAAATATGAAGATGTGCTTGAACCCACCTACCACTCGTTCGATCCCCGGCTTACGCATCCTGCCTCTCTGGTCGGCTGAGCGCCCGCGCGCTCATTTCGTGGGTTGACTTAGGCATACGAAGTTGATCCCCAGCCTAAGCATACGGAGTTCATTCCCAATCTTTGCCTTAAGCATACGAAGTTGATCGAACCGGACCAAGGGTTGCGACAGTACGATCGGCAGCACGCAGGGGGATCGGGCAGATCTTTGGCTTGCGCATTCTGCCTCTACCCCCGGTTGAGCACCCGCACGCCCTTTTCGTGGGTTGGCTTAGGCATAGGGAGTTCATTCCATGTCTAAGCCCCAGCCAGACCGAGGGTTGTGGTGCGCCAGGCATATCAGGTGCACCAGCAGGTGAGCCAGAGGTTAAGGCTCGCAGACCAGGCGTGCTGGTGGGTATCTGTGCGCAAAGCCTAACAAACGAGTTCAGAACACCCGCCCAACTTGTAGGCCAGCCCGTGAGACTAAGGCCTGGTAAACAAGCTGCCCGCACCACATCCAGAAGGGCCCAAGGTGCTGGACATGCAAGGGAAGCTTCTGAAAGCAGGCAGGATCAGCTGGAGCATCCTGGCAGATTTGGTTGACCCTGAAAATCAAGAGTTAGCATCCTGATTGATTGTAATTTGTATAATCCCATGATTTTAGCCTTTATTCTAGGGATATGCCATTAAGTTGTAGCTGGAGCCTCAACTATAAATAGAGGGCTGCTCCACCCTCATTTGTACACCATCAAACACTTCTATTTCAGTGAATACAAGAGCATTTCAAGAATTCTATCTTCTTATCCTGTTTCTCTTTAACTTGCATAATCAGCCCTTCCCATTGTTTTAGTGCCCGTACGCTTGTGTTTTAGGCTGACTTAGGCATAACAGAGGAGATTCCAAGCCTAAGGCCGCTCGATTTTTGAGTCTAAGGTCGGAGCCCGTGACAGTTGGTATCAGAGCGAGTTCGATTCTGTGTGTTTGTGTTGTGCAGGTTAGATCGTGATTGAGGAGATGGCATCCCAAAGCGGCGTTGCTAGCCAACAACCAGAGGCCCTAGAATATGGGCATGAAAGAGGCAAGAAAGCCAGTTCTAGAGATATCTGGTTTACCATGGACGGTAGGCTGGCCAAGTAGAGGTGACTGTAGGCAACATGGGGGAGAAGCTTGAGGAGGTAGAGACTCACATTGCATCGCTAGACTCCATGGGGGAGGAGATCCAAAGTGAGCTTGAAGCTGCTCTCAACAAAGGCATGGATGTGTTCACCCAAAAGAATCAGACCTTGGAGGCTGAAGTGCTGACCTTGCGCGATGGCATGGAGGCCATGCGCCAGCGGATGGAAGAGCTTGCCAGTGAGCTCGTTGCTTGCAAGACTGCCATTGGGAATGGCATGTTTGTTGGAGTGTCCAAGTCCAAATTGGATGTCCCCAAGCCTAAGGAGTTCAAGGGGACTAGGGTAGCCAAGGAAGTAGACAACTACCTATAGGGTATGGAGCAGTACTTCCAGGCCATGGGCATGCAAGATGAGGCGATAAAGGTAAGCACCGCTGCTATGTATCTCACTGATTAGCCTTATTGTGGTGGAGGTGCAGGTGTGATGATGTCAGGCGTGGGAGCGCCAAGATTGGAACCTAGGCAAAGTTCCAAAAGGAGTTCAGAGAACAATTTTAGCCAGAGTATGCCGATGATGAGGCGCGGGCAAAGTTGCGCAGGCTAAGCTAGCAAGGGGACATAAGGGAGTATGTCTAAAAATTCTCTGAACTGATGCTACAGATCTCGGATCTAGGTGAGATGGATGCCTTACTTGCTTTCATGGATGGGCTGAAGCCATGGGTGAAGCATGAGCTACAAAGGGTAGGAGTTCATGACTTGGCTAAAGCCATGACTACTGTTGAGGCCTTGATAGAGTTCAAGCCTTTGAACAAGTTCGAGTCTACCAAGCCCAAGGGTAAGGGCAGGGATGATAGGGATCGGAGGAAGTAGTCCAAAGGGAAGGATCATGACCAGGAGTCCAAGGATGGAATCCGAGACCATTCGACCAAGGATGGTGAGAGGAAGCCACCAGCAGGCAAGTGGAAAGCAAAAGGGGACCGAGAGCCACTAGCATGCTACCTATGTGGAGGGAGCCACATAGCACACAATTGCCCGCAGAAGGGCAAACTGGCTGCTGTAGACAAAGAGTCTGATGAGGAGCCAGAGTCAGGGGTAGCAAAGCTTGGGTCGGTGGTGCTCAATGTTGTCCAGAGTAAGGGGAGCCGTAAGCCAAAGGGCTTGATGTTTACGGATCTAATGGTTATGGGTCAGAAGGTGAACGCACTGGTGGACACAAGTGCCTCACATCTTTTTATTTCAGGTGATAGAACCTGGAAGCTCAAACTAAAGGTGTAGAAAGGGATTGGTACCATCAAAATGGTGAACTCCAAGGAGGTTCCAACCATTGGAGTAGCACGGGGAGTGGAGTTGCAACTTGGAGACTGGAAAGGCAAGGAGACCATAGAGGTAATACCCTTTGATGACTATGAGTTTGTGATTGGGTTGGATTTCCTTGTTCGGATTAATGCCCTCCTTGTGCCTTTTGTCGATTGTGTTTGCATCTTGGATGCACGGTGCCAATGCCTAGTGCCATTGAGGAGAGGGTCCGGAGTTAGGTCACGGGTGGTGTCAACCATCCAATTTGCCAAGGTGGTAAGTAGACAAGAAGACACCTTCTTGGCAGCCATGAAATATGATGAGCCAAGGGAGAAAGAGACCGAGTCACCCTTGGAGGTGCTAAAGGTGCTGAAGACCTTTAGTGATGTGATGCGCGCAAAGCTGCCTAGCAAGCTACCACATAAGAGGGAGGTGGACCACAAGATCGAGCTGGTGTCTAAGGCCAAGCCACCAGCTAGAGCCCCTTACCGAATGTCTCCACCAGAGTTGGAGGAGTTGAGGAAGCAGCTCAAAGAGTTAGTTGATGCTGGCTTCATCAGGCCATCGAAGGTGCCCTATGGTGCACCGATTCTATTCCAGCACAAGCATGATGGGTCATTGCGGTTGTGCATAGACTACCGAGCTTTGAACAAGCTAACCATCAAGAACAAGTACCCTATCCCACTCATTGCGGACTTGTTCGATCAACTTGGGAGCGCAAGGTGGTTCACCAAGCTGGATTTAAGGTCGGGCTACTATCAAGTCAAGATCACGGAGGGAGATGAGCCAAAGACAGCATGTGTCACTCGGTATGGTTCGTATGAGTTCTTGGTAATGCCTTTCGGACTCACGAACGCCCCAGTAACATTCTGCACCCTTATGAACAAGGTACTTCATTCGTTCCTTGATCGATTTGTTGTGGTTTATTTGGATGACATTGTTATCTATAGCCAGACTTTGGGAGAGCATGTAGACCACTTGAGATAGGTGTTCGAGGTGTTACGGGTGCACAAGCTGTTTGTCAAGAGGGAGAAGTGCTCATTCACCCAGCAAGAGATCCCGTTCCTAGGCCACATAGTGAGAGGTGGCGGGATACTCATAGATGAAGGCAAGATACACGTCATCCTGGAGTGGCAACCGCCAGCTAAGGTCACTGAGTTGAGATCATTCCTTGGGCTGTTTAACTACTACAGGCGCTTCATCAAAGGTCACTCAGCAATAGCCACGCCATTGACTGACTTGCTCAAGAAAGGGAGAGCATGGGAGTGGAGCGCAGGGTGCCAGGAAGCCTTTGATAGGTGGAAGTGGGCTATGACCGAGGAGCCAGTCTTGGCCTTACCAGACCATGCCAAGTCGTATGAGTTATATATGGATGCATCAGACTTTACCATAGGGGGCGTGTTGATGCAGGAGGGACGTCCAGTTACGTTCGAGAGCAAGAAGCTGAATGAGACTGAACGCAAGTACATGGTCCAAGAGTAAAAGATGACTGTAGTGGTACACTGCTTAAGCACTTGGCACCATTACCTGTTGGGGTCAAGGTTCATGGTGAGGACGGACAATGTGGTGACCAGCTACTTCCAGACGCAGAAGAAGCTGTCCCCCAAGCAGGCGAGATGGTAAGATTTTCTTATAGAATTTGATTTTCAGAGAGAGTACAAGCCAGGACCGGCGAACCTAGTTGTAGATGCCCTGAGCAGAAAGGCTAACCTTGCTGCCATTAGCCAACCAGAGGGGTCACTGGTGTCGTGCATCAAGAAGGGACTTACGCATGATCCTATAGCCAAGGCTTTGATGGAGTACGCCCAGCAAGGTAAGACTAGGCAGTTTTGGTTGTAGGATGGGTTGCTGTACACTAGGGGCAGTAGACTGTTTGTGTCGTAGCACGGGAAGCTCCACAAGGAAGTTTTACAAGAATGCCATGATTGAAGATGGGCTGGACACCCCGGAGTGAGTTGCACCCTAGCGCTGATCGAGGATCGATACTACTGGCCGCACATGAGGGATGATGTGGAGACCTATGTGAAGACTTGTCTTGTGTGCCAACAGGACAAGGTGGAGCTCAAGAAACCAGGAGGTCTCTTAGAGCCATTGCCAGTGTCAGAGCGACCATGGGAGAGTGTTTCTCTAGACTTTATAGCCGGTCTACCTAAAGCAGAAGGGTTTGGAAGCATCATGGTAGTGGTGGACAGGTTTTCCAAGTATGGAATCTTCATTCTAGCAACCAAGGAGTGCCCAGCCAAGGAGGCAGCTCGATTGTTCCTGAAAAACATGTTTAAGTACTGGGGAGTGCCGAAAACCATTGTTAGTGATCGGGACGGGCGTTTCACGGGCAGGTTCTAGACTGAGTTGTTCAAGCTGTTAGGGTCAGACTTGAACTTTTCCACCAGCATGCATCTACAAACTGATGGGCAGACAGAGTGAGTAAATGGACTATTGGAGATTTACCTCAGGCACTATGTGAGTGCCACACAAAGGGACTAGCCAAAGCTACTAGATATTGCGCAGTTTTCCTACAACTTACAAAGGAGCGAGGCAACGAACCAGAGCCCATTTGAGGTTGTGATAGGGCAATAACCACTAACACCCGATTCGATTGCTGCAGGTTATACAAGGCTGAATCCAGCAGCATACAAGTTTGCCAAGGCATGGCAGGAGCAAACTAACTTGGCCAGAGTTTGTCTACACAAGGCGGCCAGGAGGTCGAAGAAGTGGGCAGACTAGAATAGGCGGGACGTGCAGTTCCAGGGTGGAGACTTGGTGTTTATGAAGCTGCATCCCATTGTGCGCCATAGGGGGCTGCACAAAGGCCTAGTCCAAAGGTATAAAGGACCTTTCCAAGTAGTCAAGAGGGTAGGCAAGGTTGCCTATAAGCTGGATATGCCACCCAAGCTGAGGGTACACCCGATGTTCCATGTGAGCATCGTTCCATAAGGATGAGGGAGATCTAGGACAGGCAGAGTCAAAGCATGCACCATTGGGAGCAAGGGCCTCATATGAAAAGGAGGTCCACAGCATCATAGCTGATCGGGAGGTGAGATGAAAGAATTATCAGCCAAGACAAGAGTACCTGGTGCACTGGAAAGGACTTTCAGACAGTGAGGCAAGCTGGGAACCAGCAGATGACTTAGGGCAGTTCAGGGACCAGATCAGGCAGCACCATATAGAAGACACAACGAGGCCATTACGCAATCAGGTGGGGGAGAATGTCATGCCTTGGACGGGCACGCCAGGCACATCAGGCGCACCAGCAGGCAAGCTAGAGGTTAAGGTCCGTAGACCAGGCGTGCTGGCGGGTATCTGTGCGCAAAGCCTACCAAATGAGTTCAGAATGCCCTCCCAACTTGCAGGCCAGCCCGTGAGACCAAGGCCTGGCATACATGGTCGCATTTTTTTTGCCCGGGGCACTATGGTAGGAGCATCGTCGGAGAGCCTAACCGGCGGCATTGGGGGTTCCGACGATTGAGGGGACAGGGGGGTGTGCGCACATGGTGTACGATGGGTGCTGGTACTTGGCCCTTATATTGGCCCCCTATCCCTCATCAAACCTCGAGAACTCACACCCCCTTAAAGAGCATTTGAGATTTTATAGGTTTGCTGTCAGTAGCCATTAAAGTGTCTGAAATAGGGACACTTTTTTCAAACGGTCACAAAATCTTCTCCACTTCGAGTTTTTAGCTGAATTGTTTTATGCATGCCAAAAAAAAAATACAAGGATCACCTCCACCAAATTTGGGGACAAAACTCTTTCTAAAAAAATTTAAAAAAATCTCGAACCGAAAAAGGTTTCAAAAATCATGAAAAATAGAAAACGGGTCGTCTTGCCATGAAACTTCACGGGAAGGTGTAGGGGACCATTGTATGAATTTACAAGCCATAAAAAAGGCATTGGCATAGAAGAAATATGAAGATGTGCTTGAACCCACCTACCACTCGTTCAATCCCCGGCTTGCACATCCTGCCTCTCTAGTCGGCTGAACGTCCGAACGCTCATTTTGTGGGTTGACTTAGGCATACGAAGTTCATCCCCAGTCTAAGCATGCAGAGTTCATTCCCAGTCTAAGATCAGATCGCACCGAGGGTTACGGCAATCGGACTAGCAGCAAGATCGACAGCACGCAGGGGGGATCGAGCCGCTCCCCGGTTAGTGCATTCTACCTTTCCGACAGACTGAGCACCCGCACGCTCGTTTCATGGGTTGGCTTAGGCATACGAAGTTCATTCCATGTCTAAGCCCCAACCGGATTGAGGGTTGTGGTAGTAGGACCGGTAGCGGGATCAGCAGCATGCAGAAGGGGATCGGGCTAATCCCCGAATTGCACATTATGCCTCTCCAGTCGGCCTATCTGACCGGCTGAGTGCCCGCACGCTTGTTTCGTGGGTTGACTTAGGCATACGGAGTTCATCCCCAATCTAAGCATACGGAGTTCATTCCCAGTCTAAGATCGGACCCGACCGAGGGTTGCAGCAGCAGGATCGACAGCATGCAGGGGGGACTGAGCCGATCCTCGACTTGCGCATTCTGCCTCTTCGACTGACTGAGTGCCCGCACGCCCGTTTCATGGGTTGGCTTAGGCATAGGGAGTTCATTCCATGTCTAAGCCCTAGCTGGACCGATGGTTGTGGCAACGGGACCGACAGCACGCAGAGGGGGACCGAGTTGATCCTCGACTTACGTATTATGCCTTTCCGACTGGCTCAGCACCCGAACACTCGTTTTGTGGGTTGACTTATGCATACGAAGTTCATTCCATGTCTAAGATCGGACCGGAATGAGGGTTGCTACAGCAGGATTGACAGCATGTAGGGGGGACCGGGCCGGTCCCCGGCTTGCGCATTCTACCTCCCCAGTCGGCTGAGTGCCCATACGCTTGTTTCATGGGTTGGCTTAGGCATACAGAGTTCATTCCATGTCTAAGCATACCGAGTTCATTCCCAGTCTAAGATCGGACCGGATCGAGGGTTACGATAGTAGGACCCGTAGCAGGATCGATAGTATGCAGGGGGGATCGGACCGATCTACGGCTTGCGCATTCTGCCTCTCCGGTCAGCTGAGCACCCCCACGCTCGTATCGTGGGTTGGCTTAGGCATATGGAGTTCATTCCATGTGTAAGCCCCAGCCGGACCGAAGGTTGTGGCAGAAGGACCGATAGCGAGATCGACAGCACGCAAAGGGGGATCGGGCTGAACCCCGGCTTACGCATTATGCCTCTCCGATCAGCCTCTCCGATAAGCTGAGCGCCCGCACGCTCCTTTCGTGGGTTGACTTAGGCATAAGGAGTTCATCCCCAGTCTAAGCATGCAGAGTTCATTCCCAGTCTAAGATCAGACTGGACCGAGGGTTGCGGCAACAGGATCGGTAGCACGCAGAAGGGATCGAACCGATCCACAGCTTGTGCATTCTATCTCTGTAGCAGGCTGAGCGCCTGCATGCCCGTTTCATCGGTTGGCTTAGGCATAGGGAGTTAATTCCATGTCTAAGCCCCAACCGGACCGAGGGTTGTGGCAGCGGGATCGAGAGCACGCAGAGGGGGATCGGGCCGATCCCCGGCTTGCACATTATGCCTTTTCGGCCTGCTCAACGCCCAAACGCTCATTTCATGGGTTGACTTAGGCATACGAAATTCATTCCCAGTCTAAGATCGGACCGGACCAAGGGTTGCGGCAGTAGGATCGATAGCACAAAGGAGGGGACCGGGCCAGTCCCCGGCTTGTGCATTCTACTCTCCGGCCAGTTAAGAGCCCGCACGCTCATTTCATGGGTTGGCTTAGGCATACGGAGTTTATTCCGTGTGTAAGCATACAGAGTTCATTCCCAGTCTAAGATCAGACTGGACCAAGGGTTACAGCAGCAGGACCAGCAGCAGGATCGACAACACGCAAGGGGGATCGGGTCGATCCCTGCCTTACGCATTCTGCCTTTCAGGCCGACTGAGCGCCTGCACGCTCGTTTCGTGGGTTGACTTAGGCATACGGAGTTCATCCCCCGTCTAAGCATACAAAGTTCATTCCCAGTCTAAGATCTAATCAGACCGAGGGTTGTGGTAGCAGGATCGACAGTACGCAGGGGGGAACGGGCCAATCCTCTGCTTACGCATTCTGCCTTTCTGACCGGCTGAGCGCCTGCACGTCCGTTACATGGGTTGGCTTAGGCATACAGAGTTCATTCCATGTCTAAGCATACGGAGTTCATTCCCAATCTAAGAGTTTGAGCCATGGTGCACATGCTGGGCTTGGGCATGTGCTGGTGCTGCATTTTTTATGCCCGGGGCACCATCGTCGGAACATCACCAGAGCATCACCGGAGAGCCTAACCGACGGTATTGGGGTTCCGGTGATTGGGGGGCCAGGGGGTGTGCGTAAATGATGTGCAATGGGTGCTAGTACTCGACCCTTATATTGGCCCCCTATCCCTCATCAAACCTCGAGAACTCACCCCCCCCTTAAAGAGCATTTGAGATTTTATAGGTTTGCTGCCAGTAGCCATTAAAGTGTCTGAAATGGGGACACTTTTTTCAAATTGTCACAAAATCTTCTCCACTTCGAGTTTTTAGCTGAATTTTTTTGTGCATGCCAACAAAAGTACAAGGATCACCTCTACCAAATTTTGGACAAAACTTTTTCTAAAAAAATTTTAAAAAATCCCGAACCACAAAAAGTTTGGAAAATCGTGAAAAATAGAAAATGGGTCATCTTGCCACGAAATTTCACATGAAGGCGTAGGGGACCATTGTATGAATTTACAAGCCATAAAAATGGCATTGGCATGGCAGAAATATGAAGATGTGCTGGAACCCACCTACCATCCGTTCGATCCTCAGCTTGCGCATCCTGCCTCTCTGGTCGACTGAGCATCCGCACGTTCGTTTCATGGGTTGACTTAGGCATACGAAGTTCATCCCCAGTCTAAGCATACAGAGTTCATTCCCAGTCTAAGATCAGACCGAGGGTTACGACAGCAGGATCGACAGCATGTAGGGGGGACCGAGTCGATCCCAGGCTTGCGCATTCTGCCTCTCCGGCCGGCTGAGCGCCCGCATGCCCGTTTTATGGGTTGGCTTAGGCATAGGGAGTTCATTCCATGTCAAAGCCCTAGTCGGACCGTGGGTTGTGGTTGCGGGATCGGTAGAATGTAGAGGGGGACTGGGCCGATTCCTGGCTTGTGCATTATGCCTCTCTGACCTGCTCAGCGCCCGAACGCTCATTTCATGCATTGACTTAGGTATACGGAGTTCATTCCTAGTCTAAGATCGGACCGAACCGAGGGTCGTGGTAACAGGATCAATAGCACACAAGGGGGACTGGGCCGATCCTCGACTTTTGCATTCTACCTCTCTGATTGAATGAGCACCCGCACGCTCATTTCGTGGGTTGGCTTAGGCATACGGAGTTCATTCCATGTCTAAGCCCCAGTCGGGCTGAGGGTTGTGGCAGCAGGACCGGCAACAGGATCGACAGCATGCAGAGGGGGATCGGGTTGATCCCCAGCTTGCGCATTATGCCTTTCCGATCGGCTAAGCGCCCACACGTTCGTTTCGTGGGTTGACTTAGGGATACGGAGTTCATCCCCAGTCTAAGCATACGGAGTTCATTCCCAGTCTAAGATCAGACCGGACCAAGGGTTACGGCAGTAGGATCGACAGCACACAGGGGGGACCGGGCTGGTCCCCGACCTATGCATTCTGCTTCTTCAGCTGGCTGAGCATCCGTACGCCCGTTTCGTGGGTTGGCTTAGGCGTAGGGAGTTCATTCCATGTCTAAGCCCCAGCCGGACTAAGGGTTGTGGTAGTAGGACCGACAGTAAGATCAGCAGCACACAGAGGGGGACCGGGCTGATCCCCGACTTATGCATTATGCCTCTCTTGCCGGCCTCTGCACCCGGCTGAGCGCCCGTACTCTCATTTCGTGGGTTGACTTAGGCATACGAAGTTTATTCCTAATCTAAGCATACGGAGTTCGTTCCCAGTCTAAGATCGATCTAAACCGAGGGTTGCGGTAGCAGGATCGGCAACATGCAAGAGGGACCGAGTTGATCTTCGGCTTGCGCATTCTACCTCTCTGGTCGGCTGAGCGCCCGCACGTCCATTTCGTGGGTTGGCTTAGGCATAGGGAGTTCATTCCATGTTTAAGCCCCAGCCGAACCAAGGGTTGTGGCAGTAGGACTGGTAGCACGCAGAGGGGGATCGGGTCGATCCCCGACTTGCACATTATGACTCTTCAGTCGGCTCAGCACCCGCACGCTTGTTTCATGGTTTGACTTATGCATGCGGAGTTCATTCCCAGTCTAAGATCGAATCAGACCGAGGTTTGTGGCAGCAGGATCAACAGCACCCAGGGGGGATCGAGCTAATCCTCGGCTTGCGCATTTTGCCTTTCCAACCGGTTGAGTGCCCGTACGCTCGTTTCATGGGTTGGCTTAGGCATACAGAGTTCATTCCATGTCTAAGCATACGGAGTTCATTCCCAGTCTAAGATCGGACTGGACCAAAGGTTGTGGCCACAGGACTAGCAGCAGGATTGGCAGCACGCAGGGGAGGACCGGGCCGATCCCCAACTTGCGCATTCTGCCTCTCCACCCGGCTGAGCTCCCTCACGCTCGTTTCATGGGTTGGCTTAGGCATACGAAGTTCATTCCATGTCTAAGCCCCAGCCGGACTGAGGGTTATGGCAGCGGGACTTGCAGCACGCAGATGGGGACCGAGCCGATCCCTGGCTTGTACATTATGCCTATTCGGTCGACTCAGCGCCTGCATGCTCATTTCATGGGTTGACTTAGGCATACAGAGTTTATTCCCAGTCTAATATTGAACTGGACCGAGGGTTCTAGTCGCAGGATTGACAGCAGGCAGGGGGGATCGGACCGATCCCTGACTTGCGCATTCTGCCTCTCCGGTCGGCTGAGCGCCCGCACGCTCGTTTCGTGGGTTGGCTTAGGCATACGGAGTTCATTCCATGTCTAAGCATACGGAGTTCATTCCCAGTCTAAGATCGGACCGGACCGAGGGTTGGGGTAGTAGGACCAGTAGTAGGATTGGCAGTACACAGGGGGGGATCAGGCCGATCCCCGACTTACGCATTCTACCTCTTCGATCGGCTGAGCGCCTGCACATTCGTTTAGTGGGTTGGCTTAGGCATACGGAGTTCATTCCATGTCTAAGCATACAGAGTTCATTCCTAGTCTAAGATTTTCAGCCATGGTGCACATGCTGGGCTTGAGCATGTGCTGGTGCCACATTCTTTTCACCCGAGGCACCATCATCGGAGCATCGTCGAAGCATCGTTGGAGAGCCTAACCGACGGCATTGGGGGTTCCGGCGATTAGGTGGACCAGGGGGTGTGCGCACATGCTAGTACTTGGCCCTTATATTGGCCCCCTATCCCTCATCAAATCTCACGAACTCACAGCCCTTTAAAGAGCATTTGAGATTTTATAGGTTTGCTGCCAGTAGCCACTAAAGTGTCTGAAATAGGGACACTTTTTTCAAACGGTCACAAAATCTTCTCCACTTCACGTTTTTGGCTGAATTGTTTTGTGCATGCCAGCAAAATACAAGGATCAACTCTACCAAATTTAGGGATAAATTTCTTTCCAAAAAAATTTAAAAAAATCCCAAACCGCAAAAAGTTTCAAAAATCACAAAAAATAGAAAATGGGTCGTCTTGCCATGAAACTTCACATGAAGGCTTAGGGGACCATTGTATGAATTTACAAGCCAAAAAAATGGCATTGGCATGGCAGAAATATGAAGATGTTCTTGAACCCACTTACCACCCGTTTGATCCCCGACTTGCGCATCCTGCCTCTCTGGTCGGCTGAGCGCCCGTACGCTCATTTCGTGGGTTGACTTAAGCATACGGAGTTCATCCCTAGTCTAAGCATACGGAGTTCATTCCCAGTCTAAGATCAGACTGGACCGAGGGTTGCGGCAGCAGGATCGGCAGCACGCAGGGGAGATCAGGCCAATCCTCGGCTTACGCATTCTGCCTCTCCGACCGGCTGAGCGCCCGCACGCTCGTTTCATGGGTTGGCTTAGGTATACGGAGTTCATTCCATGTCTAAGCATACGGAGTTCATTCCCAGTCTAAGATCGGACCGGACTGAGGGTAGGGGCAGTAGGACCAGCAGTAGGATTGGCAGCACACAGGGGGGGATCAGGCCTATCCCCGGCTTGCGCATTCTACCTCTTCGATCGGCTGAGCGCCTGCACGTTCGTTTCGTGGGTTGGCTTAGGCATACGGAGTTCATTCCATGTCTAAACATATGGAGTTCATTCCTAGTCTAAAATTTTTAGCCGCAGTGCACATGCTGGGCTCGAGCATGTGCTGGTGCCACATTCTTTTTGCCCGGGGCACCATCACCGGAGCATCGTCGAAGCATCGTCGGAGAGCCTAACCAATGGCATTGGGGGTTCCGGCGATTAGGTGGAGCAGGGGGTGTGCGCACATGCTGGTACTTGGCCCTTATATTGGCCCCCTATCCCTCATCAAATCTCATGAACTCACAGCCCTTTAAAGAGCATTTGAGATTTTATAGGTTTGCTGCCAGTAGCCACTAAAGTGTCCGAAATAGGGACACTTTTTTCAAACGGTCACAAAATCTTCTCAACTTTGCGTTTTTGGCTGAATTGTTTTGTGCATGCCAGCAAAAATACAAGGATCAACTCTACCAAATTTAGGGATAAAAATCTTTCCAAAAAAATTTAAAAAAATCCCAAACTGTAAAAAGTTTCAAAAATCGCAAAAAATAGAAAATGGGTCGTCTTGCCACGAAACTTCACATGAAGGCTTAGGGGACCATTGTATGAATTTACAAGCCAAAAAAATGGCATTGGCATGGCAAAAATATGAAGATGTTCTTGAACCCACCTACCACCCGTTTAATCCCTGGCTTGCGCATCCTGCCTCTCTGGTCGGCTGAGCGCCCACACGCTCATTTCGTGGGTTGACTTAGGCATACGGAGTTCATCCCCAGTCTAAGCATACGGAGTTCATTCCCAGTCTAAGATCAGATCGGACCGAGGGTTGTGGCAGTAGAATCGGCAGCACGCAGGGGGGATCGGGCCGATCCCCTGCTTATGCATTCTGCCTGTCCGGCCGGCTGAGCGCCCGTACGCCTGTTTCGTGGGTTGGGTTAGGCATAGAGAGTTCATTCCATGTCTAAGCCCTAGTCAGACCGAGGTTGTGGCAGCGGGACCGGCAGCACGAAGAAGAGGACCGGGCCGATCCTCGGCTTACGCATTATACCTCTCCGGCCGACTCAGGGCCCGCATGCTCATTTCATGGGTTAACTTAGGCATACGGAGTTCATTCCCAGTATAAGATTGGACTGGGCTGAGGGTTACGGCAGCAGGATCAACAACACGTAGGGGGACCGGGCTGATCCCCGGCTTGCGCATTCTGCCTCTCTGGCCAGCTGAGTCCCTCACGCTCGTTTCATGGGTTGGCTTAGGGATACGGAGTTCATTCCATGTCTAAGCCCTAGTCGGACCGAGGGAAGTGGCAATAGGATCGATAGCACGCAGAAGGGGACCGAGCTGATCCCCGACTTAAGCATCATGACTCTCCGACCGACTGAGCTCCCGCATGCTTGTTTTATGGGTTGACTTAGGCATACAGAGTTCATCCCCAATCTAAGCATACAGAGTTCATTCCCAGTCTAAGATCAGATCAGACCGAGAGTTACGGCAGTAGGATCGACAGCACGTAGGGGGGACCGAGCTGATCCCTAGCTTGCACATTTTACCTCTCCGACCGACGGAGCGCCCGCACGTCCGTTTTGTGGGTTGGCTTAGGGATAGGGAGTTCATTCCATGTCTAAGCCCCAGCCAGACCGAAGGTTGTGGCAGCGGGACCGGCAGCACGTAGAGGGGGACCGAGCCGATCCCTGGCTTGCGCATTATGCCTCTTCGGTCAGCTCATTCGTGGGTTGACTTATGCATACGGAGTTCATTCCCAGTATAAGATTGGATCAGACAGAGGGTTGCGATAGCAGGATTGACAGCACGTAGGGGGGATCGGGCCGATCCCCAGCTTGCGCATTCTGCCTCTCCGGCCAACTGAGTGCCCGCACGCTCGTTTCATGGGTTGGCTTAGGCATACGGAGTTGATTCCATGTCTAAGCATACGGAGGTCATTCCCAGTCTAAGATTTTGAGCCTCGGTGCACATGCTGGGCTCGGGCATGTGCTGGTGCCGCATTTTTTTGCCCATGGCACCATCGTCGGAGCATCGTCGGAGAGCCTAACCGGCGGCATTGGGGGTTTCAGCGATTGGGGGGGCCGAGGGGTGAGCGCACATGATGTGTGATGGGTGCTGGTACTTGGCCCTTATATTGGCCCCTATCCCTCATCAAACCTCAAGAACTCACACCCCTTAAAAAGCATTTGAGATTTTATAGGTTTGTTGCCAGTAGCAATTAAAGTGTCTGAATTGGGGATACTTTTTTCAAACGTTCACAAAATGTTCTCCACTTCGAGTTTTTAGCTGAATTTTTTTGTACATGCCAAAAAAATACAAGGATCACCTCTGCCGAATTTGGGATCAATACTCTTTTTAAAAAAATTTTAAAAAATCCCGAATCGCAAAAAGTTTCAAAAATCATGAAAAATAGAAAACGGGTCATCTTGCCACGAAACTTCACATGAAGGCTTAGGGGACCATTGTATGAATTTACAAGCCATAAAAATGGTATTGGCATGGCAGAAATATGAAAATGTGCATGAACCCACCTACCACCCGTTCGATCCCCGGCTTGTGCATCCTGCCTCTCTGGTCGACTGAGCGCCCACACGCTCGTTTCATGGGTTGACTTAGACATACGAAGTTCATCCCCAGTCTAAGCATACAGAGTTCATTCCTAGTCTAAGACCGGACCGGACAGAGGGTTGCGATAGCAGGATCGGCAGCATGTAGGGGTGACCGGGCTAATCCCAGGCTTACGCATTATGCCTCTTCGGCTGGCTGAGCGCCCGCACACCCATTTTGTGGGTTGGCTTAGGCATAGGGAGTTCATTCCATGTCTAAGCATATGGAGTTCATTCCCAATCTAAGATCAGACCAGACCGAGGGTTGTGGCAGCAGGACCGACGGTGGGATCGATAGCACACAAGTGGGACTGGGCCAATCCCCAGCTTGTGCATTCTGCCTCTCCGGCTGGCTGAGCACCCACATGCCCATTTCGTGGGTTGGCTTAGGCATAGGGAGTTCATTCCATGTCTAAGCCCCAGCCGGACCGAGGGTTGGGGCACCATCGCCGGAGCATCGTCGGAGAGCCTAACCGACGGCATTGGGGGTTCCGGCGATTGGCGGGCCAGGGGGTGTGCGTACATGATGTGCAATGGGTGCTGGTACTTGGCCCTTATATTGGCCCCCTATCACTCATCAAACCTCAAGAACTCACACCCCCTTAAAGAGCATTTGAGATTTTATAGGTTTACTGCCAGTAGCCATTAAAGTGTCTGAAATGGGGACACTTTTTTCAAACGGTCACAAAATCTTCTCCACTTCGAGTTTTTAGCTGAATTTTTTTGTGCATGCCAACACACCCATTTCGTGGGTTGGCTTAGGCATAGGGAGTTCATTCCATGTCTAAGCCCCAGCCAGACCGAGGGTTGTGACAGCGGGATCTACAGTACGTAGTGGGTGATCGGGCCGATTCCCGGCTTGAGCTTTATGCCTCTCCGACCGGCTGAGCGCCTGCACGCTCATTTCGTGAGTTGACTAAGGTATACGGAGTTCATCCCCAGTCTAAGCATACAGAGTTCATTCCCATTCTAACATCAGACCGGACCGAGCACTGCGGTAGCAAGATCGGCAGCACGCAGAGGGGATCGGGTCGATCCCCGGCTTGCGCATTCTACCTCTTCGGCTGGCTGAGCACCTGCACGCCCGTTTTGTGGGTTGGCTTAGGCATAGGGAGTTCATTCCATGTCTAAGCATATGGAGTTCATTCCCAGCCTAAGATCAGACCGAACCGAGGGTTGTGGTAGCAGGATCGACAGCGGGATCGAGAGCACGCAAGGGGGATCGAGCTGATCCCCGGCTTGTGCATTCTGCATCTCCGGCCAGCTGAGCGCCCACATGCCCGTTTCATGGGTTGGATTAGGCATAGGGAGTTCATTCCATGTCTAAGCCCCAGCCGGACCGAGGGTTGGTGGACCATCACCGGAGCATCATCGGAGAGCCTAACTGACGACATTGGGGGTTCCGACGATTGGCGGGCCAAGGGAGTGTGCGCACATGATGTGCGATGGGTGCTGGTACTTGGCCCTTATATTGGCCCCCTATCACTCGTCAAACCTCGAGAACTCACACCCCCTTAAAGAGCATTTGAGATTTTATAGGTTTGCCGCCAGTAGCCATTAAAGTGTCTAAAATGGGGACACTTTTTTCAAACGATCACAAAATCTTCTCCACTTCGAGTTTTTGGCTGAATTATTTTGTGCATGCCAAAAAAAATACAAGGATCACCTCTACCAAATTTGGGGACAAAACTCTTTCTAAAAAAATTTTCAAAAATCCCGAACCGTAAAAAGTTTCAAAAATTGTGAAAAATAGAAAACGGGTCGTCTTGCCATGAAACTTCACATGAAGGTGTAGGGGACCATTGTATGAATTTACAAGCCATAAAAATGGCATTGGCAATGCAGAAATATGAAGATGTGCTTGAACCCACCTACCACCCGTTCGAACCCCGGCATGCGCATCCTACCTCTATGGTCGGCTGAGCGTCCGCACGCTCGTTTCATGGGTTGACTTAGGCATACGGAGTTCATCCCCAGTCTAAGCATACGGAGTTCATTTCCACTCTAAGATCGGACCGAACCGAGGGTTGTGGTAGTAGGATCGACAGCACGCAGGGGGGATCGTGCCGATCCCCGGCTTGAGCATTCTGCCTCTTCGACCGACTGAGCGCCCGCACGCTCGTTTCGTGGGTTGACTTAGGCATACGGAGTTCATCCCCAGTCTAAGCATATGGAGTTTATCTAAGATCGAACCGGATCGAGGGTTGCGGTAGTACGATCAGTAGCACACAGGGGGGATCAGGTCGATCCTCGGCTTGCGCATTCTGGCTCTCCTACTGGCTGAGCACCCGCACGCCTATTTCGTGGGTTGGCTTAGGCATAAGGACTTCATTCCATGTCTAAGCCCCAACCGGACCGAGGGTTGTGGCAGCGGGATCGGCAGCACGCAGACGGGGACCAGGCCGATCCCTGGCTTGTGCATTATGGCTCTTCGGTCAGCTCAACGCCCGAACGCTCGTTTCATGGGTTGACTTTGCCATATGAAGTTCATTCCCAATCTAAGATCGGACCAGACTGATGGTTGTGGGAGCAGGATCGACAGCACGCAGGGGGGACCGGGCTAGTCCTCGGCTTGCGTATTCTGCCTCTCCGGCCAGCTGAGCGCCCGCACGCTCGTTTCGTGGGTTGACTTAGGCATATGGAGTTCATTCCCAGTCTAAGATCGGACCGGACCGAGGGTTGTAGCAGCAGGATCGACAGCACGCAAGGGGGACCATGCCGATCCCCGGCTTGCGCATTCTACCTCTCCGACCGGCTGAGCGCCCACACGCCTGTTTCATGGGTTGGCTTAGGCATAGGGAGTTCATTCCATGTCTAAGCCCCAGTCAGACCGAGGGTTGGTGCACCATCGTCGGAGCATCGTCGAAGACCCTAACCGATGACATTGGGGGTTCCGACGATTGGCGGGCCAGGGGGTGTGCGCACATGATGTGCGATGGGTGCTGGTACTTGGCCCTTATATTGGGCCCCTTTCCCTCATCAAACCCCGAGAACTCACACCCCCTTAAAGAGCATTTGAGATTTTATAAGTTTGCTGCCAGTAGCCATTAAAGTGTCTGAAATGGGGACACTTTTTTCAAACGATCACAAAATCTTCTCCACTTCGAGTTTTTGGCTGAATTGTTTTGTGCATGCCAACAAAAATACAAGGATCACCTCTACAAAATTTAGGGACAAAACTCTTTCAAAAAAAATTTTCAAAAATCCCGAACCGTAAAAAGTTTCAAAATTTGTGAAAAATAGAAAACGGGTCGTCTTGCCATGAAACTTCACATGAAGGCGTAGGGGACCATTGTATGAATTTACAAGCCATAAAAATGGCATTGGAAATGCAGAAATATGAAGATGTGCTTGAACCCACCTACCACCCGTTCGAACCCCGGCATGCCCATCCTACCTCTCTGGTCGGCTGAGCGTCTGCACGCTCGTTTGTGGGTTGACTTAGGCATACGGAGTTCATCCCCAATCTAAGCATACGGAGTTCATTCCCAATCTAAGATCGGACCGAACCGAGGGTTGTGGCAGTAGGATCGACAGCACGCAGGGGGGATCGGGCCGATCCCTGGCTTGGGCATTCTGCCTTTCCGATCGGCTGAGTGCCCGCATGCTCGTTTCATGGGTTGACTTAGGCATACAGAGTTCATCCCCAATCTAAGCATATGGAGTTTATTCCCAGTCTAAGATCAGACCGGATCGAGGGTTGTGATAGTAGGATCAGCAGCATGCAGGGGGGATCGGGTCGATCCCCGGTCTGCGCATTCTGGCTCTCCTACTGGCTGAGTGCCCGCACGCCTGTTTCATGGGTTGGCTTAGGCATAGGGACTTCATTCCATGTCTAAGCCGTAGCGGGACCGAGGGTTGTGGCAGTGGAACCGGCAGCACGCAGATGGGGACCAGGCTCGATCCCTGGCTTGCGCATTATGGCTCTCCCGTCGGTTCAACGCCCGAACGCTCATTTCGTGGGTTGACTTTGACATACAAAGTTCATTCCCAATCTAAGATCGGACCGGACTGATGGTTGTGGGAGCAGGATCGACAGCACGCAGGGGGGACCGGGCTAGTCCCCGACTTGCGCATTCTGCCACTCCGGCCAGCTGAGCGCCCGCACGCTCATTTCGTGGGTTGACTTAGGCATACAGAGTTCATTCCCAGTCTAAGATCAGACCAGATCAAGGGTTGCCGCAGCAGGATCGACAGCACGCAGGGGTACTGTGCCGATCCCCTGCTTACGCATTCTGCCTCTCCGGCCGGCTGAGCACCCACACGCCCGTTTCATGGGTTGGCTTAGGCATATGGAGTTCATTCCATGTCTAATCCCCAGCCAGACCAAGGGTTGGTGCACCATCGCCGGAGCATCGCTGGAGCATCACCGGAGCATCGTCGGAGAGCCTAACCGACGACATTGGGGGTTCCGACGATTGGTGGGCCAGGGGGTGTGCGCACATGATGTCCGATGGGTGCTGGTACTTGGCCCTTATATTGACCCCCTTTCCCTCATCAAACCTCGAAAACTCACACCCCCTTAAAGAGCATTTGAGATTTTATAAGTTTGCTGCCAGTAGCCATTAAAGTGTTTGAAATGGGGACACTTTTTTCAAACGGTCACAAAATCTTCTCCACTTAGAGTTTTTGGCTGAATTGTTTTGTGCATGCCAACAAAAATACAAGGATCACCTCTACCAAATTTGGGGACAAAACTCTTTCAAAAAAAATTTTCAAAAATCCCGAACCATAAAAAGTTTCAAAAATTGTAAAAAATAGAAAACGGGTCGTCTTGCCATGAAACTTCACATGAAGGCATAGGGGACCATTGTATGAATTTACAAGCCATAAAAATGGCATTGGCATGGTAGAAATATGAAGATGTGCTTGAACCCACCTACCACCCATTCGATCCCCGGCTTACGCGTCCTACCTCTCTGGTCGGCTAAGCATCCGCACGCTCGTTTCATGGGTTGACTTAGGCATACGGAGTTCATCCCCAGTCTAAGCATGCAGAGTTCATTCCTAGTCTAAGATCAGACCGGACCGAGGGCTGCGGCAGCAGGATCAATAGCACGCAGGGGGACTGAGCCGATCCCCGGCTTGCGTATTCTGCCTCTTTGGCCGACTGAGTGCCCGCACGCCCGTTTCTTGGGTTGGCTTAGGCATAGGGAGTTCATTCCATGTCTAAGCCCCAGCTGGATCGAGGGTTCTGGCAGCGGGACGGGCAGCACGCAGAGGGGGATCGAGCCGATCCCCGGTTTACGCATTATGCCTCTCCGGTCAGCTCAGCGCCCGCACGTTCGTTTCGTGGGTTAACTTAGGCATACGGAGTTCATTCCAAGTCTAAGATCGGGCCGGACAGAGGGTTGCGATAGCAAAATCGACAGCACGCAAAGGGGATCGGGTCGACTCAGCGCCTGCACGCTCGTTTCAAGGGTTGGCTTAGGCATATGGACTTCATTCCGTGTCTAAGCATACGGAGTTCATTCCCAGTCTAAGATCGAACCGGACCGAGGGTTGCCACAGCAGGACCAGTAGCAAGATCGGTAGCAAACAGGGGGGGACCGAGCCGATCCTTGGCTTGCGCATTCTGCCACTCTGACCGGCTGAGCGCCCGCACACTCATTTCATGGGTTGGCTTAGGCATACGGAGTTCATTCCATATCTAAGCCCAGTCAGACCAAGGGTTGTGGCAGCAGGACTGGCAGCAGGATCTGCAACATGCAGAGAGGGACCGGGCTGTTCCTCGATTTGCGCATTATGCCTTTTCGACAGGTCTCTCCGGCTGACTAAGCACTCGCATGCTCGTTTCGTGAGTTGACTTAGGCATACAGAGTTCATCCCCAGTCTAAGCATACGAAGTTCATTCCCAGTCTAAGATCAGACCAGTCTGAGGGTTGCGGTAGCAGGATCGATAGCACGTAGGGGGGATCGAGTCGATCCCTGACTTGCGCATTATGCCTCTCCGACCGACTGAGCGCCCACGTGCCCGTTTCGTGGGTTGACTTAGGCATAGGGAGTTCATTCCATGTCTATGCCCCAGTCAGACTGATGGTTGTGGCAGCGGGATCGATAGTAAGTAGAGGGGGATCGGGCTGATCCCTGACTTGCGCATTATGCCTCTCTGACCGGCTCAACACCTGCACGCTCGTTTCGTGGGTTGACTTAGGCATACGGAGTTCATTCCCAATCTAAGATCGGACCGGACTGAGGGTTGTGGTAGCAGGATCGATAGCATGCAGGGGGGATCGGGTCGGTCCTCGACTTACGCATTTTGCCTCTTCGAATGGCTGAGCGCCCGTACGCTCGTTTCGTGGGTTGGCTTAGGCATACGGAGTTCATTCCATGTCTTAGCATACGGAGTTCATTCCCAGTCTAAGATTGGATCAGACCGAAGATTACAACAGCAGGACCAGCAGCAGGATCGACAGCACGAAGGAGGGGACCAGGCTGATCCCCGACTTGCGCATTCTGCCTCCCCGACCGACTGAGCGCCCGTACGCTCACTTCGTGGGTTGGCTTAGGCGTATGGAGTTCATTCCATGTCTAAGCCCCAGTCGGATCGAGGGTTGTGGTAGTAGGACCGATAGTGGGATCAACAGCACGCAGAGAGGGACCAAGCTTATCCCCGACTTGCGCATTATGCCTCTCCGGCCGGCCTCTTCGACCGACTGGGCACCCGTACGCTCGTTTTGTGGGTTGACTTAGGTATACGGAGTTTTCCCCAGTCTAAGCATACGAAGTTCATTCCCAGTCTAAGATCAAACCAGATTGAGGGTTACGGCAACAAAATCAATAGCATGCAGGGGGGATCGAGCTGATCCTCGATTTGCACATTCTGCTTGTCCGATCAGCTAAGCGCCCACACGCCCGTTTTGTAGTTTGGCTTAGGCATAGGTAGTTCATTCCATGTCTAAGCCCCAACCGGACTGACGGTTGTGGCAGCGAGACCGGCAGCACGCAGAAGGTCACCAGGTTGATCCCCGGCGTGCGCATTATGCCTCTCCAGCTGGCTTAGCGCCCGAACGGTCGTTTCGTGGGTTGTCTTAGGCATACAGAGTTCATTTCCAATCTAACATTGGACCGGACTGAGGGTTGCAGCAGCAGGATCGACAGCACACAGGAGGGGATAGGGCCAATCCTTGGCTTGTGCATTCTGCCTCTCCGATCGACTGAGTGCCCACACGATCGTTTCATGGGTTGGCTTAGGCATACGGAGTTCATTCCTTATCTAAGCATACGGAGTTCATTCCCAATCTAAGATTGGACCGGACCAAGAGTTACGGTAGCAAGATGAGCAGCAGGATCGGTAGCATGTAGGGGGGGACTGGGTCGATCCCCAGCTTGTGCATTCTGCCTCTCCAGTCGACCTCTCTAGTCGACTGAGTGCCTGCACGCTCGTTTCGTGGGTTGACTTAGGCATACGGAGTTCATCCCCAGTCTAAGCATACGGAGTTCATTCCCAATCTAAGAGTTTGAGCCACGGTGCACATGCTGGGCTAGGGCATGTGCTGGTGCCGTAATTTTTTCGCCCGAGGCACCATCATCGGAGCATCGCCAGAGAGCCTAACCGGCGACATTGGGGGTTCTAATGATTGGGGGGGTGGGGGCTGTGCGCACATGATGTGTGATGGGTGCTGGTACTTGGCCCTTATATTGGCCCCCTATCCCTCATCGAACCTCGAGAACTCACACCCCCTTAAAGAGCATTTGAGATTTTATAGGTTTGCTGCCAGTAGCCATTAAAGTGTCTGAAATTGGGACACTTTTTTCAAACGATCACAAAATCTTCTCCACTCTGAGTTTTTAGCTGAATTTTTTGGTGCATTCCAAAAAAAATACAAGGATCAGCGCTACCAAATTTGGGGACAAAACTCTTTCTAAAAAAATTTAAAAAAATCCCGAACCGTAAAAAGTTTCAAAAATCGTGAAAAATAGAAAACGGGTCGTCTTGCCACGAAACTTCACATGAAGGCATAGCGGACCATTGTATGAATTTACAAGCCATAAAAATGGCATTGGCATGGCAAAAATATGAAGATGTGCTTGAACCCACCAACCACCCGTTTGATCCCCGGCTTGTGCATCCTGCCTCTCTAGTCGGCTGAGCGTCCGCACGCTCAATTCGTGGGTTGAGTCTAAGCACATGAAGTTCATTCCCAGTCTAAGATCGGATCAGACCATGGGTTGCGACTGTATCAAAACGTCTAGATCTGGAGATCTATCGCTAGACATTGACTTTTAGGAGTCGCCACCAATCTTTTTTTATCTAGGTGCGATTGGCCACCTATGGAATTTGTCCTTTTAGGGAACACCTAAGTTTAAGGGTCCCTAAAAGAATAGGTTCAGGTCTACTAACCAAAACAGGGTTCGGGAGTTTGGTTACGTGTTAGGAAGGTTATAGCACTATCACAACACCCATCAAAAGATGGTACCAGCTAAAATTTGTGTTATCCAATGAGCCTTAAAATTTTACCAAGTAATTAATTATTGAAAATTATTCTCAATTGACTCTAATACTTTTAGCAGAAAATTGAGAAAATCTCCTCACCTCAAGAGTATGTAAGAAAGACTATTGTTTCACTTGCAGAGGCTCAATCATCGAATTATTTAAAAAAAATCGAAATCAAAATCAAAATAAAAAGGAAGGAAAGAATGATTGTTTTTGTGCAGGGAAAATTGATACTTTCAACTTTTCCTCAAAAATTGATTTTTTTGAAAATTTATTTTTAAGGAAAATTGATACTTTCAACTTTTCCCCAAAAATATTTTTTTTGGAAAATTTTGATCTTCAAGGAAAATTGATCCTTTCAACTTTTCCTAAAAAAAAACCCTTTTTTGAAATTTTATTTTTAAGGAAAATTGATACTTTCAACTATTCCCCAAAAGTATTCTTTTTTATTTTTATTTAAAGAAAATAAAATAATAAAACAAAATAAAAGTGAAAATAAAAAAATATAAAATAAAGAAAAGTAAAACCAAGATAAAAAATAAAATAAAGGTAAAAAGGATACTAAATAAACCTAATCTAATAAATAAAAAATAAATAATAAAAAAAAAACCTGGAGCGGTTCGAAGTATGACTCGGCTCGGCTCGGCTCAAGGAAGAAAAAACGGCTCGAAAAAGTGGCTTTGGAGCTCGGCTCAGCTCGGAGGGGACAGACACGTGCGGGTCAGGAAGCGGGTCGACGCTCGAGTCAGGTCGGATCTCGACAAAACATGCAGATCTTTTGGGTCACTTAAGGTAAAAACGACGTCGTTTTGGGAGGGTACATAAGGCTCTTCCCTCTGTTTTTCGACAGAAAGGTCCTTCCCTCTCTCTCTCTTCTTCCCCTTCTCTCCCACTTCTCTCTAAACTACTGAAGAACTCCAGTTGAATGTACGCCAGATTCTGGAAAATTTCACTGGAATCTAGATTTTTGGTCGAAAGTTGGCCAAAAGGTGGTCGATTTCTGGGAAAGGTCACCGAAAACTGGGTAGCTCCCCGGAAACTTCAAAGTTGGTCGAAATTTTCACCGAAAAATTCAACTTTTGCCAGAAAATTCAACCGAAATCTGGAATTTTCCATAAATTCCCAGAAAAAAATTGCCCAAAATCTTCAAAAAAATTCCTACTAACTCTCAGAATACTTCTTAGCCTTCTACACTCTTCTATCTCTCAAATCAGTAGCTTTGCTCATGGTTTTTCTCTCTGTGTGTTCTATTCCAGGAGGCCCCTTTTATAAGGATTGATCAGGAGTTTCTGATCAATCCTAATTCCTCTTTGGACATGGATTCAATCTTTGAATCCAATCTGGACTCTTTTGATTGAATCCCCATTCCCAGTAGGATTCTTCAGCCTTCAATCTCAACCTTCCAAAATAAAAATCAAATAAAAAAATAATAGATAATTAGAAAAGATAAATCAAAAAAATATTATAGGATAAATAAAAAAATAATAATAATAACAGATATATAATTAGATAAATAAAAATACAAAAATAAATAAAATAAAAAATAAAAAAAAATATATTAATAAATAGTAATAATAAATAAATAATAAATACATAGGATATAAAGGAAAATATATACATAAAATATAGAATAAAAAAATAAAAAAATAAAAAATAACAAAAATAAAATTGGACTTACCCATTTGGACCAGGCCCAATTGATCCGGGCCTGGACCAAATTGGGTATCTACAGCTGCCCCTCTTTGCACATTTTCTGTAAAACAAAAATTGCGCAAAGACGTAGACACATATATATTTTTTTGTTTGCTTTTGTTTTTGGTTTTGTTTTTGTTTTTTTTTAACCAAAGCTCCTCTAAATAGAGGCTCAATGACTTTGAAAAAATAAATTGCTCCTCTAAACAGAGGCTCAACGACTTTGGAAAAATAAATTGCTCCTCTAAACAGAGGCACCACGACTTTGAAAAGTAAATTGCTCCTCTAAACAGAGGCACCACGACTTTTGAAAAAATAAATTGCTCCTTGACAATCATGTCCAAAGCAGTTGAAAGTTGTGTTTGAAGGAATTTCAGGAGATTACGCCCAAAGGTCTTATAAATCAACCCTGATACCAAAAGACATCCTATTTCAAGGATTAGGAACTTACCTGACAAGCTTTTCCTTTTTCAATTTTGCAAAATATCTTGATATCTGTCTTCTCTATGTGGGATGTTGGAACACCCCTGCTTATTGAATCTATACACTATACTTTCCTGAAAGTAGTGTATGCTATGCAAATGCATATGAATTTCAATGCATGCTATGCAAATGTTGGCCAATTAATTCCTGTTCAATGTATGGTAGTCAAGTTTCTCAAGCTTTCTCTTGGGCATCAAGCCTTTTGATTCTTCAGAGATCCAATTACACTGCTCTTCTAAGATTGAACCAGTGTAGCTCTTAATTGTTTCTTCCACTCATAATCTTCCTGTAAAAAAATCTCTTCCCAGATTCAATGTCCTAATCAGGAACTGAACATCTCGATTCTGCCTTTATCACTCTTGATTTATTCAATGTAATGTAAAAAATCTTTTTATGTTGTTATTCATTCATCAATCATTATTTCAAACTCAAAAAGTAAGAATGCATTTGCACATTTCTTCCATGGTGGGGTACTAAGAAGAAAAGAATATGAATGGTTGGGAAACAGTCATCAGAAAAAGGCACAAAGAATGAAATAAAATGTTTTTTTATTAGCAAAATGTTGGCAAACTTTGGCCAAGAAAGAATTACAAGGATAGGTATGGGGACAAAGCCCAAAATGAACAATCAGATAATCATGATAACACATCTCAAAGTTTTTTCTGAAAACTCAATCCTCTTATGTATTTAACAACTTGGAACTCTTCCGAATTTGCTAGCCTCCATATCAGCGGACTTTTGTATTCTCCTTATCTAAGCTGCCTTTTCAGGTTTTCAACTTAGACAAACCCCCTATGACTCAAATCGCCCTTTTAGGGTTTTCGCCTTAAGTCCTCCTTTTTCACTTTTTCCTTTTTCATTTTTTTATTTTTTTTATTTTTTCATTTTTTCATTTTTTCTCTTTTTTTTATTTCATCATTTTTTTATTTTTTTCATTTTTTTCAAGCATAGTATTTCTTCACAGCATCAAAATTTATAGGATGGGGTAAATCATTTCCATCCATCTCAATCAGTATCATCACTCCACCCAAAAAAGCCTGTTTCACCACATACGGCCCTTCCCAATTTGGAGTCCATTTTCCTCTACTATCATGCTGGATTGGAAGAATTCTTTTCAAAACCAACTCTCCTTCTCGAAAGCAACAGGGTTGAATCTTCTTATCATGAACCCTCATCATTCTCCTTTGATATAGCTGACCATGGCACAATGCAGTCAATCTCTTTTCTTCTATGAAATTTAACTGCTCATAACATTCTCGGATCCATTCAGCTTCTTCCAACTCAACTTCTTTTAAAACTCTCAAAGAGGGGATCTCTACTTCCACTGGTAGTATAGCTTCCATCCCATAAACCAAAGAAAATGGGGTTGCCCCAGTAGAGGTCTGAACTGACGTTCGATATGCATGCAATGCAAATGGCAACTTCTCATGCCAATCTTTGTAAGTCTCGGTCATCTTCTCCAAAATCCTCTTTATGTTCTTATTGGCTGCCTCAACTACCCCATTCATTTTTGGACGGTATGGTACCGAGTTATAATGCTTGATCTTGTATTGAGCACATATTTCTTACATCATCTTACTATTTAGATTCTTAGCATTGTCTAAAATAATTCTCTCCGAAAGTCCATATCTACAGATGATCTCCTTTTTTATGAACTTGCAAACCACGGAGCGTGTCACATTTGCATATGATGCTACTTCTACCCATTTTGTGAAATAATCTATCATCACAAAAATGAATCTATGCCGGTTAGAGGCCTTTGGGGTGATTGGGCCAATGACATCCATGCCCCACATTGAAAATGGCCATGGTGGTGCCATAACATGTAAAGTAGATGGTGGAGCATGGATCTTATCAGCATATATCTGGCATTTATGGCATTTACGAGCATAGTCAATGCAATCATTCTCCATCATCAACCAGTAATATCCCACTCTCATGATCTGTCTTGCCATCACATGTCCACTAGTATGTGCCCCACATATTCCATCATGCACCTCTTTAATGATTTTTTTTGCTTCAGTCTCATTTAAGCACCTCAATAATGCTTGATCCTTGCTTCTTTTATACAGGACATCCCCATCCAGGAAAAAGCTCATAGCTAATCTTCGAATCACCCTTTTATCATTTTCTGTTGCTTGAACTGGATACTGCTGATCTTTGACATACTGTAAGATGTCATAATACCAGGGCTTTCCATTTTCTTCTCCCTCTACATTAGAACAATAAGCTGGTATATCCTTAACATCTAACTTGATGGGTTGAATGTCGGTATTATCATTAACTCGAATCATTGCAGCTAGAGTAGCCAATGCATCAGCAATCAAATTCTCTTCTCGAGGTAAGTGATCAAACTGGATATCTTTAAATTGTTTTATCAACTCTAGAATATACTTATGATACGGAACGAGTTTCGAATCTCTCGTCTCCCATTCTCTTTTCAACTGATATATGACTAAAGCTGAGTCTTCAAACACTTTTAGTACTTTCACTCTTCTATCTATAGCAGCTTGCAAGCCCAGGACACATGCCTCATATTCGGTGATGTTATTTGTGCAATTAAAATTTAACATCGCTATTATAGGACAGTATTGTTCTTCTGGAGAAATCAGAATTGCCCCAATTCCATGCCCCAAGGATTAGCAGCTCCATCAAAGTACATTCTCTAACATTTTTCTACATGTTCCCCTTCCTCCGGTTGGGAAATAGTCATTAAGTCTTCGTCAGGAAATTTCAGCTTCATCGGCTCATAGTCTTTAGTAGCACGATCTGTAAGAAATTCTGTTATAGCACCTCCTTTTATTACTTTTTGGCTCATGTATATAATATCGTATTTTGATAGCATTACTTCCCACCTAGCGATTTTCCCAGATAAAGAAGGTTTCTCGAAGATATACTTAATTGGATCCAGTTTCACTATGAGCCAGGTAGTATGATAGAGCACATACTGTCTGAGTCTTTTGGCAGTCCACGCTAATGCACAACACATTTTCTCCAATGAAGAATACTTGGATTCATATTCAATGAACTTTTTACTCAGATAGTAAATAGCTCTCTCCTTTCGGTTGGCCTCATCTTGCTGTCCTAGCACACATCCCATTGAATTTTCACATATGGTTAAGTATAAGATTAAAGGTTTCCCTGGAACAGGTGGCACCAATACTGGAGGGTTCGATAAATATTGCTTAATTTTATCAAACGCCTTTTGACATTCTTCATTCCATTTCCCAGGATTATTCTTACGGAGAAGCTTAAATATGGGATCACATTTACAAGTAAGCTGAGAGATGAACCGAGAAATGTAGTTCAATCTCCCTAAAAGACCTTGAACTTCTTTTGGTGTGCTGGGAGGTGACAAATTCTGGATGACCCGTATCTTATCGGGATCGACTTCAATTCCTCTTTCACTGACCACAAAGCCTAGCAACTTCCCTGACTTTACCCCAAAGGTGCACTTGGCTGGGTTTAATTTGAGCTGAAATTTTCTCAATCTTTCAAATAACTTTCTGAGGCTAGTAACATGATCTTCATCCTCACAAGACTTTGCAATCATATCGTCTACATACACCTTAATCTCTTTGTGCATCATGTCATGGAAGAGTGTTACCATGGCTCTTTGATATGTTGCCCCAGCATTCTTTAGCCCGAAAGGCATGACTTTATAGCAGAAGGTTCCCTACATGGTCATAAAAGTAGTCTTTTCCATATCCTCCATAGCCATTTTTATCTGATTATACCCCGAAAAACCATCCATAAAGGAAAAAATTGAATGCTTAGCCGTGTTATCTACCAGTGTGTCAATATGAGGCAAAGGAAAGTTATCCTTTGGACTAGCCTTATTCAAGTCCCGATAGTCTACACACATTCATCTTTTCCATCTTTCTTAGGAACTGAGACTATATTGGCTACCCATTCTGGATACTTAGCCACTTGTAGAAAACCTGCATCAAATTGTTTCTTCACCTCCTCTTTAATCTTTAGTAGCATTTCAGGCTTCATCCATCTCAGTTTCTACTGAACTGGTTTACATTCTAGCTTTAAAGGTAACCTGTGCTCCATTATTTCTGTGCTCAACCCTGGCATATCCTGGTAAGACCAAGCAAATATATCTACAAATTCTCAAAGTAGGTCTGCCAATCGTTGCCTATCTCCAGATGAAAGTGAAGTGCCCATTCTAACCTCTTTCTTATTTTTTTCATCTCCCAGATTTACTAAGTCCACTAGCTCCTGATGAGGCTCAATTGGCTTATTCTCTTGTTCAATCATCCTCATTAGGTCTGGAGACATAACATATTCTTCAGAATTTTCTTCATTGTCAAGTTTATCAGTGTTAATTGAATTCTCAAAGCTAACCTCTTGATTGTTATCATGATTATCTTCATGTTCATTTAAAGACCTACAATTGAATGAAATAGGATATGTTGGCAAGATGTGCTTGGAGAGATGAAAATAATGAAGACACAAGAAGAAATGAATGAAAATGCATACTTCTTAATTTTTATTAAAAATAATAAATGATGAATGGCTCGAACAAAAAAGATCACCCCAATGCCTTGGGCAATAGCTGTTGGGATGTTACAATTACATTGTATCAAAATCAAAAGTCAAAGGTATCTCGATGGCACTCCAATTATTGAGCTCAAAATCTGGTGGACAAAGGTGAACCCACTCTTCTCGATTAACCCTCACTTCATCTTCAATAGCATTAATGGCTAATTGGGCAAAATCGTCTTCCACACTTTTGCTTGCATTTGGGTACATGAATCCTCTAGGTCTGAAGGTTTCATACAAGTATGGGATAAACATCAGTCTTGCTGTCTTTCTTAATGGCCTTCTTTTGACTTCCCACTCTGCCATCTCATAGCCTAGGCCCACCCTGTCGCTATTGTCTATTATTGTTGGAGGTTCTTTAATTCCCTACAAGTTTTTGCCTAGCCCAAGTCCTGGATACCAGCCCTTGTTGATGACTTGGCTCACCACTATCTTTGAAAAAAGCTGACTTTGAAATCCTTCCCCTATAGAATTGACCAATTCAAAAGATCGATAGGAGCATTCCAATGCTTCTTCGGTAGCCTCTACGTATGGAGTGTTCAATGGTTGGGTCACTAGCATGTCTTCCTCCCCAACTACCACTACCAATTGACCTTCTACATTGAACTTGATCTTCTGGTGCAAAGTAGAAGGCACAGCTCCTGCCATGTGAATCCATGGTCTTCCTAATAGACAGCTATAGGATGGAGAGATATCCATCACTTGAAATTTTATATTGAAGGTGCAAGGCCCAATTTGTAAAGGCATTTTAATATCCCCCAGGACTTTTTTTTTGGTCCCATCAAAGGCTCTCACAATCATCTGACTATCCCTCATATAGGAACAATCAATGGGTAGCCTTGCCAAAGTTGACATAGGCATGACGTTGATAGCAGAGCCATTATCGATAAAGACCTTGGCTATAATATGGCTCTTGCACTTGACGGTGATATGTAGAACCTTGGTATTTCTTTTTCACTCCAAAGGAATCTCATCATCGTTGAATGAAATGTGATTTGGCATGACTAAATTTCCAACCAAGTGGTTCACATATTCAACAGATACATTATGTGCCACGTATGCCTGATTCAACACTTTCAGTAGGGCGTTTCAGTGTGGCTTTGAGTTCAGCAATAGTGATAATAATGAGATTCGAGCTGGCATTTTATTCAACTGTTTCGTAACAGAATACTCACTATGTTTTACCAGCTTCAGAAATTCACAAACCTCTCTTTCTGGTACTGGCTTTGGTTGATCTTCTTCAGGTTCTATCTCAGGATTATTTCATCTTTCTCCTTCTTTAGCTTTCTCCCTTCTAGCTTTCTCTAACATTTTTTAGAGTGTAACATCTCCCACTTTGGGTAATACCTCTTACACCAGTTATATTGGAAGCATCGGCTTTGGAGACCTCATCTTTTTGCCCCTGAACTACAGTGTCATAGCCATATCTCGAGGGTACAGCTTTATCATCTTTGTATGGAAAAAAAGTCGGGACTTTAAAAGTTACGAGCCTGGGGAGGAGTTTATCTATGACTGACTTTGGTTTGTTCCCACACTAAATTGTCACTGGTTTTGCAAATAACTTTATAGGCCTACCAGTCTTGTACACTTCAGCATTCTTCAAGTCTTTTCTTTCTTCATAAATCTCCATTTGATGTGAATCCAAGAGTTTTTGCACCTCTTGGTGAAACTGCTCATAGGTCTCAATGGAATGGCCCATTGCCCCACTATGATACTTACAACTGGTGCCAGCTATATATGCTCCATGATAGCTGTATGGACTTACTAGTTGTATCATGTCTGCTCTTTGTAAATTATCGAACAGTTGGTCGAGAGGTGTCTTAATATCTGCCACTTCCTTCTTCACATGGCGCTCCTGTTCTTCACCGATAGCATTCACATTATGATTTGGTAAAGGATTGCCACTAACATTCGACGCAATCATCCCTCCAGTATCATCCTTGATCAACCATTGCACTTTGTGTTTCAGGGTAGTGCAATTTTCGGTAGAGTGACCAGCAATCCCATAATGGTAGTCACAGTGGGCGGTGGGATCATACCACTTGGGGTAAGGTGGCTTGAGGGGTTCTAATTTACTTGGAGCAATCAAATGATTGTTGTAGAGCTCCTTATATAACTCTGAATAGGTCATTGGAATTGGGTTAAAAATAGGTTTCTCACGAGTAGTTCATTGCTCCCATGAGCCACCAATAGGGTTAGTTTGGGCGATTTTGGGGTCTTTGAATGTTAGGACTGTACATGGTATTTTGGGGTCTATGAGGGGCTTGATATGTTTGGAGGTATGGTGGTTGTGTAAATGGTTGGTATGGGTGAAAGGAAGTGTTATTTACTGCGGTGTGATATCGCAGATATTCTGGTGGTGGGTAAGGTGAATAACCTCTAAGTTGCTGTCTATCAAAGCTCGCAGCCTAAGCTTCAATTTTTTTTTCTTCGAGACTCTTTTGCTAGATGCTTCATTTCCTTCTAGCTTGTCATTTTTTATGGCACTCTCAATGATTTCTCCTGAGATTACCATATCAGTAAAATTTTTCATTGCATTCCCTATCATCTTTTCATAATAGGGAGGTTTTAAAGTGCTAACAAATAGCACTGTAGTTTCTTTCTCAGTCAGAGGAGGTTGTACCTGAGAAGCAACATCCCTCCATCTTTGGGCATACTCTTTAAAAGACTCATTTGCCTTTTTCTCTAGATTCTGTAAAGACAAACGATCAGGGGCCAAATCGATGATATGTCGATATTGACTGATAAAGTCATGTGCCATATCACTCCAAGAGCAAATACGAGTCCTATCCAACTGAGCATACCATCTGGCCACAGAGCCAGTAAGATTGTCCTGGAAAACATGCATCAATAGTTTTTCATCATGCGCATTAGCTGCTATCTTCCTACAATACATGGTGATGTGGGTTTTGGGGCACTTTGTACCGTCATATTTTTCAAATTTCGATGCTTTGAACTTATGGGGGATAACCACATCAGGAACTAAGTAGAGCCCAGCAGCATCAACTGACCAATAAAAGCTAAATCCTTCCACAGCCCTTAGCCTTTGCTCTAGCATGCTAATCTTGGAACTTTCCTAAACTTCCACTCTCATTTTTTCCTTCTCTTGCTCTTTTAAATCATCTAGATCAGGAATTGGTTCTGTTGCCTTTTCAGTGAAGATAGGATTTATATAACTATTATACTACCCTGGGTTGAAAGTTGATGGCATTCCAGGATATGTTGGATATGCGAAGTGTTGTGGCGGGACCTCTTGGGCAGACTGGGCCTGAGGTGGGCCAAAATTTGAAGGGTACAAAGGGTCAGCCACTTTTTGTAATGGGAGAACTTGCTATCTTGTATTTTGTACAACTCATTTTCCTTTATTCATATTATTAAGAGCCTCCAGAATCTTGCTTAGCTCACTTTCAATCTTCTCTTGTGCTTTTTCTATCTTTTCAAATCTATGGGAACTTTCTTCCTCCATTTGCCTTCCTCTGGATCTTGTGTTGTATCGATAGGCAAGATTTTCACTAGATGGAGCTATCCTGAGACCTTGAGTACCATATCTCAGAATTCGTAAATTTGCATGATCATCACATGGTTGCTGTGTTAAGTGTAATGAATGAGAATGCAATGAATGAAAAATGCATGTATGCAAAGAACATTTGCCTTAAAACGGTATTCAACTAAAAAATTTCATTTATTCCAAAAAAACTTTGATCTACATTGAGTTTATCATCCTAGAATTATAACCATAAAATTGTTTGATCTGTTCATACTGGGCCTTGGCTTCTTCTATGAAGTTCAAGAGACGCTGTCCATGTTCTCCTACTAGGGCCACCACTTGTCTTAATGCCTTTGCCTCTTCCACCATCTCTCTTGCCTTACACACCCCTTTATGAATTTGGGTTGTTAAGTGCTCAATGTATTTCTACCTTCCTAGGTTCTCTCTTTTACCACACCAGACTTGGTATGATAATTCTCTATGTTCTCTAACCAATGCAGTGATATGGTCTCCTTGTTCATCCAACTTTTGACTTAACCTGCTCAAATAACTGTTTAGCATGTTAATTTCTGCCTATGCTTCGGTACTTTCTTCTTCCAATTCGGCATACTCTTGTTTTAATCTTGTATTTTCCTCAGTCAACTCGACAATGGTTATTTCTTTGGCCTTTTCTCTCACACATAGCCTCTTATGCTCCTGGTGTAACTTTGCTAGATCTTCAGTAGCTGTATCACGTTCTCTAGCAATCTTGTGAACTTTAACTTCATAACTTTCAGCTCTACTTTTCCACTGGGCTTTTTCTTCTTAAAGTTCTTGAATTTCTTTCTTTAACTTGATCTTTTCAAACTCAAATTCTTTTGTTGCCAGCTCTAACTCTGATGGTGTCTCTTCAAGTTTTTCTTTTGTTGGTGGTTGAGAGATTTCATAAGTGAATACCATTTCTTGTCTTTTCTTTGTTCTCCAAACCAAGTACCCTGGGGTGACTTTTTCAGTGAACGGTCCAAGACTCACTCTTTGGGGATTTTTCCATGCTTTAATCATCTCATTCATCTTTTGAAATGCTTTAGGCTCACTGTAAGAGAAGTCTAACTGATGAAGCCTATAAGTCATAGCAATAAACTATTCTCCCCCTAATTGCCTTCTCACTAAAAGTGGTGCATAATTTGTTACTCCCCATAAACCCAGAAGTGGAACCACTGTACTATCCCCACATTGATACAACATAGGCTCACGATTCATCCATGGGGCCAACCATCTCACCCTGGCACTTTCCAACTTTTGTAAGAAAGTTATCCATTCTTGTTTAGACTTTTGCTTTGACCACCCACTTTCATAGAATTCTTTGATCGAAAAATGATTACGGATATAAAGCTTCGAGAAAGCACCATTTCCTTATTAAAAATGGCTTTTCATCCACAAGTACAATAATTGTATGCATCCTATGAAGTGCCCTCCATTCTGACGACAATAACTCAAAGATCTAATAGTCTCTGCTAATATTACCGTTGAAGGATTACAACCATTGATCACACTCTCAAAGAAATCAACCACCGCTATTTCAACATACCCCAAAACCTTTGGAAAGATTACTAGTCCGTATATAGCCAAGGCAAATATGTCTAACCCCCGTTCTTCATTGGCATGCTGTATCAGAAACTCATGAAAAAACTTCCAAGGTAGGCAGACCTGTTCTTGTTTCTTCTTTGTATGAGAATCCATAACTTCCTTGTCTATCCCCATGAGTTGAGCCAGACTTTTATGAAATCTTGACTTATGTTTTTTGACATATATCTTGTCAGGAGTCTTGAGGTGTAGACCCAACAAAATCGAGTATTCTTCGATGAAGGGAGTCATATCAGCTTCATTAAAGATGAAGCACTTGTATGTAGGATCCCAAAATTGTGCTGCAGCTCTGATTAGTTGATCATCGACAACCACTGCTAGAAGGTGTGGTATATGCCCATGTTTTTGACAAAACTGCTCTTGTCTTGACGGATTCATCTTCTTCCAGATATCAACCAAATCCTCTAACTTATTCTGTTTGAAGAGGATAGATGTTTTTTGAGATAGAGTAGAGTCATACCCAATTGGCAAGCAATCTCCCATCTTCAGTTGAATCTTTTTTGACTGGGCCCTTACTTCATTAGGTGTCTCACAGGGTGCTAATACTGATGAAGAACAAACTAAGAGTTCATTGGTGTCTATGAAAAAAAATTTGTTGAAGACCATTTTTCAAGCAAATGTTCTTTATGCAACTTTATGATATGCGTATGAACCAATGCAAAAGAATAAGAAAAAGGTTAGTATACCCAAAAAAAAGAACAAATAACTAAGTAAATTTAAACATCACACAAAGTAAAAAGAATGAATCCTGTGCTTTTGGTCAATTCTAAAAGGGAAGAGTGATGGCTCTATCTATAGGTTAGGCACTCTTAAGGTTCACTATATGCAGTTTTAGGGTCAAAGTCTAAAGGTCCTCAAATTGTTCCTTACATCCTTATCCATCATAGACTAGTAAGGCACCCTAATCCTCACCCATTACAGGCTACAAGCGGAAAAGGTTCAATTTGAGTGGGAGTATTTCGCTAGCCACTGCGGAGGTATTAGACCTCACGAAAGCAATAGGTACTTTACTCCCTCCTAGAGGGACGGAGCTCAGGTATAGAGCTCATGTTATGCACATGCACATGAATGACATAATTAATAAAGTAAATAAACATGAATGAATAATAATACATATATACAAAAGGGTTCAATTTTATTAGGCTTTTGGATAACACAAATTATTTGCTGGCCTGACTCTCAAAGTCCCCAGTGGAGTCACCAAGCTATATCAGAACGTCTAGATCTGAGGATCTATTGCTAGACATTGACTTTTAGGAGTCGCCACCAATCTTTTTTTATCTAGGTGCGATTGGCCACCTATGGAATCTGTCCTTTTAGGGAACACCTAAGTTTAAGGGTCCCTAAAAGAATAGGTTCAGGTCTACTAACCAGAACAGGGTTCGAGAGTTCGGTTACTTGTGAGGAAGGTTATAGCACCCTCACAACGCCCATCAAAAGATGGTACCAGCTGAAATTTGTGTTATCCAATGAGCCTTAAAATTTTACTAAGTAATTAATTATTGGAAATTATTCTCAATTGACTCTAATACTTTTAGCAGAAAATTGAAAAAATCCCCTCACCTCAACAGTATACAAGAAAGACTACTGTTTCACTTGCAGAGGCTCCATTGTCGGATTATTTAAAGAAAAAATCGAAATCAAAATGAAAATAAAAAGGAAGGAAAGAATGATTGTTTTTGTGCAGGGAAAATTGATACTTTCAACTTTTCCTCAAAAATTGATTTTTTTGAAAATTTATTTTTAAGGAAAATTGATACTTTCAACTTTTCCTAAAAAAAACCCTTTTTTGAAATTTTATTTTTAAGGAAAATTGATACTTTCAACTTTTCCCCAAAAATATTCTTTTTTGATTTTTATTTAAAGAAAATAAAATAATAAAACAAAATAAAAGTAAAAATAAAAAAATAAAATAAAGAAAAGTAAAACCAAGATAAAAAATAAAATAAGGGTAAAAAGGATACTAAATAAACCTAATATAATAAATAAAAAAACAAATAATAAATAAAATAAAAAAAATTCAAAAAAAAAAAACCTGGAGCGGCTCGGAGTACGGCTCGGCTTGGCTCGACTCAAAGAAGAAAAAACAGCTCAGAGAAGCGGCTTTGGAGCTCGGCTCGGCTCGGAGGGGGCAGACACGAGCGGGTCAGGAAGCGGGTCGACACTCGGGTCGGGTCGGGTCGGATCTCGACAAAACACGCGGATCCTCTGGGTCACTTAAGGCAAAAACGATGTCGTTTTGGGAGGGTATATAAGGCTCTTCCCTTTGTTTTTCGGCAGAAAGCTCCTTCCCTCTCTCTCTCTTCTTCTCTTTCTCTCTAAACTGCTGAAGAACTCTGGTTGAATGTATGCCGGATTCTGGAAAATTTCATCGAAATCTGGATTTTTGGCCGAAAGTTGGCCGGAAGGTGGTCGATTTCTGGGGAAGGTCATCGGAAACTTGGCAGCTCACCGGAAACTTCAAAGTTGGTCGAAATTTTCGTCAAAAAATTAAATTTCGTCAAAAAATTCAACTGGAATCTAGAATTTTCCAGAAATTCCCAGAAAAAAATTGCCCAAAATCTTTAAAAAAATTCCTACTAACTCTCAGAATACTTCTTAGCCTTCTAGACTCTTCTATCTCTCAAATCAATAGCTTTGGTCACGTTTTTTCTCTCTGTGTGTTTCTGTTCCAGGAGGTCCCTTTTAAAGGGATTGATCAGGAGTTTCTGATCAATCCCAATTCCTCTTTGGACGGGGATTCAATCTTTGAATCCAATCTAGACTCTTCTGATTGAATCCCCATTCCCAGTAGGATTCTTCAGCCTTCAATCTCAACCTTCCAAAATAAAAATCAAATAAAAAAAATAATAGATAATTAGAAAAGATAAATCAAAAAAATATTATAGGATAAATAAAAAAATAATAATAATAACAGATATATAATTAGATAAATAAAAATACAAAAATAAATAAAATATAAAATAAAAAAAATATATATTAATAAATAGTAATAATAAATAAATAATAAATACATAGGATATAAAGGAAAATATATACATAAGATATAGAATAAAATAATAAAAAAAATAAAAAATAACAAAAATAAAATTGGACTTACCCATTTGGACCAGGCCCAATTGATCCGGGCCTGGACCAAATTGGGTGTCTACAGCGGCAGCAGGATCGACAGCACGCAGGGAGGACTGGGCCGATCCCCAACTTGCGCATTCTGCTTCTCCGGCTGGCTGAGCACCCACACGCTCGTTTCGTGGGTTGGCTTAGGCATACGGAGTTCATTCCAAGTCTAAGCCCTAGCGGGATCGAGGGTTGTGGTAGCAAGACCTGCAACGGGATCAGTAGCACACAGAGGGGGATCGGGCTGATCCCCGGCTTGCGCATTATGCCTTTTCGACTGGCCTCTCTGGCTGGCTGAACGCCCGCACACTCGTTTCGTGGGTTGACTTAGGCATACGGAGTTCATCCCCAATCTAAGCACATTCCCAGTCTAAGATCGGACCGAACCGAGGGTTATGGCAGTAGGATCGACAGCATGCAGGAGGGACCGGACTGATCCCCGACTTGCGCATTCTGCCTCTCCGACCGGTTGAGTGCCCGCCCGTCCGTTTCGTGGGTTGGCTTAAGCATAGGGAGTTCATTCCATTTCTAAGCCCCAGCCGGACCGGGGGTTATGATAGCGAGATCGACAGCACGCAGAAGGGGATCGAGTCGATCCCCACCATAAGCATTATCCTTCTCCAACCGGCTCAGCATCTGAATGCTCGTTTCATGGAATGACTTAGGCATACAGAGTTCATTCCCAGTCTAAGATCGGATCAGACCGAGGGTTGCAGAAGCAGGATCGACAACACGCAGGGGGGATTGGGCCGATCCCCGACTTGCGCATTCTGCCACTCCCGACGGCTGAACGCCTGTACGCTCGTTTCATGGGTTGGCTTAGGCATACTGAGTTCATTCCATGTCTAAGCATATAGATATCATTCCCAGTCTAAGATCGGACCGGACCGAGGGTTACGGTAGCAAGACCAGCAACAAGATCGAAAGCACCCTAGGGGGGATCGGGCCGATCCTCGGCTTGCGCATTCTACCTCTCTGGCCGGCCTCTCCGGTCAACTAAGCGTCCGAACGCTCATTTTGTGGGTTGACTTAGGCATACAAAGTTATTCCCAGTCTATGCATAAGATCGAATCCGATCGAGGGTTACGGCAGCAGCATCGGTAGCACGCAGGGGGGATCGCGCCGATCCCCGACTTGCGTATTCTGCCTCTCCGATCGGCTGAGCGCTCGCACGCCCGTTTCATGGTTTGGCTTAGGCATAGGGAGTTCATTCCATGTCTAAGCCCCAGTCGGACTGAGGGTTATGGCAGCGAGACTGGCAGCACACAGAGGGGGACCAGGCCGATCCACGGCTTGCGCATTCTGGCTCTCTGGCTGGCTGAGCGCCTGCACGCTCGTTTCGTATGTTGGCTTAGGCATACGGAGTTCATTCCATGTCTAAGCATACGGAGTTTATTCCCAGTGTAAGAGTTTGAGCCATGGTGCACATGCTGGGCTCGGGCATGTGCTGGTGCCACATTTTTTTCACTCGGGGCACCATCATTGGAGCATCACCGTGGAGCCTAACCGACGGCATTGGAGGTTCCGACAATTGGGGGGCTCGGGGGGTGTGCGCACATGATGTGTGATGGGTGCTGGTACTTGGCCCTTATATTGGCCCCCTATCCCTCATCAAACCTCGAGAACTCACACCCCTTTAAAGAGCATTTGAGATTTTATAGGTTTGCTACCAGTAGCCATTAAAGTGTCTGAAATTGGGACACTTTTTTCAAACGATGACAAAATCTTCTCCACTTCGTGTTTTTAGCTGAATTTTTTTGTGCATGCCAACAAAAATACAGGCATCACCTCTACCAAATTTGGGGACAAAACTCTTTCTAAAAAAATTTAAAAAAATCTTGAACCGTAAAAAGTTTTGAAAATCATGAAAAATAGAAAACGGGTCGTCTTGCCATGAAACTTCACATGAAGACATAGGGGACCATTTTTTGAATTTACAAGCTATAAAAATGGCATTGGCATGGTAGAAATATGAAGATGTTCTTGAACCCACCAACCACCCGTTCGATCCCTGGCTTGCGCATCCTACCTCTGTGGTCGATTGAGCGTCCGCACGCTTATTTCATGGGTTGACTTAGGCATACGGAGTTCATCCCCAGTCTAAGCATACAGAGTTCATTCCTAGTCAAAGATCGGATCAAACCGAGGGTTGCGGCAGCAGGATCGGCATCACGTAGGGGGGACTGGGCTGATATTCGGCTTATGCATTCTGCCTCTCCGACCAGCTGAGCGCCGCACGCCCATTTCATGGGTTGGCTTAGGCATAGGGAGTTCATTCCATGTCTAAGCCCAGCCAAACCGAGGGTTGTGGTAGCGGGACCGGTAGCACACAGAGGGGGATCGGGCTGATCCCCGACTTGCGCATTATGCCTCTCCGACCGGCTCAGCACCCGCACGCACGTTTCATGAGTTGACTTAGGCATACGGAGTTCATTCCCAATCTAAGATCTAACCAGACCGAGGGTTACGACAGCAGGATCGACAGCACGCAGGGGGGATCGGGCCGATCCTCAGCTTGCACATTCTGCCTCTCCAGTCGGCTGAGCACCCACACGTTCGTTTCGTGGGTTGGCTTAGGCATACGTAGTTCATTCCCAGTCTAAGATCAGACCGGATTGAGGGTTGTGGCACCAGGACTAGTAGCAGGATCGACAGCATTCAGGGGGAACCGAGCCGATCCCCGGCTCACACATTATGGCTCTCCGATCAACTGAGTGCCCGCACACTCGTTTCGGGGCTTGGCTTAGACATACGGAGTTCATTCCATGTCTAAGCCCTAGCTGGACCAAGGGTTATGGCAGTAGGACCAGTAGCGAAATTGGCAGCACGTAGAGGGGGACCAGGCTGATCCCCAGCTTGCGCATTATGCCTCTCTGACCGGCCTCTCCGGTCGGCTGAGCGGCCGTAAGCTCGTTTCGTGGGTTGACTTAGGCATACGGTGTTCATCCCCAGTCTAAGCATACGGAGTTCATTCCTAGTCTAAGATCAGACCAGACCAAGGGTTGCGGTAGTAGGATCGACAGCACGTAGGGGGGATCGAGCTGATCCCCGGCTTGCACATTCTGCCTCTCCAGCCAGCTGAGCACCCCGTACCCCTGTTTCGTGGGTTCGCTTAGGCATAGGGAGTTCATTCCATGTCTAAGCCTCAGCCAGACCGAGGGTTGTGGTAGTGGGACCCGCAGTACGTAGAGGGGGACCAAACCGATCCCCGGCTTGCTCATTATGCCTCTCCGACCGGCTCCGCACCCAAACGCTCGTTCCGTGGGTTGACTTAGGCATACGGAGTTCATTCCCAGTCTAAGCATATGAAGTTCAACCCTAGTCTAAGCATATGGAGTTCATTCCCAGTCTAAGGTCAGACCAGATCGAAGGTTGCGACAGCAGGACAGGCAGCACGTAGGGGGGACCGGGTCGATCCCTGACTTGCGCATTCTGCCTTTTCGGATGGTTGAGTGCCCGTACGCATGTTTCATGGGTTGGCTTAGGCATATGGAGTTCATTCCATGTCTAACTCCTAGCCGAACCGAGGGTTGTGGCAGCGGGATTGACAGCACGTAGAGGGGGACCAGGCCGATCCCCAGCTTGCGCATTATGCCTCTCCAACTGGCTCAGTGCCCGAACGCTCATTTCATGGGATGAATTAGGCATACAGAGTTCATTCCCAGTCTCAGATCAGACCGGACCGAGGGTTACGGTAGCATGATCGACAGCACGCAAGGGGGACCGGGCCTGTCCCCGGCTCATTTCGTGGGTTTGCTTAGGCATACAGAGTTCATTCCATGTCTAAGCATACGGAGTTCATTTCTAGTCTAAGATCAGACTGGACCGAGGGTTGCGATAGCAGGACCAACAGTAGGATCGACGACATGTAGAGGGGTCCAAGTCAATCCCTGACTTGCGCATTCTGCCTCTCCGACAGGCTTCTCCGATCGACTGAGCGTCCACATGCTTGTTTCATGGGTTGACTTAGGCATACAGAGTTCATCCCCAGTCTAAGCATACAGAGTTCATTCCCAGTCTAAGATCAAACCGGATCAAGGGTTACGGTAGTAGGATCGATAGCACGCAAAGGGGACAGGGTCGATCCCTGGCTTGCGCATTTTGCCTTTCCGACCGGTTGAGTGCCCGCACGCCCGTTTCATGGGTTGGCTTAGGCATAGGGAGTTCATTCCATGTCTAAGCCCCAACCAGATTGAGGGTTGTGGCAGCGAGATGACACCACGCAGAGGGGGACCGGGTCGATCCTCGGCTTGCGCATTCTGCCTCTCCGATCGACTGAGCGCCCGCACGCTCGTTTCGTGGGTTGGATTAGGCATATGGAGTTCATTCCATGTATAAGCATACAGAGTTCATTCCCAGTCTAAGAGTTTGAGCCACGGTGCACATGCTGGGCTCGGGCATGTGCTGGTGCCGTATTTTTTTCGCCCGGGGCACCATCGCTGGAGCATCGGCGGAGAGCCTAACCAGCGGCATTGGGGGTTCCGGTGATTGTGGGGGCCGGGGGGTGTGCGCACATGATGTACGAAGGGTGCTGGTACTTGGCCCTTATATTGGCCCCCTATCCCTCATCAAACCTCAAGAACTTACACCCCCTTAAAGAGCATTTGAGATTTTATAGGTTTGCTGCTAGTAGCCATTAAAGTGTCTGAAATAGGGACACTTTTTTGAAACGATCACAAAATCTTCTCCACTTTGTGTTTTTAGCTAAATTTTTTTGTGCATGCCAATAAAAATACAAGAATAACCTCTACCAAATTTGGGGACGAAACTCTTTCTAAAAAAATTTTAAAAAATCCCGAACTGTAAAAAGTTTTAAAAATCATGAAAAATAGAAAACGGGCCGTCTTGCTATGAAACTTCACATGAAGGCGTAGGCAACCATTGTATGAATTTACAAGCCATAAAAATGGCATTGGCATGGCAAAAATATGAAGATGTGCTTGAACCCAATTACCACCCGTTCGATCCCCGGCTTGCACATCCTGCCTCTCTGGTCGGCTGAGCGTCCGCACGCTCGTTTTGTGGGTTGACTTAGGCGTATGGAGTTCATCCCCAGTCTAAAAATATGGAGTTCATTCCCAATCTAAGATCGAACCAGACCAAGGGTTACGACAGTAAGATCGGCAGCAAGCAGAGAGGACCAGACCGATCCCCGGCTTGCGTATTCTGCCTCTCTGGTCGGCTAAGCACCTGCATGCCCATTTCATGGGTTGGCTTAGGCATAGGGAGTTCATTCCATTCTAAGCCCCAGCCGGACTGAGGGTTGTGGCAGCGGGACCGACAGTACGTAGGGGGGGATCGGGCTGATCTCCGGCTTACGCATTATGCCTCTCTAGCCGGCTCAGTGCCTGCACGCTCGTTTCATGTGTTGACTTAGGCATACGGAGTTCATTCCCAATCCAAGATCGGATAGGACCAAGGGTTGCGATAGCAGGAACGATAGCACGTAGGGGGGACCAGGCCGATCCCCGACTTGCGTATTATGCCTCTCCGGCCGGCTCAGCGCCTGCACGCTCGTTTCATGGGTTGACTTAGGCATACAGAGTTCATTCCCAGTCTAAGATCAGATCGGACCGAGGGTTACGGTAGCAGGATCGATAGCACGCAGGGAGGATCGGATCGATTCCTGGCTTGCGCATTCTACCTCTCCGGTCGGTTGAGTGCCCGCACACTCATTTTGTGGGTTGGCTTAGGCATACGGAGTTCATTCCATGTCTAAGCATACGGAGTTCATTCCTAGTCCAAGATCGGATCGGACTAAGGGTTGCGACAGTAGGACTAGCAGCAGGATCGGTAGCAAGCAGGGGGGATCGAGTTGATCCCTGGCTTGCACATTCTGCCTCTCCGGTCGGTTGAGCACCGTATGCTCATTTTATGTGTTGGCTTAGGCATACGGAGTTCATTCCATGTCTAAGCCCCAGTCGGATCGAGAGTTGTGGTAGCAGGACCGGTAGCGGTAGCGGCAGCACGTAGAGGGTGATTGGGCTGATCCTCCACTTACGTATTATGCCTCTCCGACCGGCCTCTTTGGCCGACTGAGTGCCCGTAAGCTTGTTTCGTGGGTTGACTTAGGCATACGGAGTTCATCCCCAGTCCAAGCATACGAAGTTCATTCCCAGTCTAAGATTGGACCAGACCGAGGGTTGCGGCAGCAGGATCAGCAGCACGCAGGGGGGACCGAGCCGATCCCCGGCTTGGGGATTCTACCTTTCCGGCCTGCTGAGCACCCGCATGCCCATTTCAGGGGTTGGCTTAGGCATAAGGAGTTCATTCCATGTCTAAGCCCCAGTCGGACCGAGGTTTGTGGCAGCGGGACCGACAGCACGTAAAGAAAGACCAGGCTGATTCCCGGCTTGAGCATTTTGGCTCTCCAGCCGACTGAGCGCTCTCATGCTCATTTTATGGGTTGGCTTAGGCATACAGAGTTCATTCTATGTCTATGCCCCAGCTGAATTGAGGGTTGTGGCAGCAGGACCATAAGCGCGATCGGCAGCACACAGAAGGGGACCAGGTTGATCCCCGGCTTGCGCATTATGCCTCTCTGGCTGGCCTTTTTGGCCGGTTGAGCACCCGCACGCTCGTTTCGTGGGTTGACTTAGGCATACAGAGTTCATCCCTAGTCCAAGCATACGGAGTTCATTCTCAGTCTAAGATCAGATCGGATCAAGGGTTGCGACAGTAGGATCGACAGCACGCAAGGGGATCGGGTCGGTCCCCAGCTTACGCGTTTTGCCTCTCCAGTCGGCTGAGCACCCGCACGCCCGTTTCGTGGGTTGGCTTAGGCATAGGGAGTTCATTCCATGTCTAAGCCCCAGTCGGACTGAGGGTTGTGGCAACGGGACAGATAGCATGTAGAGGGGGATCGAGCCCATCCCTGGCCTGCGCATTCTGCCTCTCCAGTCAGTTGCGCACCCGCACGCTCGTTTCATGGGTTGGCTTAGGCATACATAGTTCATTCCATGTCTAAGCATACGGAGTTCATTCCCAGTCTAAGATCGGACCGGATCGAAGGTTGCGATAGCAGGACCAGCAGCAAGATCGACAGCACACAGGGGGGATCGGGTCGATCCCCAGCTTGCACATTCTACCTCTCCGGCCAGCTGAGTGCCCGCACGCCCATTTCATGGGTTGGCTTAGGCATAGGGAGTTCATTCTATGTCTAAGCCCCAGCTGGACTGAGGGTTGTGGCAATGGGACCAACAGCACACAAAGGGGGACCAGGCTGATCCCCGACTTGCGCATTCTGCCTCTCTGGCTGGCTAAGCACCCGCACACCCATTTCATAGGTTGGCTTAGACATAAGGAGTTCATTCCATTTCTAAGCCCCAGTCGGACCGAAGGTTGTGACCGGACTGAGGGTTGCGACAGCAGGATTGGCAGCACGCAAGGGGGACGGACCAGTCTCTGGTTTGCACATTCTGCCTCTCCAGCTGACCGAGCACCCGCACACTCGTTTCGTGGGTTGGATTAGGTATACGGAGTTCATTCCACGTCTAAGCATACGGATTTCATTCCCAGTCTAAGATCGGATCGGACCGAGGGTTACGACAGCAGGACCAGTAGCAGGATCGACAGCATGCAGGGGGGACCAGGTTGATCCCTGGCTTACGCATTCTACCTTTTCGTCCGGTTGAGCGCTTGCACACTCATTTTGTGGGCTGCCTTAGGCATACAGAGTTCATTCCACGTTTAAGCCCTAGTCGGATCGAGGGTTGTGGTAGCAGGATCACCAGCGGGATCGGTAGCATGCCGAGGGGGCCAGGTTGATCTCGGCTTACGCATTATGCCTCTTCGATCGGCCTCTCCGGTAGACTAAATGCCCGCAGGCTCGTTTCGTGGGTTGACTTAGGCATACGGAGTTCATCCCCATTCTAAGCATACGGAGTTCATTCCCAGTCTAAGATCGGACCGAACCAAGGGTTACGGTAGCAGGATCGATAGCACGTAGGGGGGATCGGGTCGGTCCTCGGCTTGCGCATTCTGCATCTCCGACTGGCTGAGCGCCCACACGCTCGTTTCGTGGGTTGGCTTAGGCATACGGAGTTCATTCCATGTCTAAGCATACGAAGCTCATTCCCAGTCTAAGATCGGACCGGATCGAGGGTTGCAGTAGGAAGACCAGCAGCAGGATCGACAGCACGCAGGGGGGACCAGGTTGATCCCCAGCTTGATCCCTGGCTTGCACATTCTACCTCTCCGATCGGTATCTCTGGCCGACTGAGCACCCACATGCTCATACGGAGTTCATACGGACTTAGGCATCCGGAGTTCATCCCCAGTCTAAGCATACGGAGTTCATCCCCAGTCTAAGCATACGGAGTTCATTCCTAGTCTAAGATCGAATCAGATCGAGGGTTGCAGTAGTGGGATCGCTAGCCCGCAGGAGGGACCAGGCCGATCCCCAGCTTGCGCATTTTGCCTCTCCGGTCGGCTGAGCGCCTGCACGCTCGTTTCGTGGGTTGGCTTAGGCATAGGGAGTTCATTCCATGCCCCAGTCGGATCGAGGGTTGTGGCAGCAGGACTGGTAGGACGCTGAGGGTGATCGGACCGATCCCCGGCTTGCGCATTATGCCTCTCCAGTCGGCTCAGCGCCTGCATGCTCGTTTCGTGGGTTGACTTAGGCATACGGAGTTCATTCCCAGTCTAAGATCAGACTAGACCGAAGGTTGTGGTAGCAGGATCGACAGCACGCAAGGGGGGACCGGACCGATCCCCGGCTTACGCATTCTACCTCTCCGGCCGACTAATTGCCCGCACGCTCGTTTCGTTGGTTGGCTTAGGCATACGGAGTTCATTCCATGTCTAAGCCCCAGCCGGACCGAGGGTTGCAACAGCAAGACCCGCAGCAGGATCGGCAGCACGCAATGGGGGACCAGGCCAATGCCCAACTTACGCATTCTGCCTCTCCAGTCGGCTGAGCGCCCGCACGCTCGTTTCATGGGTTGGCTTAGGCATATGGAGTTCATTCCATGTCTAAGCCCCAGTCGAACCGAGGGTTGTGGTAGTAGGACCGCCAGCGGGAACGGCAGCACGCAGAGGGTGACTGGTTGGATCACCGGCTTGTGCTTTATGCCTCTCCAGACGGCTAAGCATCCACAGGCTTGTTTCATGGGTTGACTTAGGCATATGGAGTTCATCCCCAGTCTAAGCATATGGAGTTCATTCCCAATCTAAGATCAGACCGGATCGAGGGTTCCGATAGCAGGATCGACAGCACGTAGGAGGGACTGGGCCGATCCTCGGCTTACGCATTCTGCCTCTCCGGCCGGCTGAGCGCCCGCACGCCAGTTTCATGGGTTGGCTTAGGCATAGTGAGTTCATTCCATGTCTAAGCCCCAACCGGACTGAGGGTTGTGGCAACGGGACCGACAGCACTCAGAGGGGGACCGGGTCGATCCCCGACTTGCGTATTATGCCTCTCCGGTCGCCTCAGCGCCCGAACGCTCATTTTGTGGGTTGACTTAGGCATACAGAGTTCATTTCCAGTCTCAGATCGGACCAGACCGAGGGTTGCGGCAGTAGGATCGACAGCACGCAGGGGGGATCGAGTCGGTCCCCAGCTTGCGCATTCTACCTCTCCGACCGACTGAGCACCCGCACGCTCGTTTCATGGGTTGTCTTAAGCATACGGAGTTCATCCCCAGTCTAAGCATACTGAATTCATTCCCAATCTAAGATTGAACCGGACCAAGGGTTGTGATACCAGGATCAGCAGCACGCAGGGGGGACTGGGCCGATCCCTGGCTTGCGCATTCTACCTCACCGACCGGTTGAGCGCCCGCACGCCCGTTTTGTGGGTTGGCTTAGGCATAGAGAGTTAATTCCATGTCTAAGCCCTAACTGGATCGAGGGTTGTGATAGCGGGACTGGCAGCACATAGAGGGAAGTCAGACCGATCCCCGGCTTGCGCATTCTACCTCTCTGACCGATTGAGCGCCCATACACTCGTTTCATGGGTTGGCTTAGGCATACGGAGTTCATTCATGTCTAAGCATATGGAGTTCATTCCCAGTCTAAGAGTTTGAGCCACGGTGCACATGCTGGGCTTGGGCTTGTGCTGGTGCCGTATTTTTTTTCACCTGGGGCACCATCGTCGGAGCATCACTGAAGCATCACCGGAGAGCCTAACCGACGGCATTGGGGGTTCCGACGATTGGGGGGGCCGGGGGTTGTGCGCACATGATGTGAGATGGGTGCTGGTACTTGACCCTTATATTGGCCCCCTATCCCTCATCAAACCTCAAGAACTCAAACCCCCTTAAAGAGCATTTGAGATTTTATAGGTTTGCTGCCAGTAGCAATTAAAGAGTCTGAAATGGGGACACATTTTTCAAACGGCCACAAAATCTTCTCCACTTCTATTTTTTAGCTGAATTTTTTTGTGCCTGCCAAAAAAAATAAAAGGATCACCGCTACCAAATTTAGGGACAAAACTCTTTCTAAAAAAATTTTAAAAAATCTTGAACCACAAAAAGTTTCAAAAATCATGAAAATTAGAAAACGGGTTGTCTTGCCACGAAACATCACATGAAGGCATAGGGGACCATTGTATGAATTTACAAGCCATAAAAATGGCATTGGCACAGCTTAAATTTGAAGATGTGCTTGAACCCACCTACCACCCGTTCAATCCCCAGCTTGCGCATCCTGCCTCTCTGGTCGGCTGAGCGTCTGCACGCTCGTTTTGTGGGTTGACTTAGGCATACGGAGTTCATCCCTAGTCTAAGCATACAGAGTTCATTCCCAGTCTAAGATCAGACCAGACCGAGGGTTACAGCAGCAAGATTGACAGCACGCAGGGGGGATCGGACCGTTCCCCGGCTTACACATTCTGCCTCTTCGGCCGGCTGAGTGACCGCACACCCGTTTCATGGGTTGGCTTAGGCATAAGGAGTTCATTCCATGTCTAAGCCCCAGCCAGACTGAGGGTTGTGGAAGCCGGACCGACAGCTCGCAGAGGGGGACAGGACCGATCCCTGGCTTGCAAATTATGCCTTTCCGATCGGCTCAGCGCCCGAACGCTTGTTTCATGGGTTGACTTAGGCATACGGAGTTCATTCCCAGTCTAAGATTGGACTGGACTGAGGGTTGTAGTAGCAGGATTGACAGCACACAGGGGGGATCGGGCCGGTCCCCAGCTTGTGAATTCAGCCTCTCCGGTCGACTGAGCACTTGCACGCTCATTTCGTGGGTTGGCTTAGGCATACAGAGTTTATTCCATGTCTAAGCATGCGGAGTTCATTCCTAGTATAAGATGGGACCAAAACAAGGGTTACGGTAGTAGGATCAGTAGCATGATCGACAGCACCCAGCGAGGATTGGGCCGATCCCCGGCTTACGCATTCTGCCTCTCTGGTCGGCTGAGGGCTCGCACGCTCGTTTCGTGCGTTGACTTAGGCATACGGAGTTCATCCCCAGTCTAAGCATACAGAGTTCATTTGAAGTCTAAGATCTAACCAGACCGAGGGTTACGGCAGTAGGATCGACAGCATGCAGGGGGGACCGGGCTGATCCCCGGCTTGCGCATTTTGCCTCTCCAACCGGTTGAGCGCCCGCACACCTGTTTCATGGGTTGGCTTAGGCATAGGGAGTTCATTCCATGTCTATGCCCCAGCCGAACTGAGGGTTGTGGCAACAAGACCAGCAGCACGTAGAGAGGGACTGGGCTGATCCCCGGCTTGCGCATTCTGCCTCTCCGACCGACTGAGCGCCCGTACGCCCGTTTCGTGGGTTGGCTTAGGCATACGGAGTTCATTCCATGTCTAAGCATACGGAGTTCATTCCCAATCTAAGAGTTTGAGCCACGGTGCACATGCTGGGCCTGGACATGTGTTGGTGTTGCATTCTTTTCGCTCAGTGCACCATCATCGGAGGATTGCCGAAGAGCCTAACAGGCGGCATCGAGGGTTCCGATGATTGGGGGGCCGGGGGGTGTGCGCACATGATGTGTGATGGGTGCTGGTACTTGGCCCTTATAGTGGCCCCCTATCCCTCATCAAACCTTGAGAACTCACACCCCCTTAAAGAGCATTTGAAATTTTATAGGTTTGCTGCTAGTAGCCATTAAAGTGTCTGAAATGGGGACACTTTTTTCAAATGATCACAAAATCTTCTCCACCTCAAGTTTTTAGCTGAATTATTTTGTGCATGCCAAAAAAAATACAAGGATCACCTCTGCCAAATTTGGGGACAAAACGCTTTCTAAAAAAATTTTAAAAAATCTCGAACCGCAAAAAGTTTCAAAAATCTTGAAAAATAGAAATCGGGTCATCTTGCCATGAAACTTCACATGAAGGCATAGGGGACCATTGTATGAATTTACAAGCCATAAAAATGGCATTGGCATGGTAGAAATATGAAGATGTGCTTGAACCCACCTACCACCCATTCGATCCCCGGTTTGCGCATCCTGCCTCTCTGGTCGACTGAACGTTCGCACGCTCATTTCATGGGTTGACTTAAGAATACAGAGCTCATCCCCAGTCTAAGCATACAGAGTTCATTCCCAGTCTAAGATCTAACCAGACTGAGGGTTGCGGTAGGAGGATCGGTAGCAAGCAAGTGGGACCGTGCTGATCCCCGACTTATGCATTCTGCCTCTCCGACCGACTGAGTGCTCGCATGCCCGTTTCATCGATTGGCTTAGGCATAGGAATTCATTCCATGTCTAAGCCCCAGTCGGACCGAGGGTTGTGGCAGTCAAACCAGTAGCATGTAGAGGAGGACCAGGTCGATCCCCGGCTTGCGCATTCTGCCTCTCTGGCCGACTGAGTGCCCGCACGCTCATTTCCTAGGTTGGCTTAGGCATACGGAGTTCATTCCATGTTTAAGCCCCAGCCGGACCGGCAGTGGGATCGACAGCACACAGAAGGGGACCGGGCTGATCCCCGACTTGTGCATTATGCCTCTTCGATCGGCCTCTCTGGCCGACTGAGTGCCCGCACGCTCATTTCATGGGTTGACTTAGGAATATAGAGTTCATCCCAAGTCTAAGCATACAGAGTTCATTCCCAGTCTAAGATCGGACCAGACTGAGGGTTACGATAATAGGATCAGCAGCACGCAGGGGGGATCAGGTCGATCATCGGCTTGTGCATTCTGCGTCTCTGGCCGGCTGAGTGCCCGCACACCCATTTTGTGGGTTGGCTTAGGCATAGGGAGTTCATTCCATGTTTAAGCCCCAGCCGGACCAAGGGTTGTGGCAGTGGGATCGGTAGCACGCAGAGGGGGAACGGTTGTGGTAGGGGGCCGACTGAGCACTCGCACGCTCATTTTGTGGGTTGACTTAGGCATACAAAGTTCATCCCCAGTCTAAGATCTGACCAGACCGAGGGTTGCGACAGGAGGATCGACAGAATGTAGTGGGGATCGCACCGGTTGAGCACCCGTACGCTCGTTTCGTGGGTTGGCTTAGGCATACGAAGTTCATTCCATGTCTAAGCATACAGAGTTCATTCTCAGTCTAAGATTGGACTAGATCGGGGGTTACAGCAGCAGGACCAGCAGCAGGATCGACAGCACGCAGGGGGGACCAAATTGATCCTCGGTTTGCGTATTCTGCCTCACTGACTGACTGAGCACCTGCACACTCCTTTCGTGGGTTGGCTTAGGCATACGAAGTTCATTCCATGTCTAAGCACCTATCGGACCGAGGGTTGTGGTAGCAGGACCGACAATGGGATCGGCAACACACAGAGGGGGACCGGGCTGAACCTCGACTTACGCATTATGCCTTTTCGGCTAGCCTCTCTGGCCGGCTGAGTGTCCGCACGCTCGTTTCGTGGGTTGACTTAGGCATACGGAGTTCATCCCCAGTCTAAGCATACGGAGTTCATTCCCAGTCTAAGATCGGACCGGACCGAGGGTTGTGGCAGAAGGATCGGTAGCACGCAGGGGGGACCAGGCCGATCACTGGCTTGCACATTCTACATCTCCGGCTAGCTGAGCGCCCGCACGCCCATTCCGTCAGTTGGCTTAGGCATAGGGAGTTCATTCCATGTCTAAGCCCTAGCCGGATCGAGGGTTGTGGTAGTCGGACCGGTAGCACATAAAGGGGGACCGGGCTGATCTCTGACTTGCCCATTCTACCTTTCGGACCGGCTGAGTGCCCACACGCTCATTTCGTGGGTTGGCTTAGGTGTACGGAGTTCATTCCATGTCTAAGCATACGGACTTCATTCCTAGTCTAAGATCATATCAGACCGAGGGTTGTGGCAGCAGGACCAGCAGCAGGATCGACAGCACGTAGGGGGGACTGGGTTGATCCTCGACTTGCGTATTCTACCTCTTCGACCAGTTGAGTGCCTGCACGCTCGTTTCGTGGGTTGGCTTAGGCATACAGAGTTCATTCCATGTCTAAGCTCCAGTCAGACCGAGGGTTGTGGCAGCAGGACCAGCAGCGAGATCAACAGCACGCGGAGAGGAATCGAGTTGATCCCCGGCTTGCACATTATGCCTCTCCGGTCAGCCTTTCTGGCTGGCTGAGCACCTACAGGCTCATTTTGTGGGTTGACTTTGGCATACGGAGTTCATCCCCAATCTCAGCATATAAAGTTCATTCTCAGTCTAAGATCAGACCGGACCAAGGGTTTCGGCAGTAGGATCGACAGCACGAAAGGGGGACCGAGCTGATCCCCGGCTTGCGCATTCTGCCTCTCCAACCGGTTGAGTGCCCGTACGCTCGTTTCGTGGGTTGGCTTAGGCATAGGGAGTTCATTCCATGTCTAAGCCCCAACCGGACCGAAAGTTGTGACAGTGAGACCGACAGCACGTAGAAGGGGAGTGGGTCAATCCCCGACTTACGCATTCTGCCTCTCCGGTCGGCTGAGCGCCCACACGCTCGTTTCGTGGGTTGCCTTAGGCTTACAGAGTTCATTCCATGTCTAAGCTTACGAAGTTCATTCCCAGTCTAAAAGGTTGAGCCATGGTGCACATGCTAGGCTCGGGCATTTGCTGGTGCCACATTTTTTTCGCCCGGGGTAACATCGTCAGAGCATCATCGGAGAGCCTAACCGACGGCATTGGGGGTTCCGACGATTGGGGGGGCCAGGGGGGTGTGCGCACATGATGTGCAATGGGTTGGCTTAGGCATACGGAGTTCATTCCATGTCTAAGCCACAGCCGGACCGAGGGTTGTGGCAGTAGGACCGGCAGCGGGATCAACAGCACGTAGAGGGGGATCGAGCTGATCTTCGACTTGTGCATTATGCCTCTTCGACCGGCTGAGCGCTCGCACGCTCGTTTCATGTGTTGACTTAGGCATACGGAGTTCATCCCCAATCTAAGCATACGGAGTTCATTCCCAGTCTAAGATCAGACCAGACCAAGGTTTGCGGTAGTAGGATCGACAGCACGCAGGGGGGACAGGTCTGATCCCTGGCTTACGCATTCTGCTGCTCCGGCCAGCTGAGCGCCTGCACGCCCATTTCGTGGGTTGGCTTAGGCATAGGGAGTTCATTCCTTGTCTAAGCCCCAGCCAGATCGAGGGTTGTGGCAGCGGGACCTGCAGCACGTAGAGGGGGACCGGGTCGATCCCTGGCTTGCGCATTATGCCTCTCCGACTGGCTCATTGCCCGTACGCTAGTTTAGTGGGTTGACTTAGGCATACGAAGTTTATTCCCTATCTAAGATCGAACTAGATCAAGGGTTGCGGCAGCAGGATCGACAACATGCAGGGGGGACCGGATCGGTCCCTGGCTTGCGCATTCTGCCTCTCCAGTCGGCTGAGCGCCCGCATGCTCATTTTATGGGTTGGCTTAGGCATACGGAGTTCATTCCATGTCTAAGCATACGGAGTTCATTCCCAGTCTCAGATAGGATCAGATCGAGGTTTGCGGTAGCAGGACTAGCAGCAGGATCGACAGCACGCAGGGGGACCGGGCTTATCTCCGACTTGCGCATTCTGCCTCTCCGACTGGCTGAGCCCCCGCATGCCCGTTTCATGGGTTGGCTTAGGCATACGGAGTTCATTCCATGTCTAAGCCCCAATCAGACCGAGGGTTGTTGCAGCAAGACTGACAGCATGCAGAGGGGGATCGGGCCGATCCTCGACTTGCGCATTATGCCTCTTCGGTTGGCTCAGTGCCTGCACGCTCGTTTCGTGGGTTGACTTATGCATACAGAGTTCATTCCCAGTCTAAGATCAGACCAGACCGAGGGTTGCAACACCAGGATCGATAGCACATAGGGGGAGATCAGGCCGATCACCGGCTTGCGCATTCTGCCTCTTCGGCCAGCTGAGCGCCCGCATGCTCGTTTCATGGCTTGGCTTAGGTATACGGAGTTCATTCCTTGTCTAAGCATACGAAGTTCATTCCCAGTCTAAGATTTTGAGCCACGATGCACATGCTAGGCTCGAGCATGTGCTGGTGCCGCATTCTTTTCACCCAAGGCACCATCGTCAGAGCATCGTCGAAGCATCACCGAAGAGCCTAACCAGCGGCATTGCTAGTTTCGGCGATTGGCGGGGCCAGGGGGTGTGCGCACATGATGTGTGATGGGTGCTGGTACTTGGCCCTTATATTGGCCCCCTATCCCTCATCAAACCTTGAGAACTCACACCCCCTTAAAGAGCATTTGAGATTTTATAGGTTTGCTGCCATTAGCCATTAAAGTGTCTGAAATGGGGACACTTTTTTCAAAGGGTCACAAAATCTTCTCCACTTCGAGTTTTTAGCTGAATATTTTTGTGCATGCCAAAAAAAATACATGGATCACCTCTACCAAATTTGGGGACAAAACTCTTTCTAAAAAAATTTTAAAAAATCCCGAACCGCAAAAAGTTTAAAAAATCATGAAAAATAGAAAACGGGTCGTCTTGCCATGAAACTTCACATGAAGGCTTAGGGGACCATTGTATGAATTTAAAAGCCATAAAAATGGCATTGGCATGACAGAAATATGAAGATGTGCTTGAACCCACCTACCACCCGTTCGATCCCCGACTTACGCATTCTGCCTCTCCGATTGACTGAGCGCCCGCACACTCGTTTTGTGGGTTGCGTTAGGCGTACGGAGTTCATTCCATGTCTAAGCCCCAGCCGGTCTGATGGTTGTGGCAACGGGATCGACAGCACGCTGAAGGGCATCGAGCTGATCCCCGGCTTGTGCATTATGCCTCTCCAGCCGGCTGAGCGCCCGCATGCTCGTTTCGTGGGTTGACTTAGGCATACGAAGTTCATCCCCAGTTTAAGCATACGAAGTTCATCCCCAGTCTAAGATCGGATTGGATCGAGGGTTGTGGCAATAGGATCGACAACACGCAGGGGGGACCGTGCCGATCCCCGGTTTGCGCATTCTGCCTCTCTGGCCTACTGAGCACCCGCACGCCCGTTTCATGGGTTGGCTTAGCCATAGGGAGTTCATTCCATGTCTATGCCCCAGCCGGACCGAGGGTTGTGGCAGCGGGACCGATCGCAAGTAGAGGGGGACCGGGCCAATCCTTAGCTTGCGCATTATGTCTCTTCGGCCGGCTCAGCGCCCGCACGCTCGTTTCGTGGGTTGACTTATGCATACTGAGTTCATACCCAGTCTAAGATTAGACCGGACCGAGGGTTACGGTAGCAGGATCGACAGCACGTAGGGGGACCAAGCCGATCCTTGGCTTGCGCATTCTGCCTCTCCAACCGGCTGAGTGCCCGCACTCTCGTTTCGTGGGTTGGCTTAGGCATACGGAGTTCATTCCTTGTCTAAGCATACGAAGTTCATTCCCAGTCTAAGATTTTGAGCCACAGTGCACATGCTGGGCTCGGGCATGTGCTGGTGCTACATTTTTTTTCGCCCGGGGCACTATCGCTAGAGCATTGCCGGAGAGCCTAACCAACGGCATTGGGGGTTCCGGCAATTGGTGGGCCGAGGGGGTGTGTGCATATGATGTGCGATGGGTGCTGGTACTTGGCCCTTATATTGGCCCCCTATCCCTCATCAAACCTCGAGAACTCACACCCCCTTAAAGAGCATTTGAGATTTTATAGGTTTGTTGCCAGTAACTATTAAAGTGTCTGAAATGGGGACACTTTTTTCAAAGGGTCACAAAATCTTCTCCACTTCGAGTTTTTAGCTGAATGTTTTTGTGCATGCCAACAAAAACACAAGGATCACCTCTACCAAATTTGGGGACAAAACTCTTGCTAAAAAAATTTTAAAAAATCCTGAACCGTAAAAAGTTTCAAAAATCTTGAAAAATAGAAAACAGGTCGTCTTGCCATGAAACTTCACATGAAGGCTTATGGGACCATTGTATGAATTTACAAGCCTTAAAAATGGCATTGGCATGGCAGAAATATGAAGATGTGCTTGAACCCACCTATCACCCGTTCGATCCCCGGCTTGTGCATCCTGCCTCTCCGATCGGTTGAGCGCCCACACGCTCATTTCGTGGGTTGACTTAGGCATACGGATTTCATCCCCAGTCTAAGCATACGGAGTTCATTCCCAGTCTAAGATCAAACCAGACCGAGGGTTGCGGTAGCAGGATCAACAGCACGCAGGGGGGACTGGGCCGATCCCAAACTTGCGCATTCTGCCTCTCCGATCGGCTGAGCACCCGCACGCCCATTTCGTGGGTTGGCTTAGGCATAGGGAGTTCATTCCATGTCTACGCCCCAGCTGGACCGAGGGTTGTGGCAGCGGGGCCGACAGCACGTCGAGGGGACCAGGCCGATCCCCGGCTTCCGCACTATGCCTCTGCGGCCGGCTCAGCGTCCGTACGCTCATTTTGTGAGTTGACTTAGGCATACGGAGTTCATTCCCAGTCTAAGATCAGACTAGACCAAGGGTTACGGCAGCAGGATCGACAGCACGTAGGGGGGACCGGGCCAATCCCCGGCTTACGCATTCTGCCTCTCCGACCGGCTAAGCGCCCGCATGCTTGTTTCGTGGGTTGGCCTAGGAATACGGAGTTCATTCCATGTCTAAGCATAGAAGTTCATTCCCAGTCTAAGATTTTGAGCCACGGTGCACATGCTGGGCTCAGGCATGTGCTGGTGCCGCATTTTTTTCGCCCGGGGCACCATCGTCGGAGCATCACCAGAGAGCCTAATTGACGGCATTGGGGGTTCCGGCGATTGGGGGGGCGGGGGGTGTGCGCACATGATGTGCAATGGGTGCTGGTACTTGGCCCTTATATTGGCCCCCTATCGTTCATCAAACCTCAAGAACTCACACCCCCTTGAAGAGCATTTGAGATTTTATAGGTTTGCTGCCAGTAGCCGTTAAAGTGTCTGAAATGGGGACACTTTTTTCAACCAGTCACAAAATCTTCTCCACTTCGAGTTTTTAGCTGAATTTTTTTGTGGATGCCAAAAAAAATAAAAGGATCACCTCTACCAAATTTTGGGACAAAACTCTTTCTAAAAAAATTTAAAAAAATCCCGAACCGCAAAAAGTTTTGAAAATCGTGAAAAATAAAAAACGGGTCGTCTTGCCACAAAACTTCACATGATGGCTTATGGGACCATTGTATGAATTTACAAGCCTTAAAAATGGCATTGGCATGGCAGAAATATGAAGATGTGCTTGAACCCACCTACCACCCGTTCGATCCCCGACTTGCGCATCCTGCCTCTCCGGTCGACTGAGTGCCCACACGCTCGTTTCGTGGGTTGGCTTAGGCATACGGATTTCATCCCCAGTCTAAGGATACAGAGTTCATTCCCAATCTAAGATCGAACCAGATCGAGGGTTGCGGTAGCAGGATCGGCAGCACGCAGGGGGGACCGGGCCAATCCCCAGCTTGCGCATTTTGCCTCTCCGATCGGCTGAGTGCCCACACGTCTGTTTCGTGGGTTGGCTTAGGTATAGGGAGTTCATTCCGTGTCTACGCCCCAGCTGGACCGAGGGTTGTGGCAGCGGGGCCGGCAGCACGTCGAGGGGACCAGGCCGATCCCCGACTTGCGCACTATGCCTCTTCGGCCGGCTCAGTGCCCGTACGCTCATTTTGTGGGTTGACTTAGGCATACGGAGTTCATTCCCAGTCTAAGATCAGACTAGACCAAGGGTTACGGCAGCAGGATCGACAGCACGTAGGGGGGGACTGGGCCAATCCTCGACTTACGCATTCTGCCTCTCCGACCGGTTGAGTGCCCGCATGCTTGTTTCATGGGTTGGCTTAGGAATACAGAGTTCATTCCATGTCTAAGCATACGAAGTTCATTCCCAGTCTAAGATTTTGAGCCACGGTGGACATGCTGGGCTCAGACATGTGCTGGTGCCGCATTTTTTTCGCCCAGGGCACCATTGCCGGAGCATCACCGGAGAGCCTAATCGACGGCATTGAGGGTTCCGACGATTGGGGGGCGGGGGATGTGCGCACATGATGTGCGATGGGTGCTGGTACTTGGCCCTTATATTGGCCCCCTATCGTTCATCAAACCTCAAGAACTCACACCCCCTTAAAGAGCATTTGAGATTTTATAGGTTTGCTGCCAGTAGCCGTTAAAGTGTCTGAAATGGGGACACTTTTTTCAATCGGTCACAAAATCTTCTCCACTTCGAGTTTTTAGCTGAATGTTTTTGTGGATGCCAACAAAAATACAAGGATCACCTCTACCAAATTTGGGGACAAAACTCTTTCTAAAAAAATTTTAAAAAATCCCGAATCGTAAAAAGTTTTAAAAATCGTGAAAAATAGAAAACGGGTCGTCTTGCCACGAAACTTCACATGAAGGCTTAGGGACCATTGTATGAATTTAAAAGCCATAAAAATGGCATTGGCATGGCCGAAATATGAAGATGTGCTTGAACCCACCTACCACCTGTTCGATCCCCGGCTTGCCAATCCTGCCTCTCCGATCGGCTGAGCGCTCGCACGCTCGTTTCACGGGTTGACTTAGGCATACAGAGTTCATCCCCAGTCTAAGCATACGAAGTTCATTCCCAGTTTAAGATTGGACCGAACCGAGGTTTAAAACGGCAGGATCGACAACCAACAAGGGGGATCGGGCTGATCCCCGACTTGCGCATTCTTTCTCTCTGGCTGGATGAGCACCTGCACGCCTGTTTCATGGGTTGGCTTAGGCATAGGGAGTTCATTCCATGTCTAAGCCCCAGTCAGACTGAGGGTTGTGGCAGTGGGACCAGCAGCACGTAGAGGAGGACCGAGCCTATCCTCGGTGTCACAGACTAAGCTTTCTCGTAGTAAGCAATAGACCGTGCGGCACTTGAATGGACGCTCCCAACCAAGTCAGCCTTCAATAGATCGATATCTGAACAAATAACCATAAGCCATGGTTAGTCCCAAGCATTCACAATAAGACACAATATATCGAGATCGATCTCAAACACACACACAAGAAGGCATATTCGCATCGAGAAAAAGAAAAACACATCGAGGCAACAATCGGGACATTCAATCGAGGTGAGTTTTATTATAGTCAGGAATCATACATCGGGACCTCCCACCATCACCAGGGCCAGGGGACAGCCCTTGGTGGGTGGCCTAGGCTCGTATAGCAATCGATGAGATAGCCCAACACTACGCTACCGGCTCACCCCCTAAAGAGCCTTAGAGATTTTAGAGCTATGCTACCAGTAACCATTACAATGTTTGAAATGGGGACACTTTTCCTAGCACAAGGGATCTACCCGACCATGGCCCAATACATGGGTGGCTTATGGCAACCTAAGTCTCGGTCATGGCCCTATACAAGGTTGGCTCATGACATCCTCCCCCACTTATTCTATCGACGTCCTCGTCGACTTGTTGGCTTGAAATTCTTTGATCTTCCTTTAAAATCTCTGGAGGTCATGTTCTCTCTCCCAACTGGTTTCTTCTAGTCCTAATCCCTCCCACTTCACTAAGTACTCCCAAACTAGTCTTCGAGATATCTTGGTTTCCCTATCAGCTAAGATCTCTTCGACTCGATGCTCTGAGGGTGGCTTCATGGTGATGGCGGCTCTGGTTGGCTCCCTTTGGCTAGCATCTGTAGGATCTACATGGAAAGGTTTCAGGTTGCTCACATGAAATACTAGGTGCACCTTCATCCACTTTGGTGGGTCAATTTTGTAAGAAGCATTCCCTACCTTGGAAAGGACCCTTACTGGACCTTCATATTTGTGCACCAGTCTATGATCTCTCTTTCTCAAGAACCTGGTTTGTTCAGGAACTAGTTGGATAAGAACCAAATCACCAACTTGAAATTATTGAGCCCTACGACCCTTGTTTGCCCATTTTTTTCATCCGCTTTGATGCTTTCTCTAGGTAGGCTTGTGCAATCTCTGTGTTTTGTTTCCACTCCTTGCTGAGATTGAAGGCTCTCAGATTCTTTCCTCCATATTTTCCAAAGAAGTGTGGGGTAGCCTTGGTAAATGTCTGGTGACCACCTCAAATGGGCTCTTATTGGTGGAATAGCTTTTGTTGGAATTAAAGCAGAGTTGAGCCATGTCCAATAATGAAGGCCAGTCTTTCTGATTGGCTTGAACAAAGTGCCTCAAGTATTCCTCTAATAATCCGTTGAACCATTCCGTTTGACCATCAGTTTGAAGGTGATAGCTTGAGGAGATGTTGAGTTGGGACTCCAATATCTTGAAAAGTTCTCTCCAGAAAGACCCCGTGAATCTCGGATCTCAATCGTTGACAATGTTTTAAGGGAGGCCCCAGTATTTGAACACTTATTTGAACAATAGTTGAGCTGTGTCTTTCGTTGTGCAATACTTGTGAGTAGGAATGAATGTGATGTACTTAAAGAACCGATCAATCACCACCAAAATAGCTCCAAGGTCACCAACCTTAGGTAGGCTCAAAATTAAATCGAGGGAGATGCTTTCCCACGGTTTGGCGGGTACTGGTAGTGGTTCAAGCATGCCTGCAGGTTTCCTCCTTTCAACCTTGTCTTGTTGGCAAATGAGGCAAGTCTTCGTATAGTCCATCACATCTTGTCGCATGTGAGGCCAATAGTATCCCTATTTCAATAACGTCAAAGTGCGTTGCCAGCCCGGGTGTCCCACCCATGGTGTGTCATGACATTCCCTTATCAGCATCTGTCTCAGACCTTCTGCTCTTGGCACAAACACTTGAGGCCCCTTGGTCCATAAGATCCCATTTTCTTGCTAAAAGTACTTGGACTTCCCTTCTTTTACTAGCTTCAGGATGGCACAAGCTTGTGGGTCCTTCCCTAAGTGATCTGCAATCAACTTGTGAATGTCTATAGTGGCTCTGCTAGCCGCCATTGGGGCAATTCTTCTAAGGGCTGCTAAATCTGCTTGCCTGCTCAATGCCGGAGAGCCTAACCGACGGCATTGGGGGTTCTGGCGATTGGGGGGGCCGGGGGGTGTGCGCACATGATGTGTGATAGGTGCTGGTACTTGGCCCTTATATTAGCCCCCTATCCCTCATCAAACCTTGAGAACTCACACCCCTTTAAAGAGCATTTGAGATTTTATAGGTTTGCTGCCAGTAGCCATTAAAGTGTCTGAAATGGGGACACTTTTTTCAAATGGTCACAAAATCCTCTCCACTTCGAGTTTTTAGCTGAATTTTTTTTTGCATGCCAAAAAAAGTACAAGGATTACCTCTACCAAATTTGGGGACAAAACTCTTTCTAAAAAAATTTTAAAAAATTCAAAACCGCAAAAAGTTTTAAAAATCATGAAAAATAGAAAACGGGTCGGGTTGCCACGAAACTTCACATGAAGGCTTAAGGGACCATTGTAAGAATTTACAAGCCATAAAAATGGCATTGGCATGGCAGAAATATGAAGATGTGCTTGAACCCACCTACCACCCGTTCGATCCCCGGCTTGCGCATCCTACCTCTTTGGTCGGTTGAGCGCCCGCATGCTCGTTTTGTGGGTTGAGATAGGCATATTGTGTTCATCCCCAGTCTAAGCATATGGAGTTCATTCCCAGTCTAAGATCAAACCAGACCGAGGGTTGCGACAGTAGGATCGATAGCACGCAGGGAGGACCGGGCCGATCCCCAGCTTGCGCATTCTGCCTCTCCGATTGGCTGATTACCCTCACACCCATTTCGTGGGTTGGCTTAGGCATAGGGAATTCATTCCATGTCTAAGCCCCAGCTGGACCGAGGGTTGTGGTAGTGAGATCGACAGCACGTAGAGTGGGATCGAGCCGATCCTCGGCTTGCTCATTCTGCCTCTCCGACTGTCACGCTCGTTTCATGGGTTGACTTAGGCCTACGGAGTTCATTCCAATCTAAGATCAGATCGAACCAAGGGTTGCGGTAGCAGGATCCACATCACGCAAGGGAGGAACAGGCCAGTCCCTGACTTGCGCATTCTGCCTCTCCGGTCGACTGAACGCCCACACGCACGCTTGTTTCATGGGTTGGCTTAGGCATACGAAGTTCATTCCATTTCTAAGCATACGGAGTTCATTCCCAGTCTAAGATCAGATCGGACCGAGGGTTGCAGTAGTAGGACCAGCTGCAGGATAGACAGCATACAGGAGGGATCGGGTCGATCCCTAACTTGTGCATTCTGCCTCTTCAACTGGCTGAGCGCCTGCATGCATACGAAGTTCATTCCATGTCTAAGCCCCAGCTGGATCAAGGAGTGTAGCAGCAGGACCAGTGGCGAGATCAGCAGCACGTAGAGGGGGATCATGCTGATCCTCGGCTTGCTCATTATGCCTCTCCGACCAGCCTCTCCGACCGGTTGAGTTCTCACACGCTCGTTTCATGGGTTGACTTAGGCATACGGAGTTCATCCCTAGTCTAAGCATACAGAGTTCATTCCCAGTCTAAGATTGAATCGGACCGAGGGTTGCGGCAGTAGGATCGGTAGCACGCAGGGGGACCTAGCCAATCCCCGGCTTGTGCATTCTGCCTCTTCGATCGGCTGAGCGCTCGCACGCCTGTTTAATAGGTTGGCTTAGGCATAGGGAGTTCATTCCACGTCTAAGCCCCAACCAGACTGAGGGTTGTGATAGTGGGACCAGTAGCACGTAGAGGGGGATCGGGCCGATCCTCGACTTGCGCATTATGCCTCTTCGACTGGCTCAACGCCCGCACGCTCGTTTCGTCGATTGACTTATGCATGCGGAGTTCATTCCTAGTCTAAGATCGGACCAAACCGAGGGTTGTGATAGCAGGATCGACAACACGTAGGGGGGATCGGGCCGATCCCCGACTTGTGCATTCTGCCTCTCCAGCTGGCTGAGCACCCGCACGCTTGTTTTGTGGGTTGGCTTAGGCATACGGAGTTCAATCCATGTCTAAGCATACGGAGTTCATTCCTAGTCTAAGATTTTGAGCCATGGTGCACATGCTGGGCTCTGGCATGTGCTGGTGCCACATTTTTTTACCGGGGGCACCATTGTCGGAGCATCGTCGGAGAGCCTAACCGGCAGCATTGGGGGTTTCGGCCAGTAGGGTGGCCAGAGGGGTGTGCGCACATGATGTGCGATGGGTGCCAGTACTTGGCCCTTATATTGGCCCCCTATCCCTCACCAAACCTCGAGAACTCACACACCCTTAAAGAGCATTTGAGATTTTATAGGTTTGCTGCCAGTAGCCATTAAAGTGCCTGAAATGGGGACACTTTTTTCAAATGGTTACAAAATCTTCTCGACATCGAGTTTTTAGCTGAATATTTTTGTGCATGCCAAAAAAAATACAAGGATCACCTCTACCAAATTTAGGGACAAAACTCTTTCTAAAAAAATTTTAAAAAATCCCAAACCGCAAAAAGTTTCCAAAATCATGATAAATAGAAAACGGGTCGTCTTGCCACGAAACTTCACATGAA